>NW_028083059.1:0-466426 GCF_014824575.4 Sturnira hondurensis
GCCCCAAGACATGGGGATAGCACTGAATACCCTAGAACAAGGGGAAGAAACCCAGAATTCCAAGAGTAAAGGGATTGAACTTGAATCAGTGAAAAGAAGAATATGGTTCCTGGAGTACTAAGAATGAGGGTATGGAACCTGTAATAATAAGAACCAGGAGATGGTATTTGGTAACTGTAGAACAGGGTAGTGGAAAATGGAACCCCAAGAACAAGAGGTTGGAATTGAAAATTCCAAGAAGAAGGGGATGGAACAAAGAAGCCCAAGATCAAAGGGAAGGAACTCTGAATTCCAATAACAAGAAGCTAAAATTCATAAGCCTGAGTAAGAGGATGGAACTCAAAATTTCAAGAAAAAGGGGAAGGAAATCTGAATCTCAAGAAAAGGGGAATGAAACTCAGAACCATGAGAATGAAAGGATGGAATTGGAAGCACAGAGAATTAAGGGAAGAACCTTGGTACCCCTACAAAAATGTCATGGAACTCAGTGAGTCAAGAACAAGGCAATGAAACAGGAAACCTCAAGCACAAGGGAAGCAACTAGGAATTCCAAGTTACATGGGGAAGCACCTGGAATCTTAAGAACAAGGGGATGGAATTTGGCATCTAGAGACAGGGTGATGGAATATCAACCCTGAGGAGGAGATAGAACTAAAAATCCAAAAACAACGGATGGATCTCAGAATGCTGAGAACAACGGGATAAATTTCGGAACCTTGAGAACAGGGTTATGGAATATGGTAGCACTAGTAACTGGGGATGAAACTCAAAATCTTGAGAGAAAAGAGATGGAACTCTCAACTTCAACAATTGGTAGAATTCAAAACACTGAGAACAAGGGGATGGAAGTTGACATCCTAGAACAAAGGGAAGGAACTCAGAATCCCAAGTAAAGAGAACAAAACTTAAAACCCCAAGAAGAAGGATATGGAACTCAGCATTCTTAGAACAAGGATATGGAACCTGGAATCTGAAACACAAGGGGATGGCATTTGGTATCTGGAGAACAGGGTGATGGAATATCCACAGTGATAAAAAGGCGATGGAACTAAAAGCCTCAAGAACAAGGGGATGGAACTCAGAATCCCAAGGACAAGGGGATGAAAGTAAGGATTCTGAGAACAACCTGATGCAATTCAGAAACTTGACAGCTGGGTTATAAAACACAGAACCACTAGTAGAAAGGTATGGGACTCAAAATCTTGAGAGAATGGCAATGGAATTCTCAACTTTAACCATTAGGGGTAGAATTCAAAATCCTGAGAACAAAAGGATGGAATTTGACACCCTAAATCAAGAAGAAGGAACTCAGAATCTCTTGAATAGAACATAGAATTCATAACCACGAGAATAAGGGGATGAAAATCAAAACATTAAAGATAGAATGGGAGGAACTGGAAGTCCTATAACAAGGGCATGCAAATCAGAAAGCCGAGAACAATGTCATTAATATGAATCCCCAAGCACAGGTGGAAGCAATGTAGAATCCCAAGAACAAGAGGAATTACTGTGGAATCTGAAGAACAAGGGGAAGGAAAATGGAATGCCAAAAGAGAGAGAATGGAAGCGGACACCCTAGAACAAAAGGGAAAAACTCAAAATACCAAGAACAAGGATATGGAACTCTTAACCTTAATATCAAGAGGATAGTATTGAAAACCCTGAGAAAGAGGATAGAACTCAGATTGCCAAGAAGAGGAAGAAACTCAAAATCTTGAGAAAACAAAACAAAATTCAAAGGTACAAAAGTTAGAAGACGGGATTGGAAATACTAAGAATTAGGGGATGGAAATTGACATCCGTACAACATGGGCATGGAACTCAGAAAGCCAAGAACAAGGTAACAGAACACAAAACCCAAAGCACAAGGGAAAGCAAACAAGAATCCCAAGTGAGTGGGGAAGCTCCTTGGAACCTGAAGAACAAGAAGAAGGAAATTGAAAAGCCCTCTGGGGAATGCTGAGAACACCTCAGAGAAATTCAGAACATTGAGTACAGGGTTATGGAACTCGGACCTACTATAACACAGGACTAAATTCAAAATCCCAAGATAAATAGGATAAAACACTAAATTCCAAAATTAACGGGTAAAATTAAAAACACTGAAAAACAAAGGATGAAGCTTATCAGTTTAGAACGAGTGAAAGAAAGTCAGAAACTTAAGAACTAAGGGATGGAAATGTAAATCCTGAAAGCAGGGCATAGAATATGGAATCCTAAAAACCAGGGATGGAATTTGGAATCTGTAGAACAGGCTGATGAAATATGAAACCATGATATAAAGGGAGTAGAACTGAAACCCCAAGAAAAATGAGATTAGAAAAGCAACGTCTAGGAAGAAAAGACGGAACTCCAAATTCAAAAAACAAGTGGGTAGAATTTAAAAACCTGAAAAAAATAGAACTCAGAATTCTGAGATGAAGAGGAAGGGATTTAGAACCTTGAAAAAAATGGAATGGAACACAGAACCTCGAGAATACAGGCATGAAATTCAAACCACAAAGAATGAAGGGCACGACATTGGAACCCCCACAAGAAGAGCGAGAATCTCAGAAAGTAGAGAACGAGCTAATAAAAAACAAACATCAAGCACGAAAAAATGAAACTCATATTTGCAAGTACAGGCGAGACACCTTAGAATCCGATATTAAAAAAAAAAAAGGAGGAGGGGGATCGAAATGCCAAGAAAAAATGAATGAGACCCAAAATACTACAACGAGGGGTAGGAACTTGGAATCCCAAACAAAAAGGGAAAAAACTTAAAACACTAAGAACAAGGAAATGAAATTCTGAATCCTGAAAAAAAAAGGGTATGAAACGTGGAATCCTAAAAGTAGGGGAAGGGCCTTTGTTATCTGGAGAACAGGATGATGAAATATCTACCCTGAGAACAAGGGGATAGAACTACAAACCTCAATACAAGGGGGTGGAACTCAGAATGCTGAGAACAACACAAAAAATAAGAACCATGGGAACAGGGTTATAAAATATGACACCACAAGAACATGCGCATGGACGAAGAAGCCCAACTGTAATGGCATGGAACTCTAAACATGAAGTACAAAGGGTAGAATTTAAAACACTGAAAACAGGGGAATGGAACTCAGAACCCTAGAACAAGGGAAAGAAAGGCAGGATCCCAAGAACAATGGGGTGAAACCTGGAATCCTGAGAAAAGCGTATGAAACCTGGAATCCTAAGAACCAGGGGGTGGGATTTGTTATCAGAAGAACAGGGTGATGCAATATAAAACCCTGACCACAAAAGGATAGAACTGAAACTCCAAGAACAATGGGATTGGACAAAGAACGCTGAGGAAAAGGGGATGGAAGTCATACAAAAATAAAAAAGAAATTAAATTTTAAAACCTGGGAAAGGGGATGGAACTCAGAATGCCAAGAAGAGGAGGAAGGAATACCAAATCTCAGGAAAAATGGACTGGAACTCTGAATCATGAGAATAAGGGGATAGAATTCAAAAGACAAAGAATAACAGGAGAAATGTGGAAGCCTTACAAAACAAGATAAAACTCAGAATGTGGACAACTAGGGAATGGAACATGAAACCACAAGCACAAGAGGAAGAAACTCAGAATTCTGTGAACAAAAGGAAGCACCTTGGAATCCGAAGAATAAAGCATAGGAAATTGGAAAGCCAAGAAAAAGGGAATGGAAATGGATACAGTAGAAAAAGAAGGACCTCAAATTCTCAAGTAAGAAAAAAAATATGGAAGGTGAAATCTTGGAAACAAGGAAAGAAAATTCAGAATCCCGAGAAGAGGGGTATGAAACACCAGAATCCTAACAACAAGAACATGGCATTTGGCATCTGGAAAACAGAGTAATGGAATATCGACCCTGAGAAAAAGAAGGGTAGAACTCAGAACACGACGACAATGGGATGGAACTCAGAATGCTGAGAACACCTTGATGGAATTTAGAAACTTGAGAATAGGCTCCTGCAACACAGAAGCACTATAACATGGGACTGGATGGAAAATATTGAGAAAAATAGAAATGCACATTGAACTGTGACATCAACGAGTAGAATTCAGAATACTGAGAACAATGAGATCGAACTTGACCCACTAAAACAAAGGAAAGGAACTCAGAATCACATGAAAGGGATGGAACTTGAAACCTGGAGAACGAGAAGAGAGAACTCAAAATCCTGGAAAGAAGGGCATAGACCCTGAAATCCTGACAACCAGAGAATGGTGTTTGGAATCGGAAGAACAGAGTGATGGAACATGAAACTCAGAGTACAAGGGGATAGTACTGAAACCCGAAAAGTATGAAAAAAATAAAGGGGATGGAATTCTCACCTCAATAACAAAGAGAGAGAATACATAAGTGCAACAAAGGAGGTGGAACTCAGAATATCCAGAATAAAAGGAACAAAACAATCCTGAAGAAAAGGGAATGGAAATGGGAACCAGTAGAATAAAAAGATGGATTTCAAAATGCCAAAGTAAAAAGAAGGGCCCTATAAGCTCTCCAACAAGGGCAAGGAACTCAAAGAGCCAAGAACAAGGTCACAGAACCGGAATCCACAAGCATAGGGGAAATCACCTTGGGAGTTGAAAAGCAAAGAAAGAAAACCAGGCCCTGGCTGGTGTAGCTCAGTGGATTGAGCACTGGCCTGTGAACCACACGATTGAGGTTCGATTCCCAGTCAGGGCACATGCCTGGGTTGCAGGCCAGTTCCCAGCAGGGAACTCATGAGAGGCAACCATACATTGATCCTTCTCTCCTTCTCTCCTTCCCTTCCTCTCTAAAGATAAATAAATAAAATCTTTAAAAAAAAAAGAAACTCAGAATATCAGAAGAAAGGGGATGGAATTTGACACCCTAGACAATGGGGAAGGAACTGAGTCCCAAGAACAAGAAGATGGCATTTGGTATTTGGAAAATAGGGTGATGGAATAGCAACCCTGTGAACAAGACAGTAAAAGTGAAAACCCCAAGAACAAGGAGATAGAACTCACAATGCTTAGACCAATACAATAGAATTCAGAATTTGAGAAAGGGTTGTGGAACATGGAACCACTAGAACTAGTGGATGGGACCACAAAAACAAGGGGCTGGAACCACAAGTAATAGGAGATGAAACTCGAAATCTTGAGAGGAAATGATTGGAAGTATCAACTTCAACAATGTGGGGTACATTCAAAACCCTGAGAACGAGGAGATGGAACTCAGCACCCTAGTGCAAAGGAAAGGAACTTGGAATTCCAAGAACAATGGCATGAAACTTGAAACCTTGAGAACAAGGGGATGGAATTTGGAATCCTGAAAAGAAGGGTATAGATCCCTGGATTTCCAGGGGATGGTATTTTGTTTTTTTTAATATATATATTTTTTAATTTTTAAAAAATTTTTAAATTTTATTGATTATACCATTACAGTTGTTCTATTCCCCCCTTCATTCTCCTCCACCCAGCACAACCCCTCCCCCACCCTTCCCCTCCCCCTTACTTTATGACCACGTGTCTCAAGTTCTTTAGATTCTATATTTCCCCTACTATTCTTGCCCTCCCCCCTATCTATTTTTTACCTACTGTCTATGCTATTTTCTGTACCTTCTTTCCTCTTCTCCTCCTCCCACTCCCCTGTTGCTAACCCTGCATGTGTTCTTCATTTCTATGGTTCCACTCCTGATCTAGCTGTCCTCTTGGTTTGCTTTTGTTTTAGGTGTGNTTCTTGGGTCCAACTTCTTTGGGACTCTCTGAGCTTCCTGGATTTCCTGAAAGTCCATTTCCTTTGCCAGATTGGGGAACTTCTCCTTTATTATTTGTTCAAATAAGTTTTCCACTCGTGGCTGTTATTTTTCCCCTTCTGGTACCCCTATAATTTGGATGTTGGAATGTTTAAAGATATCCTGGAGGTTCCTAAGCCTCTCCTCATTTTTTTGAATTCTCGTTTCTTCATTCTTTTCTGGTTGGATGTTTCATTCTTCCTTCTGGTCTATTCCATTGATTTGAGTCCCAGTTTCCTTTCCATCACTATTGGTTTCCTGTGCATTTCCCTTCATTTCAATTAGTTTAGCCTTCATATGTTCCTCTAACTTGTGACTAAAATCAACCAGTTCTGTGAGCATCCTGATCACAAGTATTTTGAACTGTGCATCTGAGAGGCTGGCTATTTCTTGGTCGCTTAGAGTTATTGGCTCTGAGGCTTTGAGTTCTTCTTGAGCCATATTTTGGACTATTCGCGCCTGTTACGTATCAGGAGTGGATCCCTAGGTGTTCACCAGAGCTGGGTAACTCAGTGGCTGGGTTGTGATGCTGTACATGGGGGCAGGGTCAAAGAGGAGCAATGGCAGTCCCGCCTGCTGCCTCCTGCCACTGCTGCTGCAGCTGCCACTGTCACTGGGGCCCGTGTGTTCCGTCTCACTGTGCTCAAATGTGTGACTGTGGTCAGTCTGCCCCACACCCCGACTGGGTCCGAGCTGCCTGTGTGCCTGGGTCGGGGAATCTTTCCTGCCCAGCCCTGCTGTGCTGCTGGCTCCACCCCTCTTACCAGTCCTGGTTGAAGGGTTCGTTGTTGTCAGACTTCTGTATAGTTCAATTTCTGTTCTTTGGCTGTGTCTTTGTTTACTAAATTTTTGTTGTATTCAAACTTGGTTGTGGGAGAAGGCACAGTGTTTCCACCTATGCCTCCATCTTGGCGGAAGTCAGGATGGTATTTTGTATCTCAAGACCTAGGTGATGGAAATATGGAACCATGAGAACAAGGTGAAAGAACTGAAATTCTAATAACACAGAAATAGAATAAAGAACCCCAAGGACAAGAGGATGGAACTTTCAACTTCAATTACAACAGGATAGAACACGTAACCCTGAAAAAGAAGACAAAATTCAGAATCCGAAGACAAACAGGAAAGAATTGGAATCTTGGAAAAAATGGAATGAAACAAGGAACATCGAGAGTAAGGGCATGGAATTCGAAACACAAAAAATAAAAGACAGGAAATTGGAACCCCCACAAGAAGAGCAAAAATCTCAGAAAGTAGAGAATGAGGTGATAAAAAAACAAACATCAAGCACACTCAAAAAAAGAAACTCAGATTTGCAAGTACATGTGAGGAACGTTAGAATCTGGTATTAAATAAAGGAGGAGGATTGGAATGCCAAGAAAAAAAGATGAGACCCCAAATCCTACAATGAAGGGTAGAAACATGGAATCCCCAAAACAAAGGGAAAGAACTTAAAACGCTGAGAACCAGGGAATGAAATTCTGAATCCTGAGGAAAAGGGTATGAAAAGTGGAATGCTAAAAGCAGGGGGAGGGCCGTTGGTATCTGGAGAACAGGGTGATGAAATATCTACCCTGAGAACAAGGGGATAGAACTGCAAACCCCAACACAAGGGGATGGAGCTCAGAATGCTGAGAACAACATGAAAGGAAAAAAACTTTGAGAACAGAGTTATGAAACATGGCACCACAAGAACATGGGCATGGACATAAAAGCCTAAGTGGAAGGGAACGGAACTCTAGACATCAACTACAAGAGGTGCACTTAAAAACCCTGAGAACTAGGGGATGACAATCAACACCCTCGAGCAATGGGAAGAAAGACAGGATCTCAAGAACAAGGGGATGGAAGTCAATATCCTGAGAAAAAAGTATGAAACCTGGAATTCTAAGGACCAGGGGATGGTACTTGGTATCTGGAGAACAGGATGATGCAATATAAAATCTTGACCCCGAGAAGATAGAATTTAAACTCCAAGAACAATGGGATTGGACACAAAACCCTGAGGACAAGGGGATGGAAGTTTTAAACCAATAAAAAAGGAAAAGAATTTAAAACCCTGGAAAAGGGGATGTAGAACTGAAACTTTTTAAAACCTGAGGAAAAGGGTGTAGAACTGAAAACCCCATGAAAATGGGAAGGAACTCAGAATGCCAAGAAGAAGAGGAAGGAAATCGGAGTCTCGGGGAAAATGGAATGGAACACGAAATCGTTAGAACAAGGGGACAGAATTCAAAAAGCAAAGAATGACAGGAGGCTTGGAAGCCCTACAACACGGGCAAGAAACTCAGAATGTGGACAACTAGGGAATGGAACATGAAACCACAAGCACGAGAGGAAGGAACTCAGAATTCCATGAACAAAAGGAAGCATCTTGGAATGAGAAGAATAAAGCATAGGAAATCAAAATGCCAAGAGAAAGGAGATGGAACTTGATACCATAGAAGAAGAAGGACTTAAGAATCCCAAGAGAAAGGGGATGGAAGGTGAAACCCTGATTACAAGGGGACGAAATTCAGATTCCTGAGAACAAGGATATGGAACCTGGAATCCTAAGAACAAGAAGATGGCATTTGGTAGCTGGAGAACAGGGTGATGGAATATTGAACCTGAGAAAAAGGATGTAGAACTGAAAACACCATGAAAATGGGATGGAACTCATTGTGCTGAGAACACCCTGATGGAATTTAGAACCTGGAGAACAGGCTTCTGCAACACAAAACCACTCTAACAGGGGACTGGACGCAAAATCCCAAGAGAATGAAGATGGAGCACTGAACTCCAACATCAACGGGTAAAATTCATAACAATGAGAACAATGAGACGAGAACAATGGGCCTTTGGTATCTGGAGAACAAGGTGATGAAATATCTACCCTGAGAACAAGGGGATAGAACTGAAAACCCCAACACAAGGGGATGGAGGTCAGAATACTGAGAACAACATGAAAAAAAACCCTTGATAACAGAGTTATGAAATATGGCACCACAAGAACATGGGCATGGACACAAAAACCTAAATGGAAGGGATAGAACTCTAAAGATCAACTACAGGGGGTAGAATTAAAAACTCTGAGAAAAAGGGGATGAAACTTGACACCCTAGAGTGAGGGTTAGGAACACAGGATCCAAAAAACAAGGAAATGGAAGTTGGAATCTTCAGAAAAAAGATATTGGAACTGGAACATTCTAGTTCCAATGCGATGGAACTGGACCCATTTGAACAACTGAAAGAAACTCGGAATCCCAAGAAGAAGGGGATGGAAATTGAAACCTGGAAAAAGAGTTGCAGAACCTCAGAATCCTGAAAAGAAGGGTATTGACCCTGGGATCCTAAGAACCAAGGAATGGTGTTTGGAATGTGGAGAACAGGGAGATGGAATATGAAACTCAGAGAACAGGGGATAGTACTGAAATCCCAAAAGAATGGAACAAAGAACCTCAAGGAAGAGAGCATGGAACTCTCAACTTCAGTAACAAACAGATAGAATACATTAGCATGATGAAGGAAATGGAACTCAGAATCTCCAGTAGAAAAAATACAATATCTGAATCTTGAGAAGAAGGGAAGAAACTCGAAACCAGTAGAATGAGGGGATGGATTTCAAAACACCAAAATGAAGGGAAGGACCATTTAAGTCCTCCAACTAGGGCAAAGAACTCAGAGAGCTGAGACCAAGGTCATGGGCCAGGAATCCACAAGCACAAGAGGAAGCCATTCGGAATCTCAAGCACAAGGTGCTTCTGCACCTTGCAATTCGAAAACAAACGGCAGATAATCAGAATATCAGGAGGAAGAGGATGGAACTCGACACCCTAGACGATGGGGAAGGAACCCAGAATCCCAAGAAGAAGGAGATGGCATTTGATAATTGGAAAACAGGGTGATGGAATAGCCACCCTGTGAAAGAGATGGTAAAAGTGAAAACCCCCAAAACGAGGGGATGGAAGTGAGAATCCTTAGACTAATGTGATGGAATTTGAAATTTGAGAACAGGGTAATGGAAACTGGAACAACTGGACCGAGGGGCTGGAACTTGAATCTTGAGAGGAAATGAATGGAAGTTTCAATTCCAACAATGTGGGTGACAATTCAAAACCATGAGTAAGAGGAGATGGAACTCGGTACCCTAGGACAAGAGAAAGAAACATGGAATCCGAAGAACAAGGACATTGAACTTGAAACCCTGAGAATTAGGGGATGGAAATTGGAATCCTGAAAAGAAGGGTGTAGAACCCTGGAATCCCAGGGGATGGTATTGTGTATCTCAGGACCTGGGTGATGGAAATATGGAACCATGAGAACAAAATGATAGAACTGAAATTCAAAGAACAAAGTTATGGAATAAAGAACCCCAAGGACAAGAGGAGGGGACTCTCAACTTCAATAACAAGGGTATAGAATACATAATCCCGAGAGAAGGGATGAAACTCAGAATCTGAAGTAGAAGATCAAAGAACTCAGAACCTCCGCAGAAATGGATGGGACCTGGAACCACGAGAATAAAGGGCTGGAATTCAAAACTCATGGAAGAAAGGGAAGTAACTTGGAACCCACACAGCAAGGGCAAGAGACACAGAAATCAGAAAACAAAGTAATGGAACACAAATCCCGAAGCACAAGGGAAAGTAACTCAAAATCCCCAGTACACGGGGGAGCACCTCAAAGTACGTAAAACAAGGAGAATGAACTTGGCATCCCAAGAGTAAGGGGGTGGAGCTCCACACCCTAGAACAAGGGATAGGAACTCAGAATCCCAAGAACAAGGGGATGGAATTCGAATCCTGAGAAAGAGGGTATGAAACATGGAATCCTGAGAACACAAAAGTGGCATTTGGTATCTGGAGAACAGGGTAATTGGATGTCGACCCTGAGACCACGGGGTGAAAGCTGAAAACCCCAAGAACGAGGGGTTGCAACAATGGACCCTGATGACTAGAGGATGAAATTCTCAACTCCAATAACAAGTGGGTAGAATTTTACTCCCTGAGAAAGGGATGGAACTCAGAATCCCAAAACGAAGAGGAACGCATTTTGAATCTTGGAAAAAGAGAATACGGACTAAGAACTTTGAGAATGTGGGCATAGAGTTTGAAACACAAAAAATGAAGGGAAAAACCTTGGAACTCGCACAACAAGGGCAAGAAACTCATAAAGGTAAGAACGAGGTAATAAAACACAAAACCCCAAACACAAAGAAAAGGAACTCAGATTGGCAAGTACATGGGAGGAACCTTAGAACCTGAAATTCAAAAGACGGGGGATGGGAAGGGGGGAAGATAATTGGAATGCCAGAATAAAAGGGGATGGAACCCAACATCCTACAACAAGGCATAGAAACATGGAATAACAAAAAAGGGGATAGAACTTGAAAAACAGAACAACAGAATGAAATTCTGAATCATGAGAAAAGGGTATGAAACGTGGAATCCTAAAAGTAAAGGGAGGGCCTTTGGTATCTGGAGAATATGGTGATGAAACATCAACCCTGAGAAAAAAAGGATAGAACTGCAACCTCCAACACAAGAGTTCTCAGAATGTTGAGAACAACATGAAAGTATAGGAACCTTGAGAACAGAATTGTGAAACATGGTAACACTAGAACATGGGGATAGAAACAAAAGCCTAAATGGAAGGGGATAGAACTCTAAACATCAACTACAAGGGGAAGAATTCAAAATCTTGAGAAGAAGGAGGAGGAAGACAGGATCCCAAGAACAAGGAGATGGAAGACAGAATCCTGAGAAAAGAGTATGGAACCTGGAATCCTAAGAAATAGGGAATGGTATATGGTATTTGGAGAACAGGATAATGCAATATAAAAACTTGACCACGAGAGGATAGAACTGAGATTCCATGAACAATGGGATTGGACAAAGAACCCCAAGGACAAGGGGATGGAACTCTCGACATCAATAACAAAGAAATAGAATTTAAAACCGTAAGAAAAGGGATGAAACTCTGAATGCCAAGAAGAAGAGGAAGAAACTCGGAATCTCAGAGAAAAGAATATAAAACTCAGAATCGTGAGAATATGGGGATAGAATTCAAAGGATAAAGAATGAGAGGAGCAACATGAAAGCCCTACAACACGGGCGAGAAACTCAAAATGTGGACAACTAGGGAATGGATCATGAACAACAAACACAAGAGGAAGGAACTCAGAATTCCATGAACAAAATAAAGCACCTTGGAATCCGTAGAATAAAGCATAGGAAATCAGAATGCCAAGAGAAAGGCTATGGAACTTGACACTGTAGAGGAAGAAGGACTTAGGAATCCCAAGATTAAGGGGATGGAGGTGAAACCCTGATTGCAAGGGGACAGAATTCAGAATCCTGAGAACCAGGGTATGGAACCCAGAGTCCTAAGAACAAGAAGGTGGAATTTGGCATCTGGATAACAGGGTGATGGAATATTGACCCTGAGAACAAGGGTGTAGAACTGAAAACACCATGACATTGGGATGGAACTCAGAATGCTGAAAACACCTTGGCAGAATTAAGAACCTGGAGAGCAGAATTCTGCAGCACGGAAGCACTATAACATGAAACTAGGCACCAAATTGCAAGAGAATGGGGATCGAGCAATGAATGACAACATCAACGGCCAGAATTCATAACACTGAGACAATGGGATGGAACTGGAACAACTAGAATAACTGAAAGAAACCCAGAATCCCAAGAAGGAGGTGAAACTTGAAACCTGGAGAAAAAGGTACAGGACCTCAGAATCCTGAAAAGAAGGGTATGGACTCTGCAGGCTTAAGAACCAGGGAATGGTGTAAGAACCATCGAATGTGGAGAACAGGGAGATGGAATATGAAACTCAGAGAACGAGGGCAGAGTACTGAAACTCCAAATAAATAGAAAAAAGAACCTCAAGGACAAGGCGATGGAACTCTCAACTTCAATAACAAAGAAATAGAATACACTAGCGTGACAAAGGAAATGGAACTCAGAATCTCCAGTAGAAAAAATACAATATCTGAATCTTGAGAAGAAGGGAANAATCCTAAGAACCAAGGAATGGTGTTTAGAATGTGGAGAACAGGGAGATGGAATATGAAACTCAGAGAACGAGGGCAGAGTACTGAAACTCCAAATAAATAGAAAAAAGAACCTCAAGGACAAGGCGATGGAACTCTCAACTTCAATAACAAAGAAATAGAATACACTAGCGTGACAAAGGAAATGGAACTCAGAATCTCCAGTAGAAAAAATACAATATCTGAATCTTGAGAAGAAGGGAAGAAACTCGAAACCAGTAGAATGAGAGGATGGATTTCAAAACACCAAAATGAAGGGAAGGACCGTTTAAGCCCTCTAACTAGGGCAAAGAACTCAGAGAGCTGAGACCAAGGTCATGGACCAGGAATCCCCAAGCACAGGAGGAAGTCACTCGGAATCCCAAGCACAATGTGCTTCTGCACCTTGCAATTCGAAAACAAACGGCAGATAATCAGAATATCAGGAAGAAGAGGAGGAACTCGACACCCTAGATGATGGGGAAGGAACCCAGAATCCCAAGAAGAAGGAGATGGCATTTGATAATTGGAAAACAGGGTGATGGAATAGCCACCCTGTGAAAGAGATGGTAAAAGTGAAAACCCCAAAAACGAGGGGATGGAAGTGAGAATCCTTAGACTAATGTGATGGAATTTGAAATTTGAGAACAGGGTTATGGAACCTGGAACAACTAGAATGAGGGGCTGGAACTCGAAATCTTGAGAGGAAATGAATGGAAGTCTCAACTCCGACAACGTGGCTGAGAATTCAAAACCCTGAGAAAGAGATGGTACTCGACACCTTAGGACAATGGAAAGAACCTTATGTCCCAAGAACATGCACCTCGTACCCTTGTACTTGAAACCCTGAGACAAAGGGGAGGAAAATTGGAATCCTGAAAAGAAGGGTGCAGAACCCTGGAATCTCAGGGGATGGTAGATTCTATCTCGAGACCTGGGTGATGGACATATGGAACCATGAAAACAAGGTGATAGAACTGAAATTTCAAGAACGAAAAAATGGAATAAAGAACCCCAAGGACAAGAGAATGGAACTCTCAACTTCAATAACAAGGGCATAGAATACATAACTCTGAGAAAAAGGATGAAACTCAGAATCTGAAGAAGAAGAGAAAGGATCTCAGAACCTCTGAAGTAATGGAATGGGACCTGGAGCCACGAGAATAAGGGGCTGGAATTCAAAACTCATGGTACAAGGGGAAGTTACTTGGGACCCACACAGCATGGGCAAGAGACACAGAAATCGGAAAACAAGTAACGGAACACAAAACCCGAAGCACAAGGGAAAGCAACTCAGATTTGCTAGTACATGGGAGGCACCTTAGAATGACAAGTTCAAAACACGGGGGTTGGGAAAAAGGGAAGAAAATCGGAATGCCAGGGAAAAAGGGGATGGGACCCAATATGCTACGACAAGGCGTAGAAACATAGAATAAGAAAACAAGGGGCTAGAACTTGAAGCCCTGAGAACAAGGGGATCGAATTCTGAATCCTGAGCAAAAGAGTATGAAACTTGGAATTCTAAAAGTAGGGGGAGGGACTTTCGTATCAGGAGAACACGGTGATGAAATATGTACCCGAGAAAAGGGGGATAAAACTGCAAACCCCAAGACAAGGGGATGAAGCTCAGAATGCTGAAAACAAAAGCAAAGAACAGGAATCTTGAGAAGAGAGTTATGAGACATGGCATCTCAGGAACACGAGCATGGACATGAAAGAATAAATGGAATAGGATGGAATTCCCAATACCAGTAACAAAGAAATTAAATTTAAAACCCTGGGAAAGAAGATGGAAGACCAAATGCCAAGAAGAAGAGGAAGGAACCTAGAATCTCAGGAAAAACGGAAGGGAACTCGGGAATCATGAGAATATGGGAATAGAATTCAAAGGACAAAGAACAACAGGAGCACCTTGGAACCCTTACAACACTGGCAAGCAACTCAGAATGTGGACAACTAGGGAATGGAACACGAAACCACAAGCACAAGAGGAAGGAACAAAGAATTTCTTGAAAAAGAAAAGTACCTCAAAATCCAAAGCATAAAGCACAGGAAATCAAAATGCCAAGAGAAAGGCAATGGGACTTGAAACCATAGAGGAAGAAGGACTTAGGAATCCCAAGAGAAAAGGGATGGAAGGTGAAACCCTTATTGCAAGGGGACGGAATTCAGAATTCTGAGAACAAAGGTGTGGAACCCGGAATCCTAAGAACTAGAAGATCGCGTTTGGTATCTGAAGAACAGGGTGATGGAATATCGACGCTGAGAATAAGGGGGCAGAACTGAAAAGCCCACAACAAAGGGATAAATCTCAGAATGCTGAGAACACCTTGGTGGAATTTAGAACCTGCAGAACAGACTTCTGCAACACAGAAACACTGTAACAGGGGACTGGTCCCAAAATTGCAAGAGAATGGGGATTGAGCAATGAACTCCAACATCAATGGGTAGAATTCATAACACTGACAACAATGGGATGGAACTGGACGCACTAGAACAACTGAAAGAAACTCAAAATCCCAAGGAGAAGGGAATTGAACTAGAAATCTAAAACAAGAGTGTAAGAATGGAATTCTATGCTGCAGAAAGGAAGAAGGAGCTCCTACCTTTTGCAACATCATGGATGGAACTGGAGAGCATTATGCTGAGAGAAATAAGCCAGGCAGTGAAAGACAAATACCATATGATCTCACCTTTAACAGGAATCTAAACAACAAAACAAACAAGCAAGCAAAATATGACCAATGACACTCAAATATGGAAGAGGCTGACAGGGTCCAGAGGGGAGAGGGGAGAGAATCATAGGGGGAAAGGGGAGGGACTCACATGAATAATTATAAAAGACACATGGACAATAATTAAGGTGGGGGGCGGGAATAAGAGGGAGGTGGGGAGCACTGGGGGGGGGGCAGGGATGGGAATATAAAACAGAAAACTGTACATGAATAAGAATTAAATAAAAAAATAAAAATAAATAAATAAAATTGGCTATAAAAAAAAAGAAATGCATTCACTTTTTCCAATTAATTTCCCTCCCCACTAGAGGTCACCACTGCAGTGATTTCTAACAGGATAATTTTTTTTTTTTTAGATTTTTATTTATTTATCTTAGAGTGGAAGGGAAGGAGAGAGAGAGAGAGAGAAATATCAATGTGTGGTTGCCTCTTGTGTGTCCCCTGCCAGGGCCGGGAACTGGCCTGCAACCCAGGCATGTGCTCTGACTGGGAATCGAACCGTGATCGTGTGGTTCGCAGGCCCTCGCTCAATCCACTGAGCTACACCAGCCAGGGCAGGATAATTTTTTTTAAGTGAGGTATAATTGATATATAACATATTGGTTTCAGGTGTACAATATAATGATTTGATATTTTTATACATTGCAGATTATTACCACATTAAATCTAGTTAACATTCATCAGCACATATGGTAAAAAAAAATTTTCCTGTGATAAGAAGTTTTAAGAAGGATAGATTAATTTTACTTGTTGAATGTCAAGTAAATGGAATCATACAGTACACATTTTTTATACCTGGCTTCATTTTATCTCTGGCTTCTTTCATTCAACATTATGCTAATGGGGTTGTTTCTATCTTCATATTTATCAGTAATATGTGCCTTTTTATCACTGACTGATGTTTCATTTTATAAATAAATGCACCACAATCAAAAAATAAAATAAAAAATAAAAAAGCGTGTAAAGACCTCAGAATCCTGAGAAGATGAATATGGACCCTGGAGTCCTAAGAACCAGGGAATGGTATTTGGAATGTAAAGAACATGGAGATGGAATATGAACCTCAGAGATCAATGGGACAGTACTGAAACTGCAAAGGAATGAAAAAACGGACCTCGAGGATGAGGTGATAGACTCTCCACTTCTAAAACAAAAAGAATACATTAGCGTGAAAAAGGAAATGGAACTCAGGATCTAAACTAGAAAAAGGACAATATTTGAATTTTGAGTAGAAGTGAATGAACTCGAAACCAGTAGAATGAGGGATGGATGTCAAAACACCAAAATGAAGGAAAGGACCTTGCAAGACCTCCAACTAGGGCAAGGAATTCAGAGAGCAAAGACCAAGGTGATGGACCAGAAATCGACAAGCACAGGTTAAAGCCACGTGAAATCCCAAGCAAAAGGTGCTTCCACACATTGCAGTTCGAAGAGAAAAGGAAGAAGATCAGAATATCAGGAAGGAGGGGATGGAATTCGATAAGCTAGACGATGGGGAAGGAACCCAGAATCCCAAGAACAAGAAATGGAATTTGGTATTTGGAAAAGAGGGTGATGAAATAGTGACCTTGTGAAAGACACGGTAAAAGTGAAAACCCCAAGAATGAGGGGATGGAAGTGAGAATCCTTAAACCAATGTGGTGGAATTCAAAATTTGAGAAGAGGATAATGGAATCTGGGACAACTGGACCGAGGGGCTGGAACTCAAAATCTTGAGAGGAAATAAATGGAAGTCTCAACTCCAACAATGTGGGTGAGAATTCAAAACCCTGAGATGGAACTCGACACCCTAGTACAAGGGAAAAGAATTTGGAATCACAAGAACAAGGGCATAGAACATGAAACTTTGAGAACAATGGGATGGAAATTGGAATCCTGAAAAGAAAGATATAGAACCCTGGAATCATAGGGAATGGTATTTTGTATCTCAAGACCTGGTGATGAAAATATAGAACTATGAGAACAAAGTGATAGAACTGAAATTCCAAGAACAAAGGTATGGAATAAAGAACCCCAAGGACAAGAGGATGGATCTCTCAACTCCAATAACAAAGGGATAGAATACATAACCCTGAGAAAAGGGCTGAAACTCATGATCCGAAGAAGAGAAAGGAACTCAGAACCTCCACAGAAAGTGAATGATACTTGGAACCACGAGAATAAGGGGCTGGAATTCGAAGCTCATGAAACAAAGGGAAGTAAATTGGAACCCACACAGCAAGGACAAGAAACACAGAAATCAGAAAACAAGGTAATGGAACACAAAACCCGAAGCACAGGGAAAGCAGCTCAAAATCCCTTGTACATCAGGAAGCACCTTAAAGTCAGAAAAGCAAGGAGAATGAAATTGGCATCCCAAGAGTTAGGGGGTGGAACTCAGAATCCCAAGAACAAGGGGATGGAATTAGAATCCTGAGAAAAAGAGTATGAAACGTGGAATCCTAAGAAGAAAAAGAATGGCATTTGCTATCTCAAGAACAGGGTAATGGGATATCAACCCTGAGACCAAGGGATAAGAGTGAAAACTCCAAGAATGAGGGGGTGCAACATGAATCCTGATGATAAGAGGATGGAATTATCCACTCTAATAACAACTGGGTAGAATTTCAATCTTTTAGAAAGAGATGGAACTCAGAACCTCAGGACAAAGAGGAAGGGATTCATAATCCTGGGGGGAAAATGACTGGAACTCAGAACCTCTAGATACGGGCATGAAATTTGAAACACAAAGAATGAAAGGAAGGAAGTTGGAACCCCCACAAGGGGAAGAAACTCAGAAAGTGAAGAACAAGGTAATAGTACACAAATCCCAAAGCACAAGGGAAAGACTCAGATTTGCAAGTACATGAGAAGCACCTTAGAATCCTAGTAAAAAAAAAAATAAAGAAGGGCCAGGGGAAGGAAACCAGAATGCTAAGAAAAAGGGGTTGGGACCCACCACTCTGGAAGAAGGGGTAGAAACTTGGAATTTCGAAAACAAGGGGAAACCCTGAAAACAATTGGTGGAATTTCAAATCCTGAGAAAATGGTATCAAACCTGGAATTCTGAAGACTGTGGTATGACATTTAGTATCTGGAGAACAGAGTGATGAAATATCTACCCTGAGAACCAGGGGATAGAACTGATAACCCAAACACAAGGGGTTGGAACTCAGAATGCTGAGAACAACATGAAAGGTTTAGAACATTGAGAATAGGGTTAATGAAACTGGCACCAATAGAACATAGGCATGGACTTAAAACCCCAGGTCAAAGGCAATGGAACTCTCAACATCAACATCAAGGGGTGGAATTCAAACATCTGAAAACTCAGGGATGGAACTCCACAACTTAGAACAAGTGGAAGGAAGACAGGATCCCAAGTACAAGGGGATGGAACTTGGTATCCTGAGAAAGAAGTATGGAACCTAGAATTGTAAGAAGCAGGGGATGGTATTTGGTATCTGGAGAACAGGGTGATGCAATATAAAACCCTGACCATGGGAGGATAGAACTGAAACTCCAAGAACAATAGGATTGGACAAAGAACCCCTAGGACAAGGGGATGGAACTCTCAACACCAATAACAAGGGGTGGAATTTAATACCCTGGGAAAGGTGATGGAAATCAGAATGCCAAAAAGAAGAGGAAGGAACTCGGAATCTTGGGAAAAACGGAAGAAAACTCAGAATCACGAGAATAAGGGGATAGAATTCAAAGGACAAAGAATGACAGGAGCCACTTGGAAGCCCTACAACACGGGCAAGAAACTCAGAATGTGGACAACTGGAGAATGGAACACAAAACCACAAGCACAAGAGGAAGGAACTCAGAATTCCATGAACAAAAGGAAGCACCTTGGAATCTGAAGAATAAAGCATCGGAAATCAGAATGCCAAGAGAAAGGCAATGGAACTTGATACTGTAGAAGAAGAAGGACTTAGGAATCCCAAGGGAAAGGGGATGGAAGGTGAAACCCCGAGAACAAGGAAACGAAGTTCAGAATCCTGAGAACAAGGGTATGGAACCCGGAATCCTAAGAACAAGAAGATGGCATTTTGCATCTGGAGAACAGGGTGATGGAATATCAACCCTGAGCATAAGGGAGTAGAACTGAAAACCCCATGTCAATTGGATGGAACTCAAAATGCTGAGAACCTTGATGGAATTCAGAACCTGGAGAACAGGCTTATGCAACTTGGAACCACTATAACGTGAGATTGGACTCAAAATTTCAAGAGAAAGGGGATGGAACACTGAACCCTAACATCTATGGGTAGAATTCAAAACACTGAAAACAATGGGATGAAACTCGATCCACTAGAATAATGAAAAGAAGTGAGAATTCCGAGAAGAAGGGAATGGAAGTAGAAACCTAGAGAACTAGTTGCAGGACCTCGGAATCCTGAATAGAAGGGTATGGACCCTGCAGTCCTAAGAACCAGGGAATGATGTTTGGGATCTTGAGAACAGGATGATGGAATATGAAACTCAGAGAAGAAGGGGATAGTACTGACTCCCCAAGAACAATGGGAATGAACAAAGAATCCCAAGGACAAGGGGAGAGAACTCTCAACTCCAATAACAAAGGGATAGAACAGCAGTGTCTTTTCAATATGAGGGAAAAGGCAGTTTCTGTTCTTCCAGTTACAGTTTAGGGGCAGTTCTAATGACTGCAGAAGTGGAAGGATGAACTATAAGAAAAGTGACTTTCAAACCTTTGGCAATTCAATAATGAGAGGGAGGCATGTCATCAAATAAAACGTGTAGGGGCAGCAAAAGGCATGTGATGAATTTTGAGCACCTATGTGCTAAGCACTCCACAAGCCCTTTTGCTTTTATTATCTCGTTTAATCTGAAAAACTGTTAAGGATACAGTTGTTGTGTGTAGATACTTAAAGAAATGAAATAATTGTTCAAAGTCTCAGCTAATTAGAGGAAAACCAGGATCCAACCTCAGGTCCACATGACTGTTTTAGTCAAATTTAACTGGCTGCAGGATATAACCAACAGACATAAAAGAGATATTTATTGAAAAGATACCTATTGAGAATTGAGACCATTTGGAAAAACCAAGAGTAGAAGCCACAGACAGGGTGGGAGTTCTAGCACACTAGAACTACTGATATGCTCAGATTTCAAAATAGCTCCCAGATGAGTAAATACTCACAGATTTTCATTCTCCAGCTCACTCACATGCCAGATGAAGCCACTGACTGACTTCCTCTGGTTACTCACAGTTTCTGCTCATTCAGAAACATTTTCATGTTTCTCAGCTCTAAACTCCAAGAGAAATCTCTGATAAGCACCTCCTGCCCTTTTCAGACAGGTCTCTGGTCACCCTACTGAAGGGTCATCCTGGGATGGTCATCTGGATGGTCCTGACAGGTCATCTGACCATCCTGGTCATCTGACCATCCTGACAGGTCATCTGACCATCCTGGATGGTCCTGAGAGGTCATCTGGTCATCCTGGGCCTTGCACTTGCTGCCCTCCCCACTCCCACCTTGGCCTCTGCCCAGGAGAAGGATGAGTCCTAAACAGTTAGGGCCACTCAGTTCCTAGGAACCTCTCCTTCTATTTTGCTAGTGGTCAAATACCCTCCCTCCAAATTCAGGCATGTGTGTGCACACACATACACTGCTCTACTTTAAGTCACTTTTTAATTCCAATATCCTATATTTAATTTCTTCAGTGCTCTTAGCACTCACAACTAACTGGGTTAGCTAAAAACCATAGTAGGGTCAGGNCCTCTGCCCAGGAGAAGGATGAGTCCTAAACAGTTAGGGCCACTCAGTTCCTAGGAACCTCTCCCTCTATTTTGCTAGTGGTCAAATACCCTCCCTCCAAATTCAGGCACGTGTGTGCACACACATACACTGCTCTACTTTAAGTCACTTTTTAATTCCAATATCCTATATTTAATTTCTTCAGTGCTCTTAGCACTCACAACTAACTGGGTTAGCTAAAAACCATAGTAGGGTCAGGAGCAATGATAGATGAATGAAGTTAATAAAATTGGCACAGGAATAAAAATATTATAGAAAAGCAAAAAATTAATTGAGATGTCTACAGTAAACAAAAATGATTTTGAAAGGATGGTGGAAGCAAGGTAATAAGAGTCAGGACTAAAATCCTGGGTGAGAGAGAGGACGAAAGAAGAAGAAAAAGAAAAGTGGGAGAGAGAAAACAAGTACAATTCCTTACTCAACTGATCAGAGGCATGGGGAAGGCAAAATGGAGTAACACAACAGAAGAGTATTCTGTGGGGTTTAAAGTATAAACTAGTAGTAAACAAATAGGAAATCTTTTGGGGAAGTATAACACTAACCTTGATATTTCACTCAACTAGCCACTGTTTATGAGAGGTGAAAAAGAAATAAGACTCTAGAAGGGGAAAAATGTGAGCTGACTTAAGAAGGAAAAGCACCTATGTGAGGTTAGATGGAGGTGGAAGTGAGAGTAAGGCAAGGAAACTTAGCGTAGTATGAGGGAAAATAAAGTTAACCACAACAGTAATAAAGCTCAGGAAGATGGCAAATTGGATTAAGACCAGGGAAGGGTGCTGTGTAAGATTTGGAATAATAGCATAAGAAATGTATAACCTGAGGAGTGTTAAGATGGCGACAGAGTAGCATGGAGGGAACCCAGCTCCCGTGCATCTGGTAGAAAATCCAGGCGGATTGACTGAAGAACAGCTTAATCAACCAACAATTCCCCAACATTTATGAAAATAAGAGACCAAAGAGTGTGATAGAGGAACCAGACAGCTGCAAGTCAGCGAGGACTCCAGAAGGCGAGTGAGGACAAAAGCAGCTGTGCGCCCGAAGCCTCCTAGGCTACGGGCTGTGCCTACGGCGCACCCAAGGCGGGCGACCTCCGGCGCAGCGTGAGAACGGACAAGAAGCGGCAGTCAATCTGGGCACCATCAGTGCGAAACTGAAGCCCTGTCTGAATCCAGGGCCGGGGCACCTGTGGCGGAGGGAACTCCAGAGGCCCAGCACCTGGTGGGCCGGCAACAGACTCCGTGGGAGAGAACTGACTCTCCCCTCCCCGTCTAGGCAGGCAGATTAATACCGGGCACAGACCTGGAGGCTTAAGTTAACGTAAAGGATGGCAACTGAGGACTCTGTGGTCGCCAGCCTGCCAGCCCACCAGCCCGCCAACCCCGGGGGTTTAAGAAGGACACTGTCATTGCCGGTCTTTTGGGATTGAGCTGGGCTGAGAGGCAGGCTTTGTGGAGAAGTCTCTACTGGAAAGTGAACTGAGGTGCTCTGTGACAGCAGCTTGCCTCAAGGCCCAACCACCCAGCAGCCATCCAGGGGAGGGGTGGGAACACCTGGGTCCCGCCACGGGACTGAGAAGGACAGTGCCAGATACTGCAGGAAACGGGCAGCCTCCCAGGGGTGTGGGCGCCCACATCCCAATCACATCCCAATCCGGCAGCCTGGCTCGAGAGCGCCTGCATACCTGCTCCCAGAGAGGCGGCAACCAGAAAAACCAGTTTGGACAGTTTGAAACCGACAAAGGAAGGGTGCTTTTTTTGTTTTTTTTTTCTTTTTTTTTAAATGTGTGTGTGTGTGGTTTTTCCCCCCTTCCCCTTTTTTTTCTCTCTCAACTTCCTTTGTAAGTAATCTTATATCTTTTAAACTGTATTGTTGCTCTATCATTCAATACTCTGGCCCTCATTTCTTTTTCTTTTTGTCCAGTTTTAGTCCTTCTGTTCTTCCAAAATTTTCTGCTTATTCCTATTTTGTCCTGACTTTTGTGTGTGTGTGTTGGATTGTTTGTGTGTTGCTTAGTTTTCTTTTAGGTGTATTATTATTGCTTTGCATTATTCTTACCCCTTTTTTTATTTTAAGAATATCCTTGTATCCCTTCTCTTTCTGTACAGGTTTCTTAGTCCTGGCTGGTTATATTGTACTACCTGACAGGTTCCCACTGCTCTTTCCTCCACAGTGTATTGCTAATTTTCTATACTTCGCTTGCTTTCCTTTGCCATACTACCCAAGTCTACAACCCCCATTTAGACAGATCACATAGAGTCTATCACGTGAGTGTTGCTCTAATATTATTGTCTAATAATATTATTATCTATTATTATCTAATAATAGCTCTATTATTATTATCTAATTAGAGCTGTTCTATACAACAGTAATACTTCATAACACATCTCTCGGACCTTGGACCACCTTACAGGTGCCTGAATTCTATTACTCTATTTACTCACAAGCTATACCCAGTTACTAACCTGTACTCTCACCTTACCTCAAATCTGACCACCCTCAACCACACTGCTTTCTAGATACAACTCACAAGCACCCCCTTCCCAACAATAGACTTAACTTATGTCCATCCTTTCCTAAAAGTGGCAAGCTGAGTTGAAGAGCACGGTTAACTCTATACATAGCCTAAAAATTGTCTATTTCTTCTCTGCCGACTGTGTCAATAAATAACATAAAATAATCTTCTGCTATCATAAACCATTTTGCCTCCCCCTCCAACTGATCACACACGCACAATAAAGAAAGGAGTAGGTGGAAGCGGAGAACACCAAGATACCTACAGGAGACTGCACCACTGAATTTCACAGATACCCTACCACAGAAGTTCACACCATAAACCCAGGGAACCAGAGCAGATCAATTTAAGAAGCTGAGGCCAACAAGAATAGGATCACAAACAATGGGAAGACAAAGAAACAATCCCCAAATGAAAGAAAATGAGGAAGCCTCAGAAAGAATGTTAGATGAAATAGAGGCAAGTCAACTATCAGATGTGGAATTCAAAGCACTGGTTATCAGGAAATTCAAAGAGCTTACAACGAGCTACCAGAAACTACAGGGGAGCTATAATGAACTCTCTGCAATCTATACCAACATGAAAAAGGAAATAGAAACCATCAGTAAAGGCCAAGAGGAAATGAACAATACAATTTCTGAACTGAAGAACACAGTAGAAGGTCTGAAGAATAGAATTGATATGGCAGAAGATCGCGTAAGTGAGATCGAAGGCAGGATAGAAAGAATCTCCCAGATGGACCAAGTAAGGGAAAAGAGAATCAGAAAAAATGAGGAGAATTTAAGAAAAATGCAAGACAACATGAAACATAATATCTGAATAATAGGAATACCAGGAGAGGAGGAGGAACAAGGGATAGAAAACCTACTGGAAAGAGTAATAACAGAAAATTTTCTTAAGTTGAGGAGAGATAAAGTCACACGGATCAAGGAATTGCAGAGAGTCCCAAGCAGGTGGAACCCAAAGAGGCCTACTGCAAGACACATCATCATTAAAATGGCAAACCTCCAAGACAAAGAGAAAATCTTAAAGGCAGCAAGGGAGAAAAAGGAAGTAACATACAAGAGTGCCCCAATAAGGTTGGCTACTGACTTCTCAATGGAAACATTCCAAGCAAGAAGAGAATGGCAAGAAATATTCCAAGAAATGAGAACCAGAGGCCTACAACCAAGGCTATTGTACCCAGCAAGGCTCTCAATCATGATAGAAGGCCAAATAAAGAGCTTCCAAGACAAAAGAAGTCTAAAAGAATATGCCTCCACCAAACCAGCTCTACAAGAATTACTAAAAGGGCTGCTTTAAGGAAAGGAAGGAAAAGAGAGAGACGGAGAGGAACACATGTAAATAAATGGCATGCATAGGTACCTTTCAATAATAACCTTAAACATAAATGGATTAAATGCACCAATTAAAAGATACAGAATAGCTGAACGGATAAGAAAAATAAAATATGCCGACCCACACATATGCCGCCCCACACATATGCTGCCTACAAGAGACCAACCTCGGGTCAAAGACCACCACAGACTAAAAGTGAAAGGATGGAAACAAATTTTCCAAGCAAATAGACCAGAAAAAAAAAGCTGGGGTAGCAATTCTCATATTACACAAAATAGACTTCAAAAATGGGGCCATAAAGAAAGACCCAGAAGGTCACTTCATATTATTCAAGGGAAGAATCCACCAAGAAGACATTAACATTGTAAATATATATGCACCCAACTCAGGAGCACCCAAATATATAAAGAAAATCCTAGAGGACCTGAAGAAAGATATTGACAGCAACACAATTATAGTAGGGGATTTTAACACCTCACTGTCAAAAATGGACAGATCTTCCAAACAAAATATCAACAAAGATATTGCAGCATTAAATGACACTCTAGATGAAATGGACCTAATCGATATATATAGAGCCCTTCATCCTAAAGAAGCTAAATACACATTCTTTTCAAATGCACGTGGAACATTTTCCAAGATAGACCACATGATAGGATACAAAACGAGCCTCAACAAATTCAGGAAAGTAGAAATCATACCAAGCATTTTCTCTGATCACAAGGGACTGAAATTGGAAACTAACCCCACAGGAAAAACCCCAAACACCCAAAATCATGGAGACTGAATTGTATGCTATTAAACAACGAATGGGTCAAGATAGAAATCAGGGAAGAAATCAAAAATGTTCTAGAAACAAATGAAAATGAACTCACAACAACCCAAAACTTATGGGACACAGTGAAGGCAGTCCTGAGAGGAAAGTTCATAGCAATACAGGCTTACCTAAAGAAAATAGAAACATTTCAAACAAACAACCTAACCCGACACCTGCAAGAACTCGAGGAACAACAACAAAGACAGCCCAGAGCAAGGAGAAGGAAGGAAATAACCAAGATCAGAGCAGAATTAAATGACATAGAGACTAAAAGCACAAATCTAAGGATCAATGAATCCAGGAGTTGGTTTTTTGAAAAAATAAACAAAATAGATAAACCTTTAAGTAGGCTCATCAAGAAAAAAAGAGAGAGGACGCAAGTAAACACAATCAGAAATGAAAGAGGAGAGATTACAGCTGATACCACAGAAATAGAAGGAATTGTAAGGAATTACTATGCAGAGCTTTGTGCCAAGAAATTTGAAAACCTAGGTGAAATGGACAAATTTCTAGAAAAATATAATCTTCCAAAACTCAATGAAAAAGAAGCAGAAAACCTGAATAGGACAATAACAGCAGATGAAATTGAGGAAGTAATAAAAAAACTCCCATCACACAAAAGCCCTGGACCAGATGGTTTCACAGGAGAATTCTACAAAGCATTTAAGGAAGAGCTAACCCCTATTCTTCACAGACTATTTCAAAAAATCCAAAATGATGGGAAACTCCCCAACTCTTTTTATGAAGCCAGCATCATCCTAATTCCAAAAGCAGATAGAGACACAATAAAGAAAGAAAACTTCAGGCCAATATCGCTGATGAACACAGATGCTAAAATCCTCAACAAAATATTGGCAAATCGCATCCAACAATACATCAAAAAGATCATACACCACGACCAAGTGGGATTCATCCCAGGGATGCAAGGATGGTTCAATATTCGTAGATCAGTAAATGTAATACATCACACAAACAAAAGCAAAGACAAAAAACACATGATCATATCAATAGATGTGGAAAAACTTTTGATAAGATACAACACCCATTTATGATAAAGGTACTCAGCAAAGTGGGAATAGAGGGAGCATTCCTCAATATAATAAAGGCTATATATGAAAGATCTACAGCCAACATCATACTCAATGGGCAAAAACTAAAAGCTTTTCCACTAAGACCAGGAATAAGACAAGGTTGTCCACTTTCACCACTTCTATTCAATATAGTATTGGAAGTTCTACCCAGAGCAATCAGACAAGAAAAGGAAATAAAAGGCATCCAAATTGGAAAGGAGGAACAAAACTGTCATTGTTTGCAGATGACATGATAGTGTACATAAAAAATACTATATACTCTACCAAAAAACTGCTCAAACCAATAAATGAGTTTGGGAAAACAGCGGGATACAAAGTCAATATCCAGAAATCAAAGGCATTTTTGTGTACCGACAATGAAATAGCAGAAGCAGAAATCAAGGAAAAATCCTTTTCGATATAGCAAAAACAAAAATAAAATATCTGGGAATAAATCTAACTAAGGAGGTAAAAGACCTGTATGCAGTAAACTACACAACATTGAAGAAAGAAATCAAGGAAGACACAAACAAATGGAAACATATACCGTGTTCATGGATTGGAAGAATTAACATCATCAAAATGTCCATACTACCCAAAGCAATTTACAGATTCAGTGCAATACCTATTAAAGTACCAATGGCATATTTCACATAGAACAAACACTTCCAAATTTATATGGAACCATAATTACCCCATATAGCAGCCACAATTTTAAGAAAGAAAAACAATGTAGGAGGGATCACAATACCTGATATCAATCTGTATTACAAGGCCACTGTAATCAAAACAGCATGGTACTGGCATAAAAACAGGTACATAGACCAATGGAATAGAACAGAGAGCCAAGAAATAAACCCAAATCTCTACAGTCAATTAATATTTGACAACGGGGGCAGTAACATAGAATGGAGTAAAGATAGCCTCTTCAACAAATGGTGTTGGGAGAACTGGACAGCTACATGCAAAAAAAAAAAAATGAAACTCGAGCACCAACTTACACCATACACCAAAATAAATTCAAGGTGGATAAAAGACTTAAATATAAGCCACGAAACCATTAAAGCCCTAGAGGAGAGCATTGGCAGGAAAATCTCAGATATTCCACGCAGCAAGATTTTTACTGATACATCCCCTAGAGCAAGGGACATAAAGGAAAGTATGAACAAATGGGATCTCATCAAAATTAAAAGCTTCTGCATGGCTAAGGAAAACAGTATCAAGATAAAAAGAGAAGCAACAGTTTGGGAAAACATATTTGCCAATGACACCTCAGACAAAGGTTTAATCTCCAAAATATACAAAGAACTCACACGACTCCACTCAAAGAAGACGAGCAACCCAATTAAAAAATGGTCAAAGGACTTAAACAGACACTTCATCAAGGAGGACATACAGAGGATCCAGAGACACATGGGAGGATCGCTAGCTATCAGAGAGATGCAAATCAAAACCACAATGAAATACCACTTAACACCAGTCAGAATGGCTACCATAAACAAAGAAACAAACAACAAGTGTTGGAGAGGTTGTGGGGAAAAGGGGACTCTAGTTCACTGTTGGTGGGATTGCAGACTGGTACAACCACTATGGAAAACAGTACGGAATTTTCTAAGAAAACTAAAAATGGACGTGCCTTTTGACTCAGCAATTCCACTGTTAGGAGTATATCCTAAGAACCCAGAAACACCAATCCAAAAGAACCTATGCACCCCGATGCTCATAGCAGCACAATTTCTGATAGCCCAGAGTTGGAAGCAACCTAGATGCCCATCGGTAAGTGACTGGATCAAAAAACTATGGTACATTTACACAATGGAATTCTATGCTGCAGAAAGGAAGAAGGAGCTCCTAGCCTTTGCAACAGGATGGATGGAACTGGAAAGCATTATGCTGAGCGAAATAAGCCAGGCGGTGAAAGACAAATACCATATGATCTCATCTTTAACAGGAATCTAAACAACAAAACAAACAAGCAAGCAAAATATGACCAAAGACACTGAAATACGAACAGGCTGACAGGGACCAGAGGGGAGAGGGGAAAGGGGAGAGAATCACAGGGGAAAAGGGGAAGGACTCACATGAACAAGTATAAAGGACACATGGACAATAACTAAGGTGGGGGTTGGAAATGCGAGGGAGATGGGGAGCACTGGCGGGGGGCGGGCAGGGCTGTGAATATAAGACAGAAAACTGTACTTAAACAAGAATTAAATTTTTAAAAAAGATTAAGTCATTAAGAAATAGAAAACCAGAAAAAGGAGGGGAGGGCCAAGCCCAACAATGGCTGGATCCTGTTACTTCAAAGCACAGTTGACAGAAATGGATTCAAAAGGAGATAATGACTGCCAAATACCAATTACCTCATAGTTAGGGTCTAGGATTTTGAAATGATCATTGACTGTACATGGAGTAATTAATTATCACCATTAACTAGACTATGATTCAATTTAAACTCTGAGTTTTAAATTTGTTCCCTTTTCTCTTGTGTAACCCCAATTGAATTGCATCTGCAATGACACATCAGGAATTATAATAAAATATTATCCTCCAGGACAATGACTAGGTTCAAGGAAACATCAATCAATATAGGAGTCCTCTCTTTTGCCTCTGACTACCTGATGAAATTGAACCTACCATTACCAGCATCTAATCCTATGATATGGGAACAGAAAGGGAACTTAGAGTTTTAGAGCTTTAAGTCCCAAAATGCTGAAGGAGATGACCCTGGTGGTGCTGGTGAGAGCAGCCACATTTTTCCACAGCTGTTTCTCTGTAGAAATGGTACCTGGACATTCGTTTGGCTACGGCAATAGGGTTGTCAGCTTCTAGTCATGTAGCCCTTTGAGTGGAGGCTCAGTGGGAAACCCAGCCAAGCAAAATGAAGGCCCTGCTCTTCAGGACCAATTCAGTAACAGACAGCTCTTTTCCCAGGCCTTCTGCAAAAGGGGGAGGCAAGGTGCAGGGTGCTGTGAAAGTGGCATCCAACTGTTTCTTTTCCCATCGATGTCTCTTTCAATAAGTAAGCACTCATATAGGAAAAGTGATAATATCATGGCTTTGACAGTGTGTTTGACTTTGTCTTCCTAAGAAAGGATGAGAACAAAGATTCCTTTCATCACACTTTAGCACAGCAGCACACAAGAGGGAGGCAGCCTGGAAAAGGTTACATATGCTGTGAGGGGTTAGATTATGTTCCAAGTGCACTGGGAAGTTGTTAGGAGGTGCAGCCATTCACGGACTGAGTGTGCTGGAGAATGTAAGGGACCTGTCTGGAACTGGGAGGAAGTTTATTGGCTTTTTCATCTCCTTCATAAATTTTAATGACATTGTAGAAAAATAGGGTCAAAAGAAACAATTAGGGGGGAAAAAGAAACAATTTCCCCAAGTCTTGATTTCCTGAAAAAGCAGCTACAGTTTACCCTACAAGCATCTATTTTCATGGGATTCCACAATAAGATGGAATTAGATCTTAATTTGGGAAGGGGATGTGAGCATTCTAGGCCATCTTGCAGCATTTTTGTATGAAAGCAGCCAACAAATATTTATTTGGGATTGGCACAGTCCTAGCCAGCGTGCTGGGCACCAAGGGTAGTGAGGAACAGGATTCAGCCCCTGACCTAAGATGCTTACAGCCTAGTGTTGGAGAGAAGTAGTAATGAATGCTGATTGGGAAAGACCAGTTCCACTTTATTCTGGATTTTATAATTTTTTTTTACCTTCATTGAGGATACATTTATTGATTTTAGAGAGAGATGAAGTCGGGGTGGGGAGTGAGAGAGAGAGGGAAGCATCCCTGTGAAAGAGAAACATCACTCAGTTGCCTCCCATGCTCCCACCCACTGGAGATCAAACCCACAACCTAGGTGTGTGCCCTCACTAAGAATTGAACCCACAACCTTTTGGTGCAAAGGACAGCTTTTCAACCAACTGAGCTACCCGGCCAGGACTGGCTTTTCTAATTTTTATAAACTAAACCCAAGTTTAAACATCTACAGGATGAGTTCAGGGGAAATAAGGGAGGGATTTAGAGGAACCTATATAAAGGATACATGGACAACAACTGAGAAGGGTGGAAATGGGAGGGAGGGGGGAGGATGGGGGTGGGATGGGATGGGAGTAATAGACAGAAAACTGTACTTGAAAAATAATTAAATAAAAAAATTGGGGAAAAAAAACATCTACAGGATGAGGATGATACCCAAATGTTCTCTGGTATTGAGATCTGGCAACTCAATAATCTTTAAAGTGTGTGTGATTTAAGAACAACTTTTTCTGTTGACACTAATGAATTTACCAAAGTCAGAGGTCTGGAAAGTTGAAACAGTGACAAAATTTAATTTGGTAACCTCCTGTTCATCTTTTTATATCCTTTTTATTCTCTCCAGATTTCTAAGATGTCTTGTTCTCTACTTCCTCTCTGTCCTCTTAAGAAAGAATCTAAAACTCCTGGGTACTTTATTTTTCCTGTTGTTATATCCACATTGAGATTTAAAGGACTGATGAAGCCTAAAGTGTGTTTCGGTGGGGACAAAGTTGTTTTTTTGAATTTGAACTAAGCTCCACTCAATTCCATTGTAGCTGGTTATTATATATGGATTAAAAGAATAAGTGTATATACAAGCAAAAACATTTTAAAAAAATTAAGTAAGATGTATTCCAAAGGGCAAAAGGGGAAGTAGAGTTAGGTAGACAGAACAGTAACACTGCGCTAGTCCAAATAAGGTCATTAAGCAATCGACACACAAAAATAAACAAAAGATATTATAACAGTAAAAAATGTACAGATGATATGCTCTCAGAAGAAAAGATCATTCATTCCAAGAGAAGACTGTTAGCAACCTGATTCCTACACACATGTACATACTACATTATCCTTCCTCCATTCATTCTGCCAAAGACTGGGAAAACTTTATCATGGCCTGAGGCCAGCAGCAGCCCACACCTAACTGGTGCCTGGAGCCACAGGCCAGAAGATGACCCTACAGAGAGAAACTCTCTCTGTAACTGGGAGGACAGAACTTGCGATGTGGCAGCAACAGGATTTTGCACCCTACCTGTGTGTTGTTCTTTCTTTGGAAACTGAAGCCTCTAATCTGTAATGTCTGCTCACATGAAAGGTAAGGACTGCCAACTCATAATGTCCTGATGCCTTTGCTTGGGAAGAGGGTGCCACCTCACTCTACCTTTTCCTTCCAGTCAGTTCCATTTCCTCATGTGATCCTTGCTTCCAAAGATCAGTACTCTCTGGATTTGTTTTTCTGAAAAGGAACACTTCAAGATCTTCACTTACTCAACTTTACCAGTTGATACTGACTCCTTGGGTAGTAATCCTTTGTGCAAGTCACACTTTAAACAACACAAAAACACTGTGTTGTACAATACGTTACCCACCACCCCACACAATCCCTACTTTATCTAAGTGACTCTTACCTTTATGATCAATTTTAAGTAGAGCTGCTCCCTCAGCCTCCAGATGAGAAAGCAGCAAAATCACAATTGATAGGAGATATAATCTTTTCTTAATGAAAAAGGCTCTGGTTCCACTTCTGAATTACAACAGATTATTTTTTTCAGACCAGGTAAAGAATGCAGCAATTTGCTTGTATAGAAGCAAGCAGATAATTTTTAAATAGTTATTTGTATTCAACCACTTTACTAATCCCTTATCAAATAAAATGCTTCTTTGATTATCTGGTATTTTTATAGGCAGATAACAATATCTGCTACAATATTTTTCTCCTTTTAAATAATTATAGCTCTTACTTCTATTTGATATCAAATTGCATTGCCCAGAAATTCAAGGAAATCGTGAATAATAATAGTGATAGCAGACATTCTTGGGGTCTCCCCCATATATAATGGAAACACTTCTAAGGTCTCACACTTAAACTACCTGTTGTTTAGTAGAGTTACATATTCTACCCAAAATGCACACCTTTAGATCTCTAGCGTTTTAAGGATTTTTCTTATCTCAGTAGGCAAGAGCTCTGAATTTCATAAAAATCTCTTCAGAATCTGAGATAAATTTTTCCTTTTTGAGTTGTTGATTTGATTTATTAATACATTTTAATATGTTTATTCTTGTGTGCCTGTGATAAATTCTACATAATCATAATAATTTATCTTTCAAGTGTGCTGTTAAATTTAATTTGCTACTGTTTTATGTAGGATTTCACATCTATGTTCAAAAGTGAGGCTAGGCTATAGTTTTCTATTCTGAAATTTGAGGAAAATAAATCTTTAATACAATTTTAAATTTTATTTTTATTGGTCTATTTAAATTTCCCATTTGCCCAGTTAAAGATTTTTCTATTTATTAGCATTTATTGTGTCTTATAATACTTAAAACTGCTATTACTTATGCATTCCTTCGTTCATTCAATAAATACTGTGCTTGACATTATAGAGTCAATCATAATAAGTTGTCTTCCGTGGAGACTTCACATTTTAGGAACTTAATCACTGTGCCTGGTGCTGATTTTGTTATCAGTGACATGTTTGTGAATGTGACTAGAGAAGTCCTTTTCCAATATGGCTTATATCCCAGTAGTGGGAGTCCATGGATGAAGTAGGCTAATGATTGTAGACGGTGACAGAACATGACAAAGCAAAGCGCAGAGATGGCTACCTGGGACACAAGATCAGAGGCAGGGTCTCTGAGGAGACCAGGCAGAGCTGAGATCTCATGGCAAGCAGACTTGCAGGCCATGGGGTCCTGCATTACCAAGGTTCCAAAGCCAGAACAAGCTAGACATGTTCCAAAAAAATGACTAGAGGAAAAAAACGGGGAGGTTAAGGTGAAGGAGGTCAAGAGAAATCATTCTCAGCCATTGTCAGGAGATTGGGTGTGTTCTAAGGGCAATAGGGGGGTATGGGAGGATTTAATGCAAAGAGGGACATGTTTCAATGTACATTTGAAGAAAATCAGCTTTGCCTTCATGTAGAGTGTTGGAGCAGGGAACAAGAGTGGCAGCTGGGAGACTAGTTAGGAGTTCAGTGGTTGCCCAGGTGAGAGGTGATGGTGTGGCTCTATCCCTTTCCTGTTTTGTTTTCATATGGCTTGTTCTCCCTTGAGTAGATTACATTCTGGAAGTTTCCCTACTCAATTCCATTTGTCTAAGAAACAGCACTTGGGTTTCTTACTCTTCTAATGTCCTCTTATGAATAATTTAATGATGTTCTCATCTGATTGTTTTCAGACTACTTTTCTTTTGCTTTTTTTCTCTATTCAAATTCTTAGCTCATTAGTTTGTTGCTTTCTTTAACAATAAAAACATTTATAAACTTTAATGTATCCCTAAATCTAATAAGTAGCAAAACCATAGTTTCACCAGCTATCACCAGTTTGGGTACTAAAGGTATTCTATCAATGACCCAAATTTCACTAGGTCAAGAACAACAATTGTTATACATTTAGAACCTTTTTACATTGGAGGAATCCCCCACCATATGAAACACAGCATGCCTACCTACATTAAATGAAAACCTTAGATATGTTCCCAGATCCCGTCATACTAGGACATGAACACTAGACTCTAAATCAGAAGCCAGTGAGAGGAAGAATAATGGCTGGGCAGAACCATGCTGTGATGGGGCAGCAAGGACAGGCAGAGGAGCTTGTTGAATGAGTGAATGAGCGAATGAGTTGAATGAGATTTATTGAATGAGTGAATACAGGAAGTCAAGAGGGGGAAAGGTTGGAAAGGAAGGTCATCTACAATATGAAATCCTACTGAGTGGCAAAAGAAAGTAAACACTAAACAGAACTGTTGACTCTGGTAACCTATCCATGGCAATCAGTTACTGTTGTAAGAAAGAAAACTTCTGAATATAAGGCAAGTTTTCTGTGATTCTAAAATTAAACTATATTCATCCTCCCTGGTCACTTCATTTACTCATGAAAGGCTAACTCTTCTGGTTCTGTCCCTTGATTTGAATTAATATGAGTCCTGTTGAAAGTTATAATTTTTCTTATTTATTTGAATGATCTATTTTTGTCATCAGCTTCTATAAGCTGATGGCAGAAAAAGTTTCACAAAAGAGGGGCAATGTCCCTCTGGACAAAACATGTCCAGTGTTCCTAGAAGACCAGGTAAAAGACGCAACGAAAACTGGTCACTGAAGGTGACAACACAGAGATGAGGGAGTGAAAACTGATGTCACTCTTTTTGATGGCATCCCTGTTTTCTCAGGGAATAGGGAAGGCCAACCATCACCTGAGAGGAAAGAGGAGCAAGGGAATTTTGGAGTTTTGAGGAAAGGCGGCAGGAGGCACGCATTGAAAGAGAGACCATCAGCTACTGAGGCTAGCACCTTTTTGACATTTCTTGAATATCTGTAAATTTCCCCAACACTAAATTTTTTTTTGTAGCAGTAAATCCCTATAGCATGTGTGTGTATTTGTGTCAGAGAATGCAAGAAAAAAGGTTGGATAAACTGCATTGTACCCTAGATCTAGGACTAGTAGAGAAAAGCACAGTAGCTGGAAAGATCCAGCAGGTCCCAGAGAGGAAAATACAGCATGGCTCAGGTAGACAAACAGAGCAGGAGGTGAGACTGAGCAGGAGGGGTGGGGGCTGAGCAGTGCCCTCTTCCCCAGGGGCTGTGCTCCCTACATTCCTAAACAGGTTAGAATTGCCCTCCTAGATATGCCCTCACCTTCCAGAAGAAGTTGAACTTCATATGTTTAGAAATTATTTGAATTTCACTGACATGTATTGCCAGTATTGTTTTCTTCCATGTATCCCTGTAATTGCAAACACTAGTGAAGGCTATTTGCAATCATTGCCTTCACTTTTACTGAATAAAATATGTTTGCACTGAATAAAACATCTCTCATCCCTCCCTCTGAGCACACATTTTTAGTGTTCTCTATCGAGGACCTCTACTTTCCTCTGGGGTTTNCTTCCCCAGGGGCTGCGCTCCCTACACTCCTAAACAGGTTAGAATTGCCCTCCTAGATATGCCCTCCCCTTCCAGAAGAAGTTGAACTTCATATGTTTAGAAATTATTTGAATTTCACTGACATGTATTGCCAGTATTGTTTTCTTCCATGTATCCCTGTAATTGCAAACACTAGTGAAGGCTATTTGCAATCATTGCCTTCACTTTTACTGAATAAAATATGTTTGCACTGAATAAAACATCTCTCATCCCTCCCTCTGAGCACACATTTTTAGTGTTCTCTATCGAGGACCTCTACTTTCCTCTGGGGTTTAAATGCTTATCTTTGAATGTACTCCTATTCTATGGGGGAGTCGTAAAGAAGTCAAGTACATGTTTTGAGAGAGCTATTTAGCAAACAATAGATGTCCCTTTTTCTGGAAACTCCTGTACTTCACACCCAAAGGGCACCTCAGACCTTAAAAGCCTTCCCATGTAGCCTGAACGCTCCAGACAACACTTCAATTTCTCCCCTTACTTTTGGCTTTCTGGTTGTTGACTTTCACTTCTAAAAGTGTAAGAGATTCTCCTCTCACACATTCCCTACCGTGTTGTCTCCACAGGAGACAACTAATTATAAACTGAATCTTAAAAGTGAATGCCAGATACTAGAACCCTTAATTAAGAGGTTTCACCATATTACTATTTACAAAAGGACATTTGACTATCTGAGCCTTGTTCAGTTTCATGTCAATGTTAACCATGAGTTATATACTACAAAGAAATAGACACAAAAAGTCCGTGTTCCAAGAGCAAACTACTGTATTTGATTTTGTATGTGAAGCTAAGCCATCAAGTGGACATATTTGCATTGGCTGCATTAGAGCCTTGGAATAGTATCTTTGATACTTCCTTAAATAGTTGGCTCCCAATCCATTTTCCAAACCCTCTAGGAAAACCACTGTGGAGAACACTTGAGTGATCCACAGGTAAATCATAGACCAAACATAAATAGAAGATGAATTAATAGGTAATAAATAAATAAAAGATGACAAAAATAGATCATTCAAATAAATACGAAAAATTATAACTTTTAACAGGACTCATATTAATTCAAATCAAGGGACAGAACCAGAAGAGTTAGCCTTTCATGAGTAAATAAAGTGACCAGGGAGGATGAATATAGTTTAATTTTAGAATCACAGAAAACTTGCCTTATATTCAGAAGTTTTCTTTCTTACAACAGTAACTGATTGCCATGGATAGGTTACCAGAGTCAACAGTTCTGTTTAGTGTTTACTTTCTTTTGCCACTCAGTAGGATTTCATATTGTAGATGACCTTCCTTTCCAACCTTTCCCCTTCTTGACTTCCTGTATTCACTCATTCAACAAATCACTGAGTGTTCACTGTACACTGAGCCTTGAGGTACATCACACACATGAATGTCCCTGTCCTCAGTGTATATGTTTGAGGACACAGACTGATGATTTAAACGGACTGTTCTGAACTATACCAAGACTGGACTCAGAGTGGAGGCATGAGTCGAGAACACAGAAGCCCCTGTCTATGCCTGCCCACTCCGTCCTGGCAGTTGCTCGGTCCTTCAAGGCAGCACCTGCCCTAGAGGCCTTCTGTCTGATGGCTCACTCCGCACCCCCACTCCCATCTGTCTTCACGCTATGTCCCCTTCTTGGTGAGGCCCACCATGATCACCCTGTGCAACCAACCCATGCCTTCTTGTCCTCCTCAGCATATTTCTTCTTTTCTATAACACTTATCATTTTCTACCATACAATGTAAATTACTTTTAAAGGTTATAGCTTGACTGCCTTCTTCCTCTCTAGCAGCTCCTTCTGTGGCTCCTCCAGTGTCTCTTACCCATCCATATCTAATATGTTCCCATGGGTGTCATTCTCAGTTATTTTCAACTGTCTATGATTCATTTTTAACAGTGCTTGTATGTCAGGTGCTGAAGACACAAAGATGAAAGAAGCCTTGGCCCCTGTCCTCAAGGAGCTTAAAATGTATCTGAGGAAGCACCCCGAAACAATTTTCACTACACTGTGAAATACTTAGATGTAGCTGAATTGCTAAGAGATGACATGGACCACTCAGCCCTGACTGGGAGTGATGGGAAGTCTTCCTATTGATCATAAACTCAAGGATCCATTGGCCTAAAAGGGAGCTTGAAGGATGAGTGAAAGTTAGCCAAAAAGAGGAACACAGAGGAGAATAAGAAGATGGGTTATGCTGGCAGAGCTGATAAACCTTCCCCCAGTTGCAGGGAGGTGTCCTCATTTCCCAGCACACACTATCCTTGAATGGCTACATCTTTCAGTGACTTCTCAGTGCAGTTGGAACAAAACCCAACCAGGTCACCCATGAACATGCCTGTCTGTCTACTCCTTCCTGTACTGCTCTCCCATGTGAGAAAGGGACTTTTGTCTTTATCACAGTCCTTTTTTATTTTTTTTGAATTTTTATAAGAGTTCATTTGAGCTAAACTGATGACATATGCTGGGGAGCAAGAACTCTAATGATCCAGAGAATGACTGTTTTGCAGCTTCCTTTATGCATTTGAAATTAAGGAGAGAACATGAATCCTTTTGTTAGAAGACACAATTTTAAAATGATCAACAAAACAATCAAACAAGCAAAATATAACCAAAGACACTGAAATTGAGAACAGGTTGACAGTGACCAGAGGAAAGAGGGGAGGGAATTTCAGGGGAAAAGGGGAAGGGTTTGCAGGAACAAGTATAAAGGACACATGGACAAAACCAAGAGTGAGTGGAAACAGAAGGGAGGTTGGGAGGGCTGTTGGGGTGGGCTGAGATGGGGGTAAAAGGCAGAAAACAGTACTTGAACAACAATTAAAATAAAATAAAATATTGTTTAAAAGAAAAAATACAACTACAGCAATATAACTTTTAATGAATGAATGTTCTTTTAGTTAAAAAAAGAGTGATGGGAACAGTGAGATGCAGGAAATAGGGGTATTTGCATGACACTCTCAACTGTATCATGCTCTTTCCTCTGAAAATCTAGGTAAGGAGCTACATTGAACTAATTAATTAGACACTCAATAAATGTGGGTACCCTCCCTTTCTCGTACTTTCCTAAGTCAAACCTGCCAGGTGAGGCCTCTTCCCTGAGCTCCAGACTCTCAGATCCAACTTTTTACTAATATTTCTACCTGTGTTTCCTGCAGTGGCTCAAATTCTTTATGTGAAAAGTGGAATACATGATCTCTCCAGTCACACGCCACTTTTATAGCTTTATTTCTCACCTTGGCCAATGACACCACCAGTCCCTGTCAGCAATGCGAGAGACATCAGAAATCCTTCCCTCTTCTCACCCCTCACACAGAAGTGGCCATCAGGACAATTAGATTCTCCCTTCTACAGCCCCCTCCATTTCTCTTCCTAGAGACATCCTAGCATCCTGGCATTCAATCATTAACTGACATCCTCACAGTTAATGATTCCATTTGATCCTTCATTATCTTCATATGAATGACTGCAAAAGCTTCCCCTATGGTACCTGCTGTCCTGGGCTGCGTCTCCTTCCTTCCTTTTCCAAAAGCAGAGCTCGACTAGAACCTGTGAGCAGGTAGTTAATTTAGGAGGCACTCAAGGCAACAGGAATAAGAAGAGTGATGTGAGGAGCAAAAACCAATATAAGGATCAGTTATCACATAAGGCAGATTGCTTCCGTGGGTAGCTGGGGCTCAGTCCCACTTCTCAGGAACACTCACATTGCCTCTCTAAATTTTTCACTGAGGTCGGACCAGGAGTAGCATCTATTCACTGACTCCTATATACAGCTTTCTGGAGAACTTTGTCCTAGCAAGTTATTGTTACCTAGCTGGCACTGTGAGTCTTCAAAGGGCCATTCCATGTTCTTTCAAGCCACCTACCTCATCATGGTGGAGAACACAGTAGGACCAATTAATTCTATGAGCATGGGCCCACTGTCACACTTTCATTGTGAAATGAGTACCTTAATCTAGGCAGTGCTGTGTGGAATACCATGATGGTGGGTAAGGCATTCTGTAAGTCCATCCATAGATGCTAATTTTAGCAGAAGTATAGGTGCAGGGAAGGCAGATCCATATCCAGAGTGTCTATTCCAGTAAGAACAAAATGCTTTCCCTTGCACGATGTAAGAGTTCAGTGTAATCAGCCTGCCACCAGGTAGCTGACTGATCGCCCTGGGGAAGAGTGCCATATCAGGGACAGTGTCGATCTTTGCTGCTGGCAGATTGACATTCAAGAGTGGCCAAAGCCAGGTGAGCCTTGGTAAGCGGAAGTCTATGTTGTTGACCCCATCAATGCATCTTCCATTTCTACCACCACGCCACTTTGTTCATCAGTCCATTGGGTGATGACAGGAGTGGCTGGGAAAGAGGCTGACTGGTATTTACAGAAAGGGTCATCCTATCCACTTCATTATTAAAATCCTCCTTTGCTGAGGTCACCCTTTGATGAACATTCATAAGAGAGGCAAATAACTTCACATAATTTTTTTTCTCATTCCAAGAGTTCTATTTACCTTGCCGCTAATTTTCTAATCATTCCTTCTAAGGCCCTGGCCGTCCAGCCAAACCACTGGCTGCAGCCCATGAATTGGTATATAGTTCCACATCTAGACATTCCTCCTTCCCAACAAAGTGAATCACCAGGTGTGTTGTCAAAGTCTTGGGAAGATTTCCCTTCAGCACTGCCCTTCAGGGATGCCCGAGAATGGGGCTAGAGTGCTGCAGCTGTCTGCTTTGGAGTGGTACCTGCCTATCAGGCAGGAGCACTTGTGAGCCAGGCCTAAGTCTTCTCTTCATCAACTGGCTGTAGGGAATTCCTCTGCATGAGGCCATTCACATGGGCTGGGGGGGGGAAAGGGAACTGTTGGCACTTGGGGCGACTTCTTCAGGTAACTAATCTGTGCCTCCAGGGACTGCTAGACTTGATCACATATCTACCACTTGCATTTGATGCAACTGTATGGCTTGCTGGCTCAGATAACTTCAGTTAGATAGTCAGCTCAGGTGACATGCTAATTTGGTGGCCCATGATTAAACATTCAGTCTCTACCAATGCCCAGTAGCAGCCCAAGAGTTTTGTTTGTTTGTTTGTTTTTCAAATGGAGAGTACTTATCTGCAGAGTATGTAAGGCATTTCCTCAAAAATCCTAAGGGCCTTTGTTGAAAAGCACATATAGAAGCCCATCAAAGACTCAAAGCAGCATCCCTCTCTGCCACTGTCACTTCAATTACCATTGGATCTGCTCACCTCATGGCCCAAATGGCAAAGCAGCTTGCACAGCAGGCTGGACCTGTTGCAGAGTCTTCTCTTACTTGGAAGCCCATTCAAAACCAGCATCTTCTTGGATCACTCAGTTAATGGGACAGTATAACACATCCAACTGAGGAATATGTTGCCTCCAAAGTCCAGAGAATCACTAGGTGTTGTGCCTCTTTCGTTGTAGGAGGGGCCAGATGCAGTAACTTTTTCTTCACCTTAGACAGGATATCTCCACATGTGCCTCTGGACTCCTAGAGATGTCACTGAGCTAGAAGGCCCCTGAATTTTTGTCAAATTTATTTCCCACCCTCTGGCACACAAATGTCTTACCAATAAGCCCAGAGTAGTTACTACTTTTTGCTCTAATAAGCGTCATAGAGCAAGTTTCATTCCCTATAATGTCATCAATGTAATGGATTGGTGTGATATCTTGTGAAAGGGAAAGATAATCAAGATCCCTGAGAATGAACTATTGACTTAGGGCTGGAGAGTAGATATACCCCTGAATTGTGTTGCTGATCTTACCAGCTGAAAGCAAGCATTTTGTGTTGGTTTTTGCTAACAGGTATCAAGAAAAAAGCATGTACCCAATGCCAGCTGCATACCAGGCACCAGTTAATTTGCTCAAGCAATGAAACCACATCTGGTACAGCAGCTGCACCAAGAAACATCATCTGGTTAAGTTAATAATAACCTCCTGTCATTCTGCAAGATCCATCTGTCTTCTGCACAGGCCAGCTGGCAAGTTGAATGGGGATGTGGTAGGAATCAACACCCCTACATCTTTCAAGTCCTTGGTAGTGGCGCTAATCTCTGCCACACAAAAGCAGTACTGCACTTGGCTTGCTGTTTTCCTGGGCAGAGGCCATTTGAATGGCTTCTGCTTGGCCTTTCCCACTGTAATAACACTCAATTCACAAGTCAGGAAGCCAATGTGGGGATTCTGCCAGCTGCTTACTATGTCTATTCTAATATAAATTCCAAAAATAAGGGAATAACCACCGGATAGTTTGATGGCTCACTGGTCCCGCTGTGAGACAGACCTGAGCTAACTTCATTGATAACCTGACCTCCTTAAGTCCCTGCACTGATTGGTGGATTAGAGTGATACTTTGGCTCTCCTGAAAACAAAAAAGAAGATACTTCTTTTTTTCAGGAAAAAAGATCTCCTGAAAAGGTACTTCTTTTCTCCTGAAAGAAGACAGCTGAAGATAAAGCATGATAAGCATCTTAGTGAGACAAGATAATGTAAACAAATTAGGAGACAGACAACAAAGGCACCATTTATTAAAGAAAACTGCAATTCACTATAGCAACAGAAGAGGAAGATCTTGAACTAACTCCATTCTTCTACATATTATCATCCGCCACAGTGATCCAGGAAAATCCAATACAAATACTCATGAATAGATAACAAAACAAACAAAAAAGCATCCATGTGCAGTTAATATAAGAATAAAGCAAAAAAAATGAGAATTAAAACTCTTGAATAGATGAAATCCCAAAAGGAAAGGCTGCAAGTAGAGGCAAACTGTAGCAATACTAAAAATGCATTAAAAAGCAGTACTAAAAATGTAGCAGTACTTTAGTAGCAATACTAAAAATGCATTAAGAATACTAAAAGTGCATTATTTTATTAATAATTATTTTATTGTTGTTCAATTACAATTGTCTGCATTTCCCCCCAACCACTCTCCCCACCCCCAGCCAAATCCACCACCCCCCCTTGCTTCCATCCTCCTGCCTCCCTGGTTTTGTCCATGTGTCACTCACAGTAGTTCCTAAAAACCCTTCCCTTCATTATCCCTTTCCACCTCCCCTCTGGTTACTGTCAAATTATTCTTAATTTCTATGTCTCTGGTTATACTTTGCATGCTTTTTTCTTTTGTTGATTATGTTCCAGTTAAGGGTGAGATTGTATGGTATTTGACCCTCTGCCTGGCTTACTTCACTTAGTGTAATGCTCTCTGGTTCCATCCATGCTGTCACAAAGGATAGGAGCTCCTTTTTTCTCTCTGCTGCATAGTATTCCGTCATGTAAATGTAATAGTTTTTTGATCCACTCATTTACTGATGGGCACTTAGGTTGCTTCCAGCACTTGGCTATTGTAAATTGTGTTGCTATAAACAATGGGGTGCATAGGTTCTTTTGGATTGGCATTTTAGGGTTCTTGGGATATAATCCTAGCTGTGGTATTGCTGGATCAAAAGGCAGTCCCATTTTTAGTTTTCTGAGGAAATTCCATAGTTTTCCACAGTGGCTGCACCAGTCTGCATTCCCACCAACAGTGCACTAGGGTTCCTTTTTCTCCACATTCTCTCCAACACTTGTATTTTGCTGATTTGTTTATGATGGCCATTCTGACCAGTGTGAAGTGGTATCTCACTGTGGTTTCAATTTGCATCTCTCTGATGAATAGTAATGCTAAGCATCCTTTCATATGTCTCTGGGCCCTCTGTACTTCCTCCTTGGAAAGGTGTCTTTTCAGGTCCTTTTCCCACTTTTTAATTGGGTTGTTTGTCTTCCTGTAGTGGAGTTGTCTGAGTTCTTTCTATATTTTGGATATCAAATCTTTGTATGAGGTATCATGGGCAAATATGTTATCCCATATAGTTGGTTCTCTTTTCTTTTCTTTGTTTTTTTAATTTTATTTATTTTTACTTCTAGAGAGAGGGGAAGGGAAGGAGAAAGAGAGAGAGAGAGAAACATCAATGTGTGGTTGTGTCTTGCATACCCACTACTGGGGACCTGGCCCACTACCTGGGCATGTGCCCTGACTGGGAATCAAACCAGCAACCCTTTGGTTTGCAGGCCTGTGCTCAATCCACTGAGCTACAGCAGCCAGGGCTAGTTGGTTTTCTTTTCATTTTAATGCTGCTTTCCTTAGCCTTGCAGAAGCTATTTAATTTGATGTCCCATTTTTTTATTCTTTCCTTTATGTCCCTTGCTCTAGGGGACATATCAGTAAAAATATTGCTGTGCGGAATGTCTGAGATTTTCCTGCCTCTGTTTTCCTCTAGGACTTTTATGGTGTCACAACTTATATTAAAGTCTTTTATCCACCTTGAATTTATTTTTTTGTATGGTGTAAGTTGGTGATCAAGTGTCATTTTTTTTGTATGGAGCTCTCCAGATCTCCCAACACCATTTGTTGAAGAGGCTATTTTTACTCCATAAAATGTTTTTTTAAAGCAAGTGCTAATATGATAAATGACCGTAATCATAAATTCAAACACTCAGAATATAAATGGACAAAAAAAAGATGTGAAACAAAAACTACTGTACAAAAAAATAATAAACCAGAGAAAAAGAAGTTTTCCAGAAACAAAGATTACTTTTTAAGTTTCCAGAGGAAACCTTTTTAAAAAAAATCATTGCATTTATGGGGTGATATTGGTTAATGAAATTATATAGATTTCAGGTAGGCAATTCTATAATACATCATCTGCATATTTCATTGTGTTCACCACCCAAAGTCAAGCCTCCTTCTATCACCATTTATCCCCATTTCCCCTCTTCTACCCTTCTCCATTTCCCTCTGATAATGACCATGCTGTTTCTGTCTGAGGGTTTTTGGGTTTTTTTTGGCTTAATCCCTTCACCTTTTTCACCCAGCCCTCCAATCTCCCTCCCAACAGCAGTTTCTGTACTTATAAGCCTGTTTCTGTTCTGCTTGTTTATTTTGCTTTTAGGTTCAATTGTTGACAGGTATGTAATTATTGCCATTTTACTGTTCATGCTTCTGATCTTTTTTCTTCTTCTTAAAGAAGACTCTTTAACACTTTATGTAATACTAGTTTGGTGGTAATGAAATCCTTTAGCTTTTCCATCTCCAGAAAGGTCTTTATATATCCTTTTTAAAAAAATATATATTTTATCGATTATGCCATTACAGTTGTCCCATTTCCCCCCTCTTCATTCTCCTCCACCTGCACACCCCCTCCCACCCACATTCCCCACCTTTAGTTCATGTCTATATGTCATAAGTTCTTTAAGTTCTATATTTCCCATGCTACAATTGCCCTCCCCCTGTCTATTTTCTCCCTACCATCTATTCTACTTATTTTCTGTACCTTCTCCCCTTCTCCCCTGCTCCCACTCCCGTTTCAGCCTTTCATGTGATCTCTATTTCTGTGGCTCTGCTCCTGGTTTAGCTGTCTGCTTAGTTTGCTTTTGTTTTAGGTGTGGTTGTTAATAACTGTGAGTTTGCTGTCCTTTCACTGTTCATATTTTTTATCTTCTTTTTCTTAGATAAGTCCCTTTAACATTTCATATAATAAGGGCTTGGTGATGATGAACTGCTTGAACTTGACCTTATCTGAGAAGTGCTTTATCTGCCCTTCCATTCTAAATGAAAGCTTCGCTGGATAGAGCAATCTTGGAGGTAGGTTCTTGCATTTCATGACTTGGAATACTTCTTTCCAGTTCCTTCTTGCCTGTAAGGTCTCTTTTGAGAAATCAGCTGACAGTCTGTAGGTGACTGTCCCCTTATCTCTTGCTGCTTCTAGGATTCTCTCCTTCATTTTCATCTTGGCTAATGTAATTATGATGTGCCTTGTTGTGTTCCTCTTTGGCTCCACCTTCTTCGGGACTCTCTGAGCTTCCTGGATTTCCTGGAAGTCGATTTCCTTTGCCAGATTGGGCAAGTTCTCCTTTATTATTTGTTCAAATAAATTTTCCACTTGTTGCTCTTCCTCTTCTCATTCTGGCACCCCTATAATTTGGATGTTGGAACGTTTAAAGATGTCCCGGGGGTTCCTGAGCCTCTCCTCATTTATTTGAATTCTTATTTCTTCATTCTTTTCTGTTTGGTTATTTCTTTCTCCCTTCTGGTCCACTCCATTGATTTGAGTCCCAGTTTTCTTTCCATCCTTATTAGTTATTTGTGCATTTTCCTTCATCACACTTCGTGAAGCCTTCATTTTTTCATCTAATTTGAGACCAAAATCAACCAGTTCTGTGAGCATCCTGATTACCAGTGTTTTGAACTGTGCATCTGATAGGTTGGCTATCTCTTGATCACTTAAAAGTATTGACTCTGGTGCTTTGATTTGTTCTTTTGTTGGAGCCATTTTGGTCAGGTCACACCTATTATGTAGTGAGAAGCAGAGCCTTAGGTGTTCACCAGGGCGGGGCAACCCAGAGATGGGTTCTGATGCTGCATGTGGGTGTGGGGTCATAGAGGGAACACTGGCGCTTGTTCTGCTCTTCGTTGGACCGCAGTCCCTTCTGCCACTTCCCACAAGCCAATTGGGCCTTTCTGGTGCTGGCTCCCGGGGGGTGGGTGGGTGGGGCTTGTGTACATTCTAGGACCCTGTGGGTCTCTGACAACAAACTCTCCTGTGAGGCTGGAAGTATCTCCCAGCACCTTTTCAATTGGTGCTTTTAGGCCTTATTTCGCGTCACTGGGGCCATGGTTTGTGTGGTCTGTCCCGCTGCCTGTTTTTGCCTAGTTTATCTGCACGTGAATGTGGGGCCACGGTCAGCCAACTGCCTTGTGTGCTCTGCTCATTTCCTCCCCACACCCGGGTTCTGCTAGCCTTGTGCTGCCTGCACTCCCAGGTCTGGCAGTCACCGCCTTTTCCTACTTCAGTCCCTCTCTGGTGGCCGCTGACTCTGCCCTCCTTACTGGTCTGGTTGAATAGTTGTTGGACTTCCGTATAGTTCAATTTTTCTGTGTGTTCTGGTTGTGTTTTTGTTTCTAAATCTTTGTTGTCCTTAATTTTGGTTGTGCGAGGAGGCACAGTGTGTCCACCTACGCCTCCATCTTGGCTGGAAGCCATATCCTTCAATTCTAAATGATAGTTTTGCTGGGTAATCTTGGTTTGTAGGTCCTTGCTCTGCATCACTTTGAATATTTCTTGTCAATCATTCTGGCCTGCAAAGTTTCTGTTGAGAAATCAGCTAACAGTCTTATGGGAGCTCCCTTTAGGTAAATGCTTTTCTCTTGCTAGTTTTAAGATACTCTGACTTTAGTATTTTGCATTTTAATTAGGATGTATCTTGGTGTGGCCTCCTTGGGTTCATCTTGCATGGGACTCTGCACTGCCTGGACTTGCACATTTATTTCTGCCAGGTTAGGGAAGTTTTCGATCATTTTTTCAAATTGGTTTTCAATTTCTTGCTCTCTCTCTTCTTCCAGCACACTGATAATTTGAATGTTGGTATACTTAAAGTAGTCCCAAAGGCTCCTTACATTATCTTTATTTTTTAAAGTTCTTTTTTCTTTTTGCTGTTCTGATTGGGTGTTTTTTGCTTCCTCATATTCTAAATCTTTGATTTGATCCTCTGCTTCATCTACTCTATTCTTGATTCCCAGTAATGTATTCTTCATTTCACATATTGTATTCTTCATTTCTGACTGGTTCTTTTTTATGTCTTCTATCTTCAATTTTAAGTTCCCTATCTCTTTGTTGAAATTCTTCCTAGCAAAGTTCATGGAGCATACTTATAATTAGTGTTTTGAACTCTACATCTGGTAGATTGCTTGTCTCCATTTTGTATAGTAGTTCCTTTCCTGGAGTTTTGTTCTTTTCTTTCCCTTAGGATATGTGTCTTTGCCTCCTCATTTTTGAGGCCTCCCTGTGTTTGTTTCTATGTATAGCACATTAGGTAGAACTGCTATGTCTGCCATTCTTAGTACAGTGGCCTTATGTAGTAAGTGTTATGTAGAGTCCTGTGGCACAACCACCCTGTTCACCGGAGCCAGGCACTCCAGGTGCATTCCTTCCTACTCCCATGTGGGGTGTGCATGCCCTACTGTTGTAGTTACGCCTTCATTGCTGTTAGCACATCAATGGGATTTACTCCCAGGCTGACTGGTGGCTACAAGGACTGGCTTGCATCGACCAACCATCATGGAGGATTAGCTGTGCAGGGATCCACCCCACAGAGCAGGACTTACTTCAGTAAGGCTCTGGTGCTTACTGAGTCTACTCCTGGAATGTGTTGCTTGTCAAGGCAGTTGGGTGGTTGCCTCAATGTGGTCTCAAGCTGTCCACCGGCTGCACTGGCTCTCAGGGCTCCCAGAACATGCAGGCCAAGGTCAGCTGCCACCTGTGTTCTACTGGGGCGACCCAGCATGAATTACAAAGTAATTTGCAGATGGCTCCTACTTGTTCTGGGCTTAGAGGTACCCAGGCAAGGCCAAGCTGTGACCCATGGCCACCTGCTGCTAGAGCCAGGCCTTGAGTCAGTTAATGAGAGGTACAGGGCATTCTGAGGCCAGATGCTGCTTGTTTGAGAGATTTTTTAAAAGTCTGAAGTATAAGCCAAGACATCTGTATAGAAAAGGCACTGGAAATAGCTTGGGTGGACCTACAAGCTTGGTGGGGCTGTGTCTCAGAGAATCACCACAGTAAGGCAAACAGTGTGAGCCAGGTTGATGGAAACTCAGATATGGCACCCATCTGCCAACTCTGTGGACAGGGGGCATCAAGAAACAGTAGTCTCTGTTAGCACTTCTGCCAGAAAGCTGCTTCCCCAGCTCTTGCCCTGATGCCAGACAATTCGGTTCTTCCCTGTATGTCTCTGATGCCTTTCAATCTGCTGCTCTCACACTGGAGCTCAAAGGGATTGAGTCAGAGTCAAGTCCGTGTGTGGGCCCTTTAAGAGGAACTGCCTTGGTTACCAGTAGCCTTCCATCCCACTCAGCGACAATCTCTGCTGGTTTTTACAGCCAGTCATTATGGGGAATTCTTTTCCTGGCACTGGAACCCTGGGTGGTAGGGAAAGGTGGGACCTCTTGCTCCTCAGGGGGGTATCTCCACAGCTGAGATATCCCTCCCAATTTTTATCTGCCACACATGGGTATGGGACCAACCTAATCCATGTCTCTGCCCCCCCCTACCAGCCTCAATGTGGCTTATTCTATAAATCCTTAACTGTAGGACTTCCATTCAGCCAGAGGTTAAGGTTTCTGAATGATGGTTGTTCTGTAGCTTAGTTGTATTTTTGGTATGGTTGTGGGAGGAAGTGAGTACCATGTTTATCTATGGTGCCATCTTGACTGCAAGTACAAAAGGAAATTTTCCAAGGGAAGAATAAAAATAACTAAACATATGATAAGATACATAGATTAAAGAACTATAATAAATACCATAGATTAAATAAAAATGGTAAAAAGAGAAATAGATATAAAAAATTAAAAGGATCCAATTTGCGCTCCTGTTAAAGTAAAATGAAACAATAGAATAGAACTAATATCTACAAGCATGATTCAAGAAAACTTTGCTGAAATCAAAAAAAACCCTGAATCTATATGTTGAGCTGGGCCCTAGTGTACCTGGAAAAACTGACCCAGAAGACATATGCAAGACATATGCTTATAAAACCACTTGGCAAAAACAACAAACAGAAAACACTGGACCTCCAAGGAAAGGACCAAGTTACTTTCAAAAGAAACAAATCAAGTTGGTCTCAGACTTCTCAATAGTATACAAACAGAAATCAATGGAACATTTTCAACTACCCCAACACACTCACAAAAGTGTGGCTGAAGGATTTTATATGAAGCTATAATAAATATCCTTAAATATCAAATCTACAGAAAACGTTTTAAACATGCAAGGACCAAGGAAAGATTATATCTACAAGCCCTTCTGAGGAATATTCCAGGGAATAAGATCCACTGGGAAACTGGTAAAACACTGGTGTTGAGCACCAAGGGGATCTAGTGATATACTCAAGAGTACATCAAAACTGGGGATAAGCGTAGAAGAGTAGTTTGGTAATGTTACATACTCTGACAAAGTGGAAATAACCCAGCTGAGAAAAGGGAGGAGAAGAGAGACAGAAAGGAAAAAAATAAGTGAGTTTATTTAATAATAAACTCATTAATTGGTATGTAAGTAACAGGTGGGAGTCAAAGAAGGTTATATAGTTGACAACCCCAAAAGTACAAACCTAATGAGGTAAAATAAACTAGGTACTTTATATAAAGCATTAGTAACTTACATATTTACTCACTATTGAACTCTTTGAACTATTCAGATAAAATGACATGGCTGAAATATGTTTTTCTATGAGTATATCCCAACAAAAAAAAAGGGAAAATATTAATTAAATGTAATTAGCAAACTATCACTAATAATAATTGATTCTAGGTGAATACACGAAGGATCATTATACTGTTCTCATTTTTAAACATTTGGATATTTGCATAATGGAGTCTCAAGAGCCATTAACAAGGAATAAGCAAGCTTTATCTGTGCTGATATAATCACCAAGATTCACTGGTAAGTGAAAAAAAAGATATAGAATAGTATATACAACATATCTTTTGTTCAATGAAAAAGAAATACATATATACATAAAGCCCTGGTCAGGTGGCTCATTTGGTTGGAGCACTGTCTGGTGCACCAAAAGGTTGCAGGTTCGATTCTTCCGTCAGGGACCACACCTGGGTTGTGGGCTCAATCCACAGTCAAGATACACACAGGAGGCAACTGATCAGTGTTTCTCCCTCACATCTCTTTCTCTCTCTCTCCTTTCCTCTCTGAAGTATCAAATAAATATATCTCAGGTGAGAGTTAAAAAATATATGTCTATGTGTACTCTAATGTGAATACTATGTATTCTCATATACTGTATATACTATGTATATGTGTACTATGTGTATACTATGTAAAACTAATATAAATGGCTACCTAGCATGAAAGTAATAAAAGCAAGGCTTCTGCATATACCTGTTTACAGAAGTTGAATTTTGAACTAAGTAACTGTTTTACCTATTTAAAAAATCCACTAAATCACAAAGGAAATATGTAAGCAAATCCTAAAATTGAAAGCAATGTATCTCAGTTGTATACGAAATTAGTATTGTAAGCAAAAAATTATTTCAAGTGACTTGAATACAGTACTCTTATTCCTTTCGTAGGATATGCATAAGAATAAAGAGAACTGCTAAGAAATCCTAAGTTTTACTCAATATTTCTATTAGTAGTAACATTGGTTGTAATTTTTAAAGTAAATTTTGCACATGGTAGAATAAAGAATAAACATTAATATAGTTATTAGAAACCAGGATTTTCTTCCCTGGCCAGGTAGCTCAGTTGGTTAGAGGGTTTTTCCTGATTTAAGGTTGTGGGTTCAATCCCCGGTCAGGGCACATACAAGATGTATTCAACAAATGAATGCATAAATAAGTCAAACAACAAATTGATGTTTCTATCTCTTTGTTTCTGTTTCTGTCTTCATCCCACTCTCTCTCTCAATTCAATAATTAAAAAAAGGAACCAGGATTTTCAGCGTAAGAGAAAAAGAATCACATAAAAGAAGAAAACACTATGGTACTATTTTGAATTAATATTGTTGAGACTCATGGGTTTTAATAATATACTTCCTAGCTCTGCTCACTGAAAGGGTCTAGAAGCAATCACACTTTGGTAGCAATGAGCACATCTAATGTCTAGAGTTTGGTTTCTAAATATTATTCCTCAGTAACAGAAACAAAAGTTCCTTGGAGAAATGGCTAATTCCAAAACTGGGGTATGTAATGTACAAGATGAGCCTACAGCATCTCCTTGTGGCAGAAACCAAAAACAAGCTCAAAACTGTAAGGTGGGTGTCAAAAGGATATGGAAAGAACTTAAAGCTCCCCCTTCCCCAGCTAGGTTTGGAAAAACTTAAGAAAAAACAAACAACGACAACAACAAAAACAAAAAAAACCCCACCATTACTATAATCGATTATAAAAACTTCACCTTCCTACAAAAGAGAGGTGACTATTTCACAACTCCTTACTCTGAAAATTAGTCACTAAAAGGGAAGAACTAAGCATTTACCCTGCCTATTTTCAGAGAAATTTTCCCAGTTGATGAGTAAAAGCATTTCTTTAAAGAATGCAAGCTGATAAATGTAAAAAGGAAGACAAAAGGAGAGAAATCACCATTTTGGAACACCCAGTGAACCAACTGATCCAGGTATATATCATCAGTGGATGGGTAGTTAGGGAATGGGGTATTCATTTTGATGACAAAGTATCAGCCTGCAGAGAATTTGCTAAGTGCAAAGGGGGAAAAATGTACCTTTACATTGGAAAGATTAACCAAGTGATCAAATTTGGCATTGAACAGTAGAAAAGCTTGATATCACACTCTTCTAAGTAACTCTATATGAAGTACACAGCACGTTTCCCAAACTACTTAATTTTAGGAGGTAAAATTGAGAAATGAGAAAATAATCAGATGAATGCAGAAAGTGGGACAACGCTGTACAACTGGTCTGGTTCAAACAGTCAAGGCAAACAGGTAAAGAAGAAGGGACTGTTCAAGATGACAAAAGAGCTGTGATGCATGAATCCAAACTGAAGAGGAGTGCAAAAATACAAGTCAAAGGCCACTTGAGATGATAAGGGACTGGACTTTAGTTGAAATTGGAGAAGTATTAATGCCTCAGGTGAGCTAGTGGCTTCATCATTCAGGATAGACCAGGTTATGCTGCAGTAACAAAGAGCCCACATTCTCAGTGGCTTGGAACAAAGGATTATTTCTCCCTCTCATTTGTGTAGCAAGTTTCAGAAGTCTTAAGCTCCCCAATCTATTGCTCTGTTCTAGAGTAATTCTGTGTTTCCTTTAAGAACAATAGAGATTCTTAATGATAATGGGTAGGTGGGTTAGGACAATGTTTCTGAGTGTGATTCCCACACCATTTTGTGTCGATCTCCAAAAATACTGTTAAATGTAAACACTTTATTGCTACCTATGCAAATGCCTTTAACTCCAGAGTCCTAACCCATACTTGCTGAACCAGAAACTCAAAGACAAGGCTTCAAGAGTCTACTACTAAGTAGCTAGCTTCTGAAAGTTGCTTTATTATAATTCCACTATTTTATAAATGTTGCTATACAAAAGGATATTTGCCTAGAAATAACTAGAGTAGCAGTTTATAAAATGGCAGAAATTAGTGTTTATTTTCTGACAAGGTAGCAAGTACAATAGTATACATATTTTTTAAAATAATCAATTAATTTTTATTACAAGCTATCTTTTGATAGAGATTCCTAAAGCTTAGCTGTATATTTTAAAATACAGGTTCCACATTTTACTTTAATCAATTGAGACAAGCTAATGCCACTGGATTACTACAATGAAAAGCCAACAAAATAGCTAAAACTTGGGTCATGAAAATGGATCAGTCATTGATAAGAGCCTGCAACTGCTCTAATCGTTTTGCAGACAATCAGCATCTCATCCAACTTAGAATGCCAACTGGAAGTATTTTTAGTATTTTAAAGTAGACTTTCTGAAAAAAAAAAAAGTCAAAAGGCTAGGCTAGTTACACACCTATTCAAGCGGACAAGATCCAGAACACTGACCACACCGAACACTGGTGAGGATGTGGAGCAGCAGAACCCTATTCACGCTGCTGGGGATGCAAATGGTGCAGCTGCTTTGAAAGACAGTTTAGTGGCCTCTTACAAAACTGAACATACTGTTACCATTCAATCCAGCAACCATGCTCCCTGATATTTACCCAAAGGGGTTGAAAGCTTCTGTTCACACAAACACCTGCACATGGATGTTTACAGCAGCTTTATTCATAACTGCTACAACTTGGAAACGACCAAGATGTCCTTCAGTGGGTAAATGGACAAATAATCTTCCAGAAAATGGAAGATTGTGCAAGGCTAACAATAAAAAAAGAGCCATCAAGCCATGATAAAACACCAGGAAACTTAAATGCATATTACTAAGTGAAAAAAAGCTAATCTGAAAAGTTACATACTGTACAAGGAGGGACTCCCAAAAACCCCCAGAATTATCTTCTGGAGGACAGGCCACTTACAGTACAGGCTTCCCTTGCTGGGTGTGTTCCAGGAACCCATCTGTACCAGCGTAATGCGGCACTGTTGTGAGAGGCGGTGTTCAGCTTCAGTGAGTTATTTTTGAAGACTCAACACATTTGCCCATTTCCTGATGGGTGATTTACGAGCACACCTGTCCACAACACGCTGAGTGTTCGGCAGTTTTTGGTTCAAAATAGCATGACCCCTGTGCCCACCCTCCCTATTCACTGATCTCACCCAATATAACTTTGTTTCCCTGGATGAAGAAAGTCCTCAAGGGGAAACATTTTGCTGATGTGGAAGAGGTAAAACAAAAAATGGCAGAAGTTAGTAAAAGGCATCAAAATGGACAAATTCAACAACTGTTTTGAGCCATGGGAAAAAATATCTTGATAGGTGCACTGCATCAAATGAAGAGTACTTTGAAGGTGACTAAAGTTTAAACGTGTAAGAATAAATACACAACATTTTATAAATAAATTCTGGGTTTTTTTGTGGTCCCCCCTCATATGATTCCAACCACATGGCATTGTGGAAATGGTAAAACTATGGAGACAGTAAGATCAGTGGTTGCCAGGAGCTGAGGGAGGAAGAGGAAGGAGAGAACAGAAGATTTTTAGGGAAGTGAAAATACTCTCCATGGTGCTCTTAAAGGTCATTTTACATTTGTCGAAACAAATACTCTCCATTGGTACTCTTAAAGATCATTAATACATTTGTCTAAACCCACAGAATGTACACCTAAAGAGAAACCTAAATTGTGGACTCTGGGTGACTCTGAGCATCGATGTAGGCTCACTAACTGTAACAAATGTACCACTCTGGTGGGGGGTGTTGATAATGGAGAAAGCTATGAATGTAGAGGTAGATGGGAAATCTTTGCACTTCCAATTTTGCTCTGAACCCAAAACTGCTCTAAATCAGTGCTCTAAAATCTAAAATTTAAAAATAAAGAGTCTACCACCTTGTCCTGCTACCCCACCAAATAAAGAGATTTGGGGACGGAGACCTTCTTTTCTTCTTTCTTTAGTCAAGACTCCTCGAGCTATTTCTAGCCTCACTAACCTGCTCAACACACCCCCAAATAAAATGAATATTCACTCTTCTCTGCCAATCATTTTCCTCCCCATGTTTACATTCAGATGTCTTTGAAGAGACGTTTCACCTTGAACATACATACTCATTGGACACCTCCTTCCATTAACAAGTTGGTAAGAGCAAATTGTTACTAATTATAACAGGAAGTGACAAGCACAAAGGAAACATTTAATGACATGATAAACTGTATCTGCTGAACCTTTTAGTCCACTATTCCTAGTTGAAATATTTTGGAAATTATTTTTTGTATATAATGGTTATTAATTACCAACATCTGTCTTTTGACAAATGAACTGCTTAACTTGACATTGTTACAATTAGTGTAAGTTGCAGGTCCATCTGTCTAGGTGATGGAAAAAAACAACTACAACTTGATCCAATTTGTTTTTTTTTTCCCAAAGCAAAACATCTGAAATAAAACATGAACATTTAATTACCTTTAGATAATATATGAAATAATTTACATGCTATACCTTCCCAAACACACTGAAGATAAATCCAATTTTCTGAGACACACAATCTGCTTTTTGCCAATACATACCCTATGGGTCACTTAGGGTGTTAACTGATTTTTCAGTCCACGTGAGAGCAGATAAACACATGCATATGTGCCTCAACTGAAGATTAGAGGATGACAAACCAAAGAGCTGACTAGAAGAAATCTTCCATGGAAGGTCTGAAAGCCAGTTAGTGCTGGAACCCAGTGACAAAGTACAAACACTTTCCCTCTGTGGTCACAAAGGTTAAGCTTCCTCTCCCAGTGCTTAAATTCCACACACAATGTTTTATACAGAGTACATTTCTATTGCTCTTTAAAATGGAGTATTTTTCCAATCAACATAATTTGTTACAGAAAAGCACTGGAAAACTAAACCGGATTAGATAAGCTCTCACACAGTAAAGTTTTTTTTTCCCACTTGAAAAAATATTTATGACCAAAACTAGTAACAGATATAGGCATAATAAAGAGAAGCATGAGGGGTCCTTTGCAATCTCCTTGTACCCTTTAATTATGCCTCATGCCACCCATATCACTTAAATTTTCAATTTTAAAGCCAGCTGGCTCCGGCAGTCCTGACCTCAGGCACCCAGGTCCTGTGTGAATGCGTGCTGCCTCAGCCCAGCAGGCCATCGGCTACAATATAGATGCTTTTCCTCTTGTAATTTAAAGATATGTATCAGTACCCAGAATAAAGTTACATGGCAAAATGAAACTCTTCCCAGCATCTAAGTTGGTTTTGTTAAACATTAACTTTGTATTAGGCTATCCTTTATTTTCCTTCTTTTCTTATATATTAACAGAAAATAATAGTCCATCTAGAAATGACTGCTTTAAGATTCAGATAACCAAGCAAATATATCTACCTGTATTTCATTTTTGTTCTTACCCAAAAATGTTTGGGTAAACTGAGAGTTAAATAGTCTAGAAAGAGTAGTAACTCATTGAGAGATAAGACAGTTTAAAAATACATATGTATTATCCATGTTCTAAGAACAGTTTTAGAACTTTAGATTTCTTTTAATTACATAATTATCAAAGGAATAAAGCCAACCACAAAATAAGAATCAACAGTGCAGTAATCCATACATGAAAGGCAGTCAAATATCCTTAATATTAAAAAAAAATCAATAACCTATGTTATAAACAGTAAGTCGTCAAATGTAGTACTAAGCAAACTGTAATCAGAATAAAAACTGCAGTTGCACTACTGAGCACGGCAGCGGGATGAGCTAAGTGGGGACGTAACAGTGCGCCTGCGCCCAGAGCACTGTCACACGCAGGGCCTGCAGCAACGAGTGCACGACCCACACAGACAGAACTAGGCTGACCAAGGAAAACCCAACAGAAAACCTTGCTCTAGGCTACAAAACCTAAGAGTAGAGAATAAACTGAGATTTTATGTCTTTATTAGAAGTTATTTTCCATGGCACTTCAATGTTAAACATCACTAACAGGTAAAATATGTAAATATTCATAGTTACGTGGTTACATAATCAAAAGAACTTGCCGTATCTATTAAGGGATTGCCTTGTTGAGTTTTGTTTACTGGTGATTAAATTATACTTATGTAAGGCCATTCCTGTTTGGCTGTATTTAACATATAAAACATACAGAAATGTCAACTTGCTAGTATACAATGCAAATTGTGTTTTGAGTAAATTTGCCAATATCACTTGTTTCTTGACTGAAAGTCATTCCTTGTTAGAAATGCAGTTACACTGACTTATTTCTCTCACAAGAACAGTCATTATCCTTCTTTCGACTATTAACCTACTGTTAGACTCTAAGAGAATTATTGGACAAATTCCTTTTGGTCATGCACACAGATCACCCTCACAATAAACCATTTCTTGCACTACAGTTAGTCCAGAAAACACTCTGTGAGTCTAACAAGTCATCCGTGCCACTCCGTACTCTAAGCTGACCACAGCGGGTTTGGATTTGGAGAACTCCTCCGAGTATTCAGCGTAACGGTTGTCCGCAGGGTTGCCGCCCTCTATAGTTCGCAGAGTATCAGTCACAGGTAGCACAGTGTGCTCCTTAAAACATAGCGAGGTTTTCAGGGTAGGTGACTCGGGACGAACTGAATGTAACAATTCCTTGGTGAGAACTCCATCAATTTCCTCATTTTTGTGTTTATTGATTTTCTAGAACAAATACAAATTTGAAAAAAAAGACTAATTGCATATAGTACATGTTCAAATATGTAGATGAAGGAAAACATACTTCTGTAAAATGTTCTCTTTAGGTACAGTACAAAATTGAATCTTGAAAAATTCGCTACATTAAAATTTGAAGTATCTATACAAAACGTACCTTAAATAAAGTGGAAAGGAAAAGAACAGACTGGACAAAGCCATTTGTGATATATATACTAAATGAAAAAGAATCAGTGCCTGGTATACAAAGAATTCTTCAAATCAGTAAGAAAAGGGCAGATATGCCAACAGAAAAACAAGCAGAGATTTGAATAGGATGCTCACAGAAAAGAAAAAAACAAATGGCACAACAAACATGAAAGTCATTCAACTTCACTTACTATCATAGAAACCCGAAACTAAAAACACTTTAAATGTTCAGCAGCTGAATGGACAGACTGTGATCTACTCATACATGATAATATTATACAGTAGTTATTATCAAAAGAAATGTATTAAAACATACATATTAGCATGGATAAATTTCAAAACAATGTTGAGAAAAATGAAGCACAACAGTAAGTTTATTTCTATTTATTTTTTTAAAATACAGTTTCCATTCCTGGATGGTGTGGCTCAGCAGACTGAGTGCTGGCTTGGGAACCAAAAGGTCACTAGTTCGATGCCCAGTCGGGACACATGCCTGGGTTGCAGGCAAGGTCGCCAGTGGGGAACACATGAGAGACAACCACACGCTGGTGTTTCTCTCCCTCTCTTTCTTCCTCCCTTCCCCTCTCCCAAAATAAAAATAAATAAAATCTTTAAAAAGTAAATAAATAATACATGTGGTTTCCTAACTGAATGAAGAGCACATGCAGATTCATGTTGTCACCCTTTATACTTCATACAAAAATTGTATTCTTCGGTACTTTAAATCACACAAAACTATATTATTAATTGTTGTGGATACAAACTTACATAGTAGAAATGTTCACAATAATTAACACCAAATTAATTGGTGGGGGGAGCCTGAGGAAAAATATAAGCATCCTCAAATATATCACGTTTAATTTGTTAAAACAAAAACATGAACGACCTGGTCCCAATATTTATTATTTTATATCTCTAGTTTTCTACATACTTCAGATATTTTGATATATTTTAAAATTCAGGGACAGTGATTCAAACTAACGTACTCAAAGGAGAGATCTGACTTTCAAGCAACCATGTGCCCATACGAGGTTTCTACATGAGGGGGGATGCCCCAAAACCAGAATTATCTACAGCAGGGCAGGCCCCTTGTAGTACAGGCTTCCCCCGCTAGGTGAGTGATCTAGGAGTCCATCTGTATCAGTGTACCAGCTGGTGGTGTTGTGAGAGGCTGTGTTAGGCTTCAGTGAATTTTTTTTGAAGACTCTTTCAAAACTTTTGCCCATTTCATGATGGGTGATTTATGAGCGTACCTGCCCACACTATGCTGAGTGTTAAGCAGTTTTTGACCAAAAATGGCATGACCCCCATGCCTACCCTCCCTATTTACCAGATCTCACCCTGAGAGATGTTTTTTGTTTCCCCAATGAAAAAAGTCCTCAAAGGGAAACATTCTGCCAATGGAGAAGAAGTGAAACAAAAAAGCACTAAAAGGCAGAAGCACTAAAAGGCATGAAAACTGACAAGTTCAAAACCTGTTTTGAGCAGTGGGGAAAAAGTCTCAATAGGTGTATTGCATCAAATGAAGAGTACTTTAAAGGTGACTGAAGCGTAAACACATAAGAATAAATACACAACTTTGTATAAATAAATTTTGTTTTTTGGGGTCCCCCCTCATATACTAATTTACACTAGGAACATAAGGAAGTAAACTAATTTAATATTCCCAATATATTATGTGAGATAATTCTGAATACTTACAGATTCTAAGTCTTTAATGTCTTTCTCTAATTGCTTATTTTGCACATTCGTTTTTGTGATTATGTTACACACTGACTCCCTGGGATGCAACGTTCGGTCAAATTGGTGGTACATGCTTCTCCAAAACCTTTATGACCAAAAATAGAAAAATTTCAATAAATTTTGAAAATTATGTTTGGACAAAAACCAGAACATAAACGTTCAAAGATGGCAACTTACTTAAAATTGAAAGATACTGTATTTGGCTCCAAAACAGCACACCCCTGAGACATGGAACTGTACAGAGGATTTGAGTACTTCTCTCGGTCGTCCAGGAGAAAGGGCCACAGGGAGTGAGTCTTCTCCCGTAACCTTACACAATGAGAGAAACACAAATATCTTTCTCGTAGATGCCAATACTCAGTTTTATAAACCAAGCAATTGTTTTCCAAGTAGAGTTAAGTTTTAGTTTTTACTTCTATTCACAGTCTAAGGTTACCTTCTCTCTGAATTTTGTTTGCTCCTTCTCCCCACTTTCACTTATAACCGTTTAATGAAACCATGTCTATCGAACATAACGCAGGTATGTCATTTTCTCCCAAACCACACACTTTAAGAGATTAATTCACACAATTTCATAATCTTGGTGTCTGTTACACCTATTTCAAATGACCACACACATACAGCTGACCCTTGCATGACACAGGTTTGAACTGAACAGGTCCAACACGTGTCCACGAAATACACAGGGTTCAATAAACAGTGCTGGCCCTTCATATTCCTGGGTTTCACTTACACAGATTCAGCAAACCTCGACCAAAAACAGTACTTTCAAATCCATGGATACAGAGGGCCAAATTAAAGTATATGCAGATTTTCAACTGTACAGGGTTGGTGCCCCTAACCTACACGCTGTTCAAGGGTCAACTATCTAGAGAATGGCACTGTATTTCCATGTGGCCTCATTCTCCTAGCCCCATGCCCGTACTGTAATGGCAGGGACAGATTTAAGGGTAGTACCAATAAAGGAAATTAGGAAAAATCAGGACACTGTTCGAGCACATTAAAATGCCAATGATACTAAAAATCAGGACTTCTGCCAAGATGGAGGCATAGGTGGAAACACTGTGCCTTCTCCCACAACCAAGTTTGAATACAACAAAGGTTTGGAGAACAAAGACACAGCCAAAGAACAGAAAATTGAATTATATGGAAGTCCGACAACAACGCACCGTTCAACCGGGACGGTAAGAGGGGCGGAGCCAGCAGCGGAGCTGGGTCAGGCAGGACAGATCCCCGACCTAGGCGCGCAGATAGCCCGGACCCAGTCAGGGTGTGGGGCAGACTGACCGCGGTCGCACATTTGCGCACAGTGAGACGGACAATGCAGGCCCCAGGGGGCGAACCCAGTGGTGGAGGGCTGATGGCGTTGGCACATTCGTGTGCAGTGGGATGAAACGCGTGGCCCAGTGACAGTGGCAGCTGTGGCACCTATGGGGGCCGAGGCAGGGGGCGGCAGATGGGACACCATTGCTCCTCTTTGACCCCGCTCCCACATACAACGTCACAACCCAGCGACTTAGTTGCCCTGCTCTGGTGAACACCTAGGGCTCCGATCCTGATACGTAACAGGCACAAACAGCCCAAAAGATAGCGCAAGAAGAACTCAAAGTCCCAGAGCCGAAAACTCTAAGCGACCAAAAGATTGCCAGCCTCTCAGATGCACAGTTCAAGACACTGTTTATCAGGATGCTCACAGAACTGGTTGATTATAGTCACAAATTAGAGGAACATATGAAGGCTAAACTAATTGAAATGAAGGGAGATGCACAGGAAACCAATAGCGATGGAAAGGAAACTGGGACTCAGATCAATGGAGTGGACCAGAAGAAGAACAAAACATCCAACCAGAAAGGAATGAAGAAACAAGAATTCAAAAAAATGAGGAGAGGCTTAGGAACCTCCAGGACATCTTTAAACGTTCCAACATCCGGATTATAGGGGTACCAGAAGGGGGAAAGAAACAGCCACGAGTGGAAAACTTATTTGAACAAATAATAAAGGAGAACTTCCCCAGTCTGGCAAAGGAAATAGACTTCCAGGAAATCCAGGAAGCTCAGAGAGTCCCAAAGAAGTTGGACCCAAGAAGGAACACACCAAGGCACATCATAATTACATTAGCCAAGACTAAAATGAAGGAGAGAATCCTAGAAGCAGCAAGGGATAAGGGGACAGTCACCTACAAAGGAGTACCCATCAGACTGTCAGCGGATTTCTCAAAAGAGACCTTACAGGCAAGAAGGGGCTGGAAAGAAGTATTCCAAGTCATGAAATCCAAAGACCTACAGCCAAGATTGCTTTATCCAGCAAAACTTTCATTTAGAATGGAAGGACAGATAAAGTGCTTCTCAGATAAGGTCAAGTTCAAGGAGTTCATCATCACCAAGCCCTTATTATATGAAATGCTAAAGGGACTTATATAAGAAAAAGAAGATGAAAAATATGAACAGTGAAAGGACAGCAAACTCACAGTTATTAACAACCACACCTAAAACAAAAGCAAACCAAGAGGACAGCTAGATCAGGAGTGGAACCATAGAAATGAAGAACACATGGAGGGTTAGCAACAGGGGAGTGGGAGGAGGAGAAGGGGGGAGAAGGTACAGAAAATAGCATAGACAGTAAGTAGAAAATAGATAGGGGGGAGGGCAAGAATAGTAGGGGAAATATAGAATCTAAAGAACTTGAGACACGTGGTTATAAACTAAGCGGGGGAGAATAGTGGGGGAGGGAGTGTGCAGGTGGAGGGGAATGAAGGGGGGAATGAACAACTGTAATGGTATAATCAATAAAATAAATTAAAAAAAGAAAAAAATGCCAATGATACTAAAAATCAAACAGAAAGTAGGTGAAGTAGGTGAGGCAGGTGGGTGAAGGGTAGAATGGTTTTAGAACTACCTTGTACCAAATAAACACAAAATAGATAAGGATAGAGAAAGAAATATGGAGAATCTGCTTTCTTCTGTGATCCCCAAAATAACCAAGAGATACCTTCTTAGAGAACTACTAGGAAATTGTTGGGAACCGCCCTGCCTGGTTTCAGGAGCTGTAACCATGTCTAAGGCTGAGCAAGCGACCTTCAGACCCTAAGCTAAGGCTGAGTGAGCGACCTTCAGACCCTAAGCCACTAAGGAGACAAAGCTTATCTCCCTGGCAGGAGCACCACTTCTGCTCTTTTTTCCATAACTGGCCCCCAATGCTTGACCAGTTAGCCAATGACAGGTAAGATTCCCTAAGGGGCAATGACCTAAGACAGGCATGATCACGAGGATCCAGGGAAGAACTTGGGGGGCTATGGAGAAAGGGGGTGATGCTCACCCCTCAGCTTTGATGAAGCCTGACTCCCCTGAGTCCGAGAGAAGTCTCCGAAAATTCCTTGGCTATCTGCCTCCTCTGCCTGACTTAAGCCTGAAACAACGACAGGGGGGAGTGCAGCCCTGTACTGGAAAGGGTGGGCTCCCCTGGAGATCAGGCCTGAGAAAGGATATGTAAAATCCTGTGAAGCTTGCTTTGCTAAGAATGCTCTTAGTTAAATGATAAAGGCTGGAGCAGGAAATGAGTTTGTTTCCCAAAGTTTTGTAGCCTTTTAGCTGATAGACCCTGACTGAGAAGAAGCCCTAATAATTCTTTATATGCTATTTACTGTTTGATCCTTACTGCCTAACAATGATTAATGAACTGCACTTGTATTCCTGTGCAAATTAAACCCAATAAAAGCCTGTCTAGGTAAGGGTCAGCACGCTCTCCCCTTGAGAGGGTGGCCAGGCCACTCTGAGGTGCTCTCCCCTGTTGAGGGAGTAGCCGTGCCATCCCTTCTTCTCCACAGGACTCGGGAGTCCGTGTGAATTTGTCTCATGTCTCATCCATGATGCTGCGGGCACTGTGAGCTGGTGTCCATGTCAGGAAATACGTGTTTTATTACATCTTCCTATTTATGAGGATGTTTGACACTAAATGAGAATTGTTGACACTAAATGAGAATCCTAAAAAACAGCTCTGTACTCCAAGTCACCTCCCCTATTTATGAAATAAATAAATACATAAAAGCTTTGAGATGCTGTAGCACAGAGCTAGCGTCCTAATGTTCTCTGACTTGTTCACCTCTGTCACACTCTACTTCACCTGTCACTGCCTTACATGTCTTCAGATTCCTCCACATGCTCCCATTTCTGCCTTCAACCCTGCTGGGAATGATGGTACCCGGCTGTCTTCAAACTACTACACCAGAGTTAGGCTAACATGTCACCTGGATGTTCAAAATCCGTAACTGCTCTTGACTGACTACTGTAAGAAACCTGAACCGAGAAGAGCTAAGGACTAGGAGATAGATCTCCCTTGTGCCACAATTTAGCCAGAAGCACGTAATCCCAAAGACTAGTTAGGGATGGACAGATGCAGCCAAATACGTAAACTTATTTCCCCAAAGAACTGTCTGTCTAGAAATGTGAGGAGAGCTATAAGGCTTCATCTTACCCTAAATTACTCAACAGTTTTTAAATCTTTTAAGACACTTTAAAACTTAGTAGCCAATATTTTCCAGAAAATAAAATAAATATTTATACACACACACACAGATATATTTTCAGACTGGAAAGAAGCGTCAGTGCTATTTCTAGGGTTTGGTAATATTTCTTGTTCTGAGTGCTGGTTACACAAGTGAATGACCCTAAGATTTATTAAGCTTCACACTGAAGATACATGTACTTTCTATATATATGCTATACTTCAAAATACATTTTTAACAATGTATTTCTACTATTACCCTGAGGATGTGAGAGATACTTGGCTTCAGAAATACAGGCCATAAAATCTTTACCAAAAACTGTACTTCTAGGAGTCCAAAATGGCTGCCGAATAAATGGAAGCTACACTCAGGTTCCCAGCGAATACCTGGATTTACCTCTAAATTATAGAGCAATCAACCTGAATAACCAACTAAAGTCTAGCTAAACTAGAGGATTTTCAGAAGAAGCCACTCAGAAACTGGGAAGAAGAGTAGAGATGTGGTCAGGACTGGCCCCCACAGTGGGCCACACGCAGTGGCTGGAAAGCCAGGGGGATACCTGTACACTGCAAACTCCCTGCCACCCGAAGCATTGGGTCTCAACCCCACACAGGGACCCCCAACCCGGAGCGATGGAAATGGGAAGAGGAGCACACACAGAATCTGGTGGTGAAAATCAGTGGAGACTCAGACTGCCTAGGAGAGCGGCGAGTCTGGTAGAGACTCAGGCACCCCCTTCCCACAGTCGAGCACTCCTGTGTGACAGCACCAGCCAGGGGAACGCACCGCCTGGTTCTCCAGCTCCTGGTGAGTCCACCCTGATGTGCTCAGGCCCTGCTGAGGGGTCTGCTGGCTGCACCCAGCAGAGACCTTCCGGGTGCTCTTTTTCTAGAGAAGCTCTTGGCAGAAACTCAGTGATTGAAAAGTGTAGCTTTGGAAAGAGGGCCACTCTTCCCCACCGCAGATACAGCCGGTGCCCGCCTCCAATTTGTTAAATCACCTGGCCTGCCCTTACACTCTGGGGCCTCGTCCTGCTGCGTTCAGTTGCACAGGGGGATCACAGTGCCCTACAGAGATGGGACTTTCGGAGCACTACATCCCAGGGAGGCTTTTGTCCAGGAATCAAACGGGCAGGTGTTGGGCTGTGTGACTACATCGTGGCGGGTCCACTCCTATTTCCCCTGCAAGCTCAGCCCATGCTACCTCAAGAAGGGAAAAAAAGTGTTCACCCTCTCTTACAGGTTTGTCAGCACCGCCCCCAACAGGAGACTTTGGATCTGTACCCCCAAGTCCCTGTGGCCCTGCCCTGCTGAGCTCAGTTCCACGGGGAGGAAGGGGTGGCTGCTCTGAGTTGAGACATTAATAGTGTGTCTCCCACATAAACTATTACTCTGCGACCAGGACGAAGTGCCTGGCCCCTCCTGCAGGCTTGGCCAGTACCACCCCAAGGAGAGTCTCTTTTGATCTCTCTCTCCCCACCTTCCCCAGAGTCCCAATGGTTTTTCCCTGCTGAGTTTGCTCAGGCAGAGAGGATGGCTGGCTGCAGCCAACCTGAACCTGCGGCACGCTCCTCCTGGGGAACTAGAGATGGAGACTCTGGCAGAGACTGAGTGGTTTGGTTCTGAAGTAGGAGCCACTTACCTTCCCTGAGTACCTGACCACACGGCCCCCCAAGTAGGGGATGCACCAGCCTGGTTCTCCTGACCCTGGTCTCCCTACCAAACTTACAACATGTGGAAGGGTCTGTGGATCAAAGACTGGGCCCAGTGTACAGTCCTTCTGTACATGTGGGTGTCTTATGATATAAGACATGTGAATGTCTTACATCACAGTGAATGGCATGGTAACTCTAGATAGACAGGCCAAGGCTAGTACACACAACACCTGACATAAACTGTACCTGAATCCCACCCAAGTAAATCCAGAACCAGCACAACTAGTGGTGGGCTCTAAAGCCACACCAGAGCTCTACCCAACTGGCCACACAAGCAGGAAACCCAAAGTGGGATTCCAGCAGGCACCACAGCCTACCTGAAGCAACTCCACCTCAGCGTCAGCCCCTGTACAGTGACTCATCTGTGGAGATTAAGATTTACCCTTATAGATAGACATCCCCAAGGGTTAACTCCACCCACAAAAGGGCCAACAGGATTCAAGATTCAACTACAACAGGGGAGTGGGTGCACATGACCCACAAGAAACACTCCTGCAGCATGGCGCCCAGGTGATCTGGAGGGTTGTGCCACTGAGCCCATCAAGGCACCTACATCATAAAGATACAACAAGTCTGGGAATCACCTAATACAGAGATAAAATGGTGAGAAAAAGAAATATGCCCCAAATGAAAGAATAAGAGAAATCAGTAAAAAAAGAATTAAATGAAATGGAAGTGACCAAAATACCAGAAGCAGAGTTTAAAACAGTGGTTATAAGAATACTCAAGAACCTTAGGGGAAGAATGATCTCAGTGAGAACTTAAAGAGATAGTAAGCATTAAAAAAGACATAGAAACCATAAAAAACAACCAGTCAGAAATGAAGAATATAACACCCAAGCAGAGCATCAAAAAGGAAAGAGAATTTTTAAAAATAAGGAATATGTAAGGAAGCTCTGGGACATCGAGTGTAACNAATGAAATGGAAGCGACCAAAATACCAGAAGCAGAGTTTAAAACAGTGGTTATAAGAATACTCAAGAACCTTAGGGGAAGAATGGATGATCTCAGTGAGAACTTAAAGAGATAGTAAGCATTAAAAAAGACATAGAAACCATAAAAAACAACCAGTCAGAAATGAAGAATATAACACCCAAGCAGAGCATCAAAAAGGAAAGAGAATTTTTAAGAATAAGGAATATGTAAGGAAGCTCTGGGACATCAAGTGTAACGACATCTGCATCACGGGGCCACCAGAAAAAGAGGAGAGTGAGCGAGGGATAGAGAACTTGTTGGAAGCAATAATGGCCCCAAATGTCCCTAACCTGGTGAAGTAAAAAGTCACATACGTTCAGGAAGTACAGAGTGTCCCAATTACAATGAACCCAGAAGGGCCCTCACCAAGACACTTAATAATTAAAATACCTACAGCCAAGACTACTCTATCTAGCAAGGCTATCATTTATAATTAAAGGCAAAATAAAGAGCCTCCCAGACAAAAAAAAAAGAGTAAAGACGTTCATTACCACCAAACCTGTATTACAAGAATGTTAAAGGGCCTGCTTTAAAAAGAGGGGAGAGGAGGGAAAAACTTAGATATAAAGAATGAGATGAAATGAAATGAAATAAAATACAGCAAAGTAGGAAAAAATTCAGTTCTATTTTATACTGTCAAAATATTTCATTAAGTTCAACTACAATTTATGTTAGACCTCAGCTAAGGGGAAAAAAAAGAGCCCATTTAATCAAACCATCTTACTTGAGTTCTTCTCTCTCCTTCTGACAATTTCCAAGGAAGTTTCCAAATTGGCATGAATGAATATGTTCATGGATCTGAAGAAGAAATGCTTCATTGAATTCAAAGGCTTGTGGAAACTGTTCGGTCAGATGCCACACACATTCCAAGAACTGAGTAAACACTGGTGAAACTTCCTTTGGGTCACCATCCAAATGGCCACACCTAACCCCCCCGAAAAGTACAAGCTATTAAAAATGCCTCTGAAAGAAAGCAATTGTTCAGGTGATGTTAAAGTTCAACAGACATAAAAAAAAACCGTTCTAAAACATTGTGTCATTGGCATAAAAACAACCTTAATGTTTTCATTGAAACCACTTACACTTAAAGAGTTCTTGAACCACAATTTTAAAGGATCTACTACCTACTACAATCCAGACAAACAAACAAAAAAAGGTAATAAATTGTCATAAAAATGAACAAACTTATGAGAATTGAAAGAAATGACAAAAAATTAAATCAGTCTTCATACAGAAAACTATATTGTACTCTCACCTCCCATTGGATAAGCAAGTTCATGAAAAATGGAAACATTTAGGTACTTTAAACTAATTTTTCTATTTTTACCAAATATACAAATGCACAACTGTGACTGACTCACCTCTCTGAAAATTTATGTCCAAAGGAGATCCAATCTTTTTCTATTAAAACCTTAATGAAAAAAAGTAAAGTCCATTTTATAATTACTTATCATTTTTTTGTTTAGAATGGATTAAATTCCATTGTCTTAAAAATAGCATTTACACTTTGCAAACAAAACAAAATTTTAAGACTATAGGCAAAAGACAGCAAGAACCTAGATTAAAGACTGGTTTAAAAAAGTGAAGATGATATATAAAAAGAAACACAGGGGTGTTATAACTTCAATTATTTCTATTGTACTTACTACATTTTAGGTAAAGAATGTATGTTATAAAGCACTGCTGCATGTACATTTTTTATGTAGAATGATGATATTTGCCTAGAAAAAAGGCTAGGAAAATGGAAATCAAGTGTTAAACGTGGTTAATTGTGGGTGGTACACTGGGTTATGTTTTAAATCTTTTGACTTACTTGTACATCACTTACATAATACTTACAAAATGATAAAGAGACCAATGTAAAGTTTCTATTCAAATTCAATGTTAATATCTAACCTCTAGCATTTCCTGTCACAACTCTACTGAAATAACAGGGTTCTAATTTTTTCAGTCTAACTAACCTAAACAATGTATCTTCTTAATATTTAATATATAATTTCATCCATAATCACCAAGTACACCCTTTTCACAGTGTCCAAATTGTCACTTTTAGATTCTCTGCCTTGGTCTTAAATCTCTCAGAAGGCCATACAATGGAACGAGAGAAGATGCAGTTTCTGGACTCATATTGCATGGACTCAAGTTCTAGTGTTACCACTTTCACACCCGTGTGACTTCAGGCACGTGGACCTTTAGGCTGTAGCCTCAGATTTTACTACAAGCCCTCTGCCATTCTTCTATACACCAACATCTAAAACTTAAAATCTTTCTCATTAGATGTATTCCTTTGCTTATCTCAGTAAAGAGCAGGAGAGCAGCACCATTCATCCAGACAACTGCGTCCCTAGCCTGGAAATCATCCTATCTGTGAACAGCTCTCACTGACTCTCCTGTTTTAATATCCCTGCAGGTTGGCGCATCACCTCCTCCCTCCATTCATGCAGTACTGCCTTAGTTCTGGCTCTCAAGTTATCGCAACAGTTTGTATACTGGTCTCCTAACCTCCATTCCCACTCCCGTCTTCCTTCAAGACACCTAACCATCTTTTTAAAAGCATATGACTGTTTCCTTTGTTTAAAGCCCTCTAGTGGCTCTCACTACCCAAATTCTAGTTTTCTCCTCCTCAGGCCCCCATGCCACTATATTCTTCTGCAACCAAGCCCCTGACCCCCAACACTCACCCTAACCCCACCCACTACACATTACCTATAGTCACCTAAAAGAGCTACTCTTTAGCTTTACTGCTCCGTTTGCCTGGGAACGTCTCACATTGTCCCTGGTCATGTATTACACGATTTCATTTGGATGTCTAAGGAACACTTAAAGCCAAACACTGCAAGGGAAATAGTCCCTACCTTACACTCACAAAGTAAGCAGAACATTATTTTATCAACAACACTTCCATTTGTCTTCCCAGATTCAATGTGTTAGCACCACAAAATACTGGTGCTAAAAGGGACCTAGTGATGTTAAACCTTCCCTTGCTTTAAGATAGTACTGTATTTAATAATTCTAAACTAAGGAAAACTTTCTCACATCTCTTCACTTACTACTTGCCCTGAGTTAAGATATAAATTTTGAAAAGATGAGTTAATCTGATCATCCATTAAAAAACAAAGCAGAAAATAGGTTGAATTAGAAATTTAGTCTTCAGATAAAAGACATGCTTCCTACCATTTAACTACAATTAACAGATGAAAAAATCTGAAATAGAAAGTTTCTTCTAGAATATAATTTTTAAGTACTCTTACTTATGCCTTATTTTACTACATTACTTACACTCGTTAGATAAATATGAGGGGAAAATACTGAGTATTTCTATTGTAACATTTTAGGAAAAAACAACTTTTAAATCTAAAATTTGTTGTCCAAGAACTGGCACAAATGAAAATTTGGCTACAGCCACTGTTTTAGCCAAATAACTCCTTACCATGAATCCTTTGACTGTCCTATAGTAGGAATCCAACAAAAGAGAGCCAAGGGAACAAACCTGGGAAGTCCTATCCCAGCCATCAGAACAATGTACCAACACACTTGCATTTTCAACCATTATTGCCTGAAAAGAAAGATCACATACTTAGATTCTAACAGAATACACTGTAGGTGAATCAAAAAGTTCTACTTACTCAAAAACCAGTAAGTACTGCATTACAAAGAGCTAGGACTGTAGTGATAATGCTCCCACAACATAATTTCCAAAAAATAAGACAAAACACAAATCAAACAAAAACAAAAATTCTATTTCAAAGTGCCTGAGAAAAATTTTATCATTTCACTAAATGATAAAATTAAGTGTGCCTCATTAAAGAAGTAAAACATGATAAAAAATGATCTGACTGGGCCCTCGCTGGAGTGGCTCAGTGGACTGGGTGCTAGCCTGAGAACCCAAGGGTTCGATTCCCAGTTGTGACACATACCTGGGATGCAGGCCAAGTCCCCAGTAGAGGGCGTGTGAGAGGCAACCACATACTGGTGTCTCTCTTCCTCCCCTCCTCCCTTCCCCTCTCTCTAAAAATTAGTAAATAAAATCTTTTTAAAAATTATCTGACTGGAAAATATACCAGCACTCAACATAAGAAAGCCATTCCTTCCCAACGATTACAAACCCCCAAACCAAATATAAGCAACGAAGAGTTACTTTGGCCAGGAAGATGGCAGCATCCATGACAGCTTTGATATGACGAAGCCACCCGGAGCTTTCCAAACCAGAGTAGAAATCATTGACAGAAAGCCCTTTGGTACCGTTAACTAACAGAGAAGGAAAAAATGTCAATTAGAATGGGCTAAAATCTTCACTTTTCCTATTCTACATATTGCTAGGGGAGTGAACTGGGGAAGAAGAGAAGAGGACAAAATAAATAGGCAAAAGTTATTATAAATGAAAAGATGCTACCAGAAGCTCAATGATCAATTTTTTTGTTATATTTTGCTGTGCTTAAAAAAATGCTATCTGGTTTAAAAAAAAATATTTGCACATCAGTGTTTAATTAAAAACACTCTGATATTTTAATTTTTTAAATTCCATACCATGACTAGAAAGATACCTTATTTAAATGAAATGGTATTGTAAATTAATCTTAACTATACTGACTAATCGAGAATATCTAACAATAGCAATTTTTCTAAAAACATTTGAATTATACTAATACAGTAGCTATTACCCAAATATGGATAATGAGCACCTGAAATGTAGGTAGTCCCAACTGAGCTGTACTGTACGTATAGAATTTCTAAGACTTAAAGGCAAAAAAGTAAAATATATCATACAAATTTTTAATATTGATTGTGTTACATGTTTAACATAGTGTTTTTATTAAATAGTGTTTAATAAATAGTGTTTACTATTTAGTGTTTTTAGTAAATAGTTTACTAAAATTAATTTCAACTGTTTCTTTTTACTTTTTAAAACATGACTACTAGAAAATTTCAAATTCATAATTTAATATTTTGTTTGACTAGCATTATATTTCTATGAAGCAAAGCTGACTGCAAGATAAGCAATAATCATACCTTCCAGTAACTTCTGAAGGCTTGACCTCATGACATGAATATTTTCAATTCCAACAAACTGAAATCTAATATTAGAATAGTTGTCTTCATTTTCATAACCTTTTCCAGCTGCTCTGTTGGCCATTGCATTCAGCTAAAAATTTAAAATGTATAAATTCAGAGATAATCGCTTTTATCTTGTAACTTACCAAAATATCATGAAAACGCTAAATAAACTAATTTAAGCTAGCGGACAGTTTGATGGAACTCACCACAACTGAATATGCTAACATTTTTTAGCAAGTAAAAGTCTCAGAATAATAATAGCAAAGAAGGCTACTATAAAGAGACACTATGATTGCTACATAATGGAAAGGTCAGACAAGAGATTTCCCACAAATAATTCATGACACTAACCCACTTAGGTTTCAGTGGGCCAGTTTTCCTTATGTTTGTAATATTTCAAAATCTAAAACCACAAAGATCTCCTAAATAAATCTTAAAAAGATTCAGAGATTAGCAGAGCTGGGTAGTAATAATCTTACCCAGGTCGGATTATTTGAGTTCTTCCATATCAGAGATTGCTGGAGGCCCACACAACACATAACGTGGCATATAATCAGTTAACCTGACAGAGCTTCGAGAACTGGGACACAGATAAACCAGCCTCTAAGGCAGAGAAGAGACTGCCCGTAACCCCATAACCTTCAGCTTTTAGATCAAATGCTACCAGACGTTCACTTAGGGTTTGCCACATCTAGTTCTTTCAGACTAGGATTTCATACAGCACATTATTACAGCTTACTAAATCTTCTCATGGACCTACATTTTTGAAAAAAATAGTAGCTTTTCGTTCAGTGTACTGGAGCCCATGTTTGTAACAAGTACGGTTACATTGTATTTACCGACTCACTGGTTATTTAACACTTATGATTACTGAGGTCAACAGTTAGATATTTAAAGTGTTTCTACATTATTACTATTTGAGTTTAACTAGTAAAACAAAACGATCAAAATATAGATACATTTTCTCTGTAGAAGTCAATTACACAAATAAGATGCATCAGGTCCTGAGAAAATCACCTCAGACATTATATTCAGAAAGTCTTGTTACAATCTTTTTATATCTATTATCACCTAAAAATAGTTCTAACCAATTAAGCCATCCAAATTACCCAAAGAAGTAAAATAAAATTTTTCTTACAAATCACCAACACTTTTTGTCTTCTAAGAAAGTCTTTCCTTTTTAATAAAAGATCACCAAATTATCAGTTTCTAATTTTTAATACTCCTTAATTTACTCAAATTAATCGTATGTTTTCCCCATTATCTTATGTAAGACTGCAAAATGGTGAGAATTACTTCTAAACAGCAACCATTCTTTCAACAAAGCTGCCTATAATTGTGGTCTATAAGGCTCACTCGCTCTTTTTCATCGCTTTCTCTTATTCTCTCATCATTCCAGATTTTTGAAGAAATCCTCACTATAATTCTGCCAATGTCCTTTTGTGTAGCCCACCAGCTCTGCACTCGATGCTATAATAAAAATTAAAAGTAATGTTAGCTATTACCATTGTGGATTTAAATTACTTTAGTTTCAGGATTGTATATCAAATGGTTGCTTAACTGTGTTTATAAACAGAAAAATGAAGCCCTAGGTGGTGTGGCTCAATTGGTTGGGGCATCATCCCATAAACCTAAAGGTCACAGGTTCAATTCCCAGTTAGGGCTCATACCTGGGTTGCACGTTTGGCCCCTGCCTGGGGTGCCTACAAGAGGCAATGGATCAATGTTTCTCTCTTACACTGATGTTTCTCTACTCACCTCTCTCCCCTCCCTTCCCCCATCTCTAAAATCAATAAGCATGTGCTTGGATGAGGATAAAACAAATGGGACTGTAACATTTGTCCCAATGATTTATCTTACACAACATTTTACCTTATACGATGGATACCTAACAGAACAACTATTTCCCCTTCACTATTTATCATTCTCTAGGTCACTGTTTCCTAAGTTAATTCACTACGTATTTTCCTTATCTTCCCGAATATTTCAAATTAAGGTCCATTATTTTAACAGTGTTTTGCCAACTGAAAATTCTAATTCAATTTTCAATTTTTCACAAGACACACACTATTTAGTATTTCTTCACAATAACAATACTTACATGTATACATCATTAATAGTTCCCAATTAAACTCAGAAAACATAGGAAATCACTATCTGTGTTACTGGGAAATTGAATTTCTAAGTTGGTATCCTTTAAAAGATTGATTTCCTTAGTATCATTAGCCTTGGTTAATTTAAAACTAGAATTCAGTATGTTAAATGTGGGCAAATTAATCAACTCTTTTTAATATAACAAAGACAACTAAAATAACAGACGATAGTGTATTCAAAGCACATACTTTGGGCCTGGTATCCACAACATACATATAGCGATTGGCCGGATTGGCTTTACTAATGGCTTGAAGCAAATGTTCATCCTCCAGGCACCTGGCACTGAATCCTGACAGCGGCTGACTACATCGACAAATGGCAGCCTAATTTTAAAAAGACAGAAATCAGATTATCCAAAGAGGTCTGAAACATGTCTTTTACAATGTTTAAAAGAAAAAAAAAGTTAAAATCAAATGAGCTATCTGTTTAAAAGTTGGCAGGACAATTAGAAGACATTAACTTTGAAATCCTATTTGAATTAAAATACTACTTTAACATCTTGATATTACTTAATTTTTCCCAACAATCTCTTCCAAGAAACCTAAATGCCTCCTTACCTAGTTGGATAAAAAAATGTCTTAGGTCCTAAGGAGTCACATCTGGTTAATTCTCTATCATATAACCTACTAACATAGTTTCTGTGCCCTAGACCACAAGATAATTTCAACTGAAGTTCAAGTAAGAAAGAGATCAGTCAGTAAATGCAGAAAAGGGATTTTTTAAAATAGCAACCAACATTTAAACTTTTAGTTTCCAAAGCCTTTCGGACCTCTACTTAGAAATCAGTGATCTTTATATAAAATGAGACATAAAATGAGAAAAATGAGTTTCAATCCAAATTTGGGTTAAAATATACTCAATACAAAAAGGCAACAATATCTATAGGAAGTAGTGAATGTTGGATTAGATAGTCACTGTTGTTTACAGTCTTAAAAAAGCCCTAGCTGGTAAGACTCAGTGGACTGAATACCGGCCTACAAACCAAAAGGTCACTGGTTCGATTCCCACTCACGGCATGTGCCTGCGTTGCAGGCCAGGTCCCCAGTTGGGGACATGAGAGAGGGAACTGCTTAATGTCTCTCCCTCTCTTTCTCCCTCCCTTCCCATCTCTCTAAAACTAAATAAATAAAATCTTTAAGAAAATAACCTTTAAAAAAAGTTTAAAAAAAAATTTAGACCTACACACTTTTTATCCAGTCTCATCATACCAAACCCAACTTAACCCTACCCAAGCATTTCAACTATAGTATCATTTAAAAAAAAAAGTATACATAAATTCAGATGTTCATCTATTTTAAATTTACACATACAATAACACTCATAAAAAATTAACAAAAGAAAATGAGGATTGCCTTATTACATTTTTTAGAAATCCAAAATCTTGGATTTCCTGATTTGTTCAGTAAGGCATTGAATATCTACTTTTAGCCGATTTCCAATTAAAAACATATACAAACATGTGTGTGTCAAACAAAGGCCATGATCAGTCATAACTCCCTATGAATTTTCTATAAAAATTAGATTAGAAACTCTTGTTTAAAGTTTTACTTACTATCTCTGGCTCCCTTATAAACCCCAACTTGAAGTTCTAATAAAGAAATTTAATATGCAAAAAACCATAGGTCAAAGAGAAAGGAAAAGGAGGGAAGAATAGAGTAAAGATGTCAACAAAATTTCAGAAAATGAAAGCAGACTAACATGTAATAACCAATTTACCAGAGCAAAGAGGGCTGCCAAATCATTATCCGTCAATAAGAAGCAGGTATTTCAAGGAGTAAAATCCCAGACAGGCTCAGGATTTGGTACCTCTGAAAGCCCGAGTAGGATCTTGACTAAAAACAATCAAATTGGCTGAATGACTATATAAGGACTAGTTAACAATCCCAGATCTTCCTGTACCCTGAAGAAAAAGTTTATTCTATGAAGAGGATTAACCCGAAGACTCTGGGCAACAGGCACAGCTGTGGTTGCACACCCTCCCTCGCCAAAAAGTAGGAGGCTTAAGTAAAACCTACATAACAAAATGTGAGGTCTTCCTATCTCTCTTCCCACATCTGGACCCTGGCCAGATTTACCACACACACTGGGATAAAGGTTACAAGAGAAAGAAGAATCCAAAGAGAGTAATCACTCATGCATACAAACTTCTAAACAGCTTTGTAGTACCTCACTTTTAAATATGAGAGCAAGAATCAACTGGGCAAGAATCAAATATTTGAAAGACATGAAAAACAAAAGACAAAATTAATGTAAAGAAACTGAGTGAAAGAATAATCAATGTGGGGAGCACAAGAATTCTTTTTTAAAATCCCTAACATCTTCAGAGAACTAAGTCATTACATCCAAGAACAGAAAACTGTTAAAAAAATTCCGAAAACAGGAAATAATTCTTGGATTTCTAAAAGACTATGGCAAAGAAAAAGGATCTAAGAGATGGTTGGAGGTGAAGTTCAGGAAATCACCCCTACCCTGAACGTTATGATGAGACTTACAGACATAATCAAGCACAGAAGGAGGTGGAAAATCAAAGAGAGAATTAAGAAAAATGGAGTTTTATGCTAGAAAGCCAACTTGTCAAGTAATGCCTACAAAAGTGAAAAAAAAAAAAAATTAGTGAAAGTTATCGAAGAAATAGAGAACCAATTTCCCACAAGTGAGACCTAAGTTTCCAGAGAGAATTTAAAACAACACATGAAGGCACATAACTGTGAAGTTTCAAAACACTGGGAGCAAGAAGAGTTTAAAAGCTTCCAGAGAGGAAGAATCAGGTCACAAAAAACCAGGAGTCAGAAATGACATCCAAATTCTCAACTTACCAGCTGCTGAGATACACAAAAAGTGATTTACCTTCTCTGTACCACAGTTCCCCCTTTTGAAAGTGACAGGTAATTAGCAGAGCCCAACTTATAAAGTTTCTGTAAGGATTTCACGTACATAAAGCTTTTTTTTTTCCATTTTTAAAACATTTTTAAAGATTTTATTTATTTAGAGGGGAAGGGAAGGAGAAAGGGAGAGAAATATCAATGTATGGTTGCCTCTGGTGTGTCCCCTACCGGGAACTGGCCTGCAACCCAGGCATGTGTCCTAACTGGGAATCAAACCACGATCCTCTAGTTCACAGGCCCACGCTCAATCCACTGAGCTGTACCAGCCAGGGCTAAAGCTTTTTTTAAAAAAAATATTTTATTCATTTATCTTTAGAGGGGAAGGGAAGGAGAGAGGAAGAGAAACATCAATGTATGGTTGCTTCTTGTGCATCCCCTGCTGGGAACTGGCCCCTGCCGGGAACTGGCCTGCAACCCAGGAATGTGCCCTGACTGGGAATCCAACCGTGACTGTCTGGTTCACAGGCCCGAGCTCAATCCACTGAGCTACACCAGCCAGGAGGGCTAAAGCTTTTAACATATAGTGCCCCCTGGCCTACTGTTACAGCCTACAAAGGTGACTTCACAGTTACATGCAATCCCTGTTACAGCATCTCAGTAAGATGCCTCCTTCACCTCTTCATATTGCAAAATCTTTCCACTCTGAAGTGCTTACTATTAAAATGGTAGCCTGAGAGACTTCCGGCTAAGATGGAGGCAAAGGCAGATACACTTTGCCTCCTCACACAACCAAAAGAAGGACAATAACAAATTTAAAAGCAAAAAATAACCAGAAGTGCCAGAAATACCAACTGTATGGAAGTCCAAGAGCCAAGGAGTTAAAGAAGAAACACTCATCCAGACTGGTAGGTGGGGCGGAGACAGGCAGCTGGGAGGAGAGGACTCACGGCAAGGCTACAGCTGGAGGACTAGGGCGGACCAGGTAAGGTGACAGTAGGCACACCAGGTGGTTCCACATTTGTGTGTGGATAAACTGAGAACAACTGGGAAGTGAGACAGACTGTGCAAGGGTTCAGTGTGGGGAAATAAAGTCTCAAAAATTCTGGCTGTAAAAATCTGTGGGGGCTGGAGTGGGAAAAACTCCCAGCTTCACAGGAGAATTTGTTGGAGTGACCCACAGGGTTCTACAATGCACACAAACACTCCCAACCAGAAATCAGAACAAGAAGGGCCTGATTTGTTTGTAGGTAGTAAAGGAAGTGACTGAAAGCCAGCGGAGAGCTGAGCAAGCAGCACTGTTCCCTCAGACCCCTCCTCCACAAACAGCGCCACAACAGAGTAACATGAGTTGCCCCGTCCTAACAAATACCTAAGGCTCAGCCCCTTTCTATGTAAGGGACAAGCTAAGACAAAAAAAATATGGCCCAAATGAAAGAACAGATCAGAGCTCCAGAAAAAATACAACTAACCAACGAAGAGAGAGACAACCTATCAGAGGCAGAGTTCAAAACACTGGTGCTCACAGAAATGGCTGAGTATAGTCACAAAATAGAGAAAGAGTGAAGGCTATGAAAAGTAAAATAAAGGAAAAGGTACAGGAAAACAACAGTGATGGGAAGGAAACTGGGACTCAAATCAACGATTTGGAGGAGAAGGAAGAAATAAACATTCAACTAGAACAGAATGAAGAAACAAGAATTCAAAAAAATAAGGAGAGGCTTAGGAACCTCTGGGACAACTTTAAACACTCCAATATCTGAATCATAGGGGTGCCAGAAGGAGAGGAGGAAGAGCAAGAAATTGAAAACTTATTTGAACAAATAATGAAGAAAAACTTCCCCAATCTGGCAAAGGAAATAGACTTCCAGAAAGCTCAGAGAGTCCCAAAGAAGCTGGACCCAAGGAAGCACACAGCAAGGCACATCATCATAACATTACCCAAGATGAAAGGAAAGGAGAAAATCTTAAAAGCAGCAAGAGGAAATGAGACAGTTATCTACAATGGAGTTCCCATTAGGCTACCTGATTTATCAAAAGAAACCTTACAGGCAACAAGGGGCTGGAAAGAAGTATTCCCCATCATAAAAGGCAAGGACCTACATCCAAGATTACTCTATCCAGCAAAGCAATTATTTAAAATAGGAGGGTAGATAAAATGCTTCCCAGATAAGGTCAAGTTAAAGGAGTTTATCAACACCCAGCCCTTATACAAAATGTTAAAGAGACTTATCTAAGAAAAAGAAGATAACCAAAACTATGAACAGTAAAATGACAACAAACTCACAACTATCAACCACTGAAACTAAAAACAGAAACAAAGGAAACAACTAGAACAGGAATAGAATCACAGAAATGGAGATCATTTGGAGGATTATAGGCAGGGAGGAGAAGGGGGAAGAATGGGAGAAAGGCTTTAGGGAATAAGAAGCATAAATGGTAGGTACAAAACAGACAGGGGAGGTTAAGAATAGTAGGGGAAATGGAGCAGCCAAAGCACTTACATGTACGACCCATGGACATGAACTAAGTGTGTGGGGGGAGAATGCTGGTGGGAGGGGGGTTGCAGGGCAGAGGCAAATAAAGGGGAGAAAAAATAGGACAACTGTAATAGCATAATCAATAAAATATATTTAAAAATTAAATAAAATGGGAGCCTGACAGTAGACAAAGAGTGCAGACCTGGGAACCCAAGGTTCGCTGGTTCAATTCACAGTTAGGGCACAAGCCTGGGTTGGGGAATAGGTCCCCAGTGGGAGGGCACAGAAGAAACAACCACAACATTGATGTTTATCTCCTTCTCCTTCCTGTCTCTCTAAAGATAAATTTTTTGAAAAGGTAAACAATTTAAAAAATAAAATAAAATGGGAACCTGAAATATCCTCGGTTCTCTATCTTTTCTCAATAGTTAGCTTGTCAAAACTATCCATTGAGAAATGTAAGCAGGATCAAGATAACCACAGGCAGGGAAGAGAACCTATGTAATCCCATTATTTTCAAGTCACCACTTGAAAACAGGAAGGAAGGGTGAGAAGTGGGAAGATGGGAAGAAGGAAAGAAGGAAGGGAGGGAGGGAAGAGTGAAGGGAAAAGAAAGATGACAAGTACAAAAGCTTCTGCATTTCGGGGGCAATTTTGTTTTAAAATAGTGAAAGGTCATTATGTGAAACGCCAGCACTTCTCTATGAGCAATATTATGATAATGTCATCTTCATACAAAAGCAAGCATTGTTTTGGATATTTCAACTTGAAGAGGGATGACACTACTTTGGTAAAGTCAAAAGGAAAGCTACCCACCTCCTTACTTTGATGATAGTAGGAAAGAACTGGAAATCTTCCCTTGCTCCGGAACTTAGAACTACCAACAATTATTGGTTTGCTTGCTATTCGGGGAACATAAAGTTCTCTTGGATAGGTTTCACAAATCTGTAAAAATCAAATAAAACATAACTGCTCCATCCAGTTAAAATCCATTAGGTTGAAGAAAAAACAACCCATGAGGTTGAAATACCTTTATAAAACTTTAAAACTTACTAATGTAAGAACAGTACATAGCAATACAGAGACAAATTGCTACCATGACACTTCCTGACTCTCTGGTACTAACATTTTCTGAATTCCCCCTGAAGGTTGCTAAGTTACCTTGTATTCTCGGTTGGCATCAGACAATTGCCAGTTAGAATTTGGCACACCCATCCTCTTATATTCTTCAGCAAGGTCAATAAGCTGCCAACCTCGCAGTCGTTCTGAGTCATTTTGTTTGGGATTATAAGAGAATGCATAAAGATCTTCATATTTTGCTATAATATACAAAATGCATAAATGTTAAAATGCAACTTATAAGACTTACTATATGACAAATAAAAGTAATTTTCAGTTCTACCATTCAATTTTTTCTTTAAACTCTATGAAGAAATGGCTAATACCTAAACATATTTAAAGTTAAAATTTTCTATGTTCTTTGATGCAAATGACTAAAATGACCTAGGTCTTTCATGCAAATGACCTAAAGGCATAATGTATCTATCTGAGATTCAATTTATGTCATCAGCTAGTGACTAATATAGTTTGACTTATACAGTACTCTATTGTAATATTTTCCCTTTTAAAAGTAAAATTTAAAGACACAGACACTTCCTACCCACCACTTATCCCAAATGAGATGTAAAAAATAAAGACTAATGCTATAATAAAAATTAGAGGTATAATATGGAACATGATATTGCCTATATGTTCCTATAGTATGATTTTGCCAATGGCAATGGTTGCACAGAGGTCCAAAGAGCACTTACTTCTGAACAATGATAAGCCCCTGAAGTCACAGAACCATCCACACCATAAGATTTGACTTAACTTGGGACAATGAGATAAATAAATGTTACCGGCCTTATGCGTCAGGAGAGAAGAGTAAAACAAATCTGTTACTAGACCACTGCATACCGGATGTCCAATAAAAAAAGAAGCATCTAGTAACTAATGTGTTTTGTCTCCATGGAGAGATCTATGTAATTCAAGGTATATTGGGGAAGGAGGCCTCCAGACCCCTAAGACACAGTAGCGATAAGATTCTTCTTTAGGGCCTATATCTCTCTCGCTCCTATCTCTACTAAAGTAGGGTTTACCCTCCTTTTCCCACTGCTCATCTCCCTTATGTTCTGCTCTAGTGAATTAGAATATCAGTCTCACTGCTATCAGAGGAGCCTGACCTTCCTTAACTTCTCATTTAATGAATCAGTTTTCAAGTCACACCCCTTACCTGTGGGGTTCTTAAAAAAAAAAAAGGGCTGTGCTACTGGCTATCATATCAATAGACTGCTAAAACATTAATATAATCTATAGTTTTTTAAGTCTGTACTACAAATTCTTCATCTTGTCCTTACAATTACCCCTTCATTGGAAACCCTTATTACAACTCAGATCAGAAGTTTATAATTACTTCTCCATCAAATTTTTTAGACTAGAGTGCACAACTACTCAACTTAAGAGTAACGAAATATAAAATAACAATAAAGAGATATTAAATAAAGTATCTCAGATAGTCCTTCTCCAAATTGAGCTTTGGTCTCTAAGAACAGTACCTTGTTTTGACAGTTGTAGCAAAGAGTTGTAAATATCATGGCAATCTCTTTCTTTGGGAACAATGAAATGCACAATTCTGAAGTTCTTGCACTGAATCACAAGTGGGCATCCAGAAGTTGTCAAAGCCAGTTTCTCCACTGAGGCAATATGATGGTGCAATATCTACACCAAGAAACAACATTTGATCATAGTGATAAAAAGCACTATCCCATTCTGTTCCACAGTTCATAAATGTTAGAAATGTCCTCTTCAAATAAAGTCTCAAATGTTATACACTACAGACTCAAACTTAAAAATTGTACATGACAACGCTGAGCCAGAAATGTGCCCTGATCATTCCACACGTTCACACATTATATCCCAAGAATTAAATCCTCTAAATATCTCTGTAATCTGTCTACTTCTCTCCGTCTCCACTGTCACTGCCCTAGTTGCAAGGTTCCCACTGTTTCTCCCCTGAATTACTGTAACTATCTTTCTACATGCTCTGTCCAAAAGTATTCTTGAAATCCCCCCAATCCCTTTCCTGCAAGGCAGACAAGTAATCACTGAAAATCCAACCCGAAAAAAAAAAAGGCAAAGCACTCTGGTCATTATTCACCAATTCTATTCAAGTACTAACTAGGCCTGACCCTGCTTAGCTTCTGAAATCAGATGAGAGCAGGAGAGCAGGAGCATTCAGGGGATGATGACCAGACGTTCCCACTTTTCTAGCCTCATTTCAAGCCCCTCCCCCAATAAGACTTAAGTTCTAGTGACAACAGCCTTCTTTTGGCTCCTCAAATGAGCCAAGCTCCTTTATACACACACAGTCTGAGTTGCTCCTACTAACTGGGATATTATAACTCTACCTCTTCACCTAGGAACTCCCAGTATTATTTCCAACCGTTGCTTTAAACTCATCACTGAGAAACTATATAGCCTGACAATCCCCAGGGGCCTTCCCAAGTAAGTTAGGCCTCCTCAATTTTCTTATCAAATATCAACACACATTTTTCCTTTGATAACACTTAGTATATGTGTAATTTGTTGTGTAGTAAAGGTCTATTTCTCTAGCCAGATTTCAGGAGTTTTGTTGGAAGCAAAACTATAGCGAAGTTAAATGTCATATCCACAGCACCTAACACATTACTGGGAACACTGTAATGATCCTCTTCAAATGAAAAAGACAAAAAATTCAAATGATATATATTACACATTTAAACTTAAATGTGACCCAGCCAGAAATATAGATGTCATAGTTGATATCTTCTCCATCACATATGCTTGCTGAATGAACGAACAGAATGTCCTACTATAAACTCGGTACTTGGTGGCATTTGAAACATATAATTAGCATTCTTACTTGTTACCTATTATATTCTGTTTGCTACTAAAAAAGGTTCTCTTTTTCTCAATAGAATTCCTACATACTTAAAATATTTATAGAAAACTTTTCTGAAAAATAAAGATCTTAAAATCATGTTTTATCAAGTTTGATAAAACTCAAACATGGCAAGAAATCAAGTCATCTCAAATTAGTTTAAAATCTTAACAAATTCCAATAAAAAAATTCAACCTGCTTTTGGGTGTGTGTGTGTGTGTTGGGGGCAAGGTAAGAAATGGATGGTTACTTATATTATACATATATATCATATAATTATAATTTTATGTGAATATTAACCTCCAAAATTAAACATTAATTCTAAAGCTCACATGCAAGATTAAATACATAAAATAATCAAGGAAAGCTTGAAAAAAAAGACTAATGAGAACAGAAGTCCTACAGCAATTAAAAGTATATATAACACAGATAAACACACACTATACATATGTAACTTACATTTGTGGCTGATATTCAGCACTATTAACATTTACATTAGCAGACCTGTGCCAAGTTACTCAAAAAGATCTAACTAACAGTAACATCTAAGTAGAGGCTAAGGAACAATAATCCACTGCAATATTATATCATTATTATGATTCCAATTAAGACCCAGATGCTGGACAAACTGTACTTTGACATGAAGCAGAAAATCTGGACATTGGCTTTTACTCTTGCCTTGCTGAGGACAAGGTTGGACTTTTTCCATGGCAGGATGGACAGAGATGAGAAACTGGAAACCAAGGGGGCAGCTTCTATTTCCACATGCAAACACCACAGTCTCCCATGCCCAGGTCCTTGGAATCCTTTCCTCGCAATCCTGTGCGCGAGCCTAATTGCCACCACCAACAAAAGGGTAACTTCTTTGTAATCAGCAAATTTAAATCACATATACGCATCTACCAGACAGGCAAAAGTTTAAAGTAGACAATATCACTGTTACTGAGGATAGTGAACAATGTGTCACACCCTACTGAGAATATGTTGAAACAATCATTTTGGAGAGGTAACATACTTAGGAAGGTTGCATACACACTTTTCTAAATAATTTTACTCCTAGGCAAGCTATCTCAGACAATTCTGGTGCAGTGTACACATGAAAAAACATATACAAAATGCCCATTATCTCCTTGTTTGCGCTAGCAATAAACCAACAAACACCCTAATGGCAATTTGGTATAAAAATATTATGGAATATGACATCTAAACTGTCAATATGTACTTACATTTTTCTGAAAATGTAAAATGTAACAATGTTACTTGTCATTACATTGTTTTGAGTTTTAAAGAGCAAAAAGAACATGCAGGTCTTTTATAATTATTTGTGTATATAAAGAGAGCCTGGAATTCTACAAAAAATGTCCACGTTCCACATTTTATCAGTTTTATTAAAAGGGAAGGCAAAAGCGATTTAGGTGTCCGAAAAGTTTTTGAGATAGGTTACTGTAGGGTAAGTAGAGGCAGCCTGGCTTCCTCACCCAGGTGTCTGGGTAACTAAGGGAAGCAGTGTTCCCATAGGCTGGGAGGGGCGTGATAATCAGTGTTCTCATAGCCCTGAGACTGGGTCCGATAAAGTGTTTCCGTAACATGAAGTGGGCTCGCATGCACAGAATTATGCCATGTTCCATAATGTTCTGGCAGTTTTCCGGCTTTGTTCCCCTCTAGTACTTAAACAAGTATGGGCTTCGCACTAGTTAGAGACACATGCAAGGAGACAGATGTCACGCTGGGAAGCAGGAGCCACAACATGTGACATGCAGGGAGACATGCAGGTAGCTGCGTGCATGGCTCACCCTCCTCCCATGAATAAAGGCATGCCAGACATCCCAATGGCTCCGCGAATATTACTCAGTCTGTACAAATACCACGGACCCGTCCAGCCTTGAACGGTCGCAACACAGTTAGCAATGATTCAAAATGTTTTACACATTCAAAATAAAACACAGCCAGAGATTAAGACCCTTATTATAATTATGGTAAACAGTACAACAGAGGTCCACCTTACCCAGGTTTCTTTCTGATGAGAGTCTATAAATAATAAATGTGTGGCTGTAAGATACAGTGTTCCTGTTAATGACTTGTTACTGGTACTGAATCGGTCAAGTAATTTCACTTGCTCAACCTAAAAAAGAAAAAAAATGTTACTCGTCATTTCAAAAGTAGTATAAATTCTTTTTGTTACCCTGGGATTTAAATGCACATTTTCAAATTTTTTCTTCCTCCTGTTCAAAAACATGAATTTATTTAATGTTGAATGTTAAATTTCTTATGTCTTGGGAAGTATATAAACCACAAACAATATAGGTACTATTTATAGTTACAAATATAAACAAAGAAGAAGAACCCTGGAAAAAAGTATTAACACATATATTAAGGGGCACAGGAAAGAGGGGTGTGATGTAAATAAGCAAAAATGTTATTTGTATCTAAGAGTCAAAATGTTTTATTTAGAGTTGGTGGGTCAAATAATAAATATATAAGGTTATCATGTAGCGTCATGGAAGTAAATTACCAGAAAAATTAAATCAGGTAACAGTTAAATCACTGTAGAGTCCAACTTATTCTCCTCGCCACTCCACCCAGGACACTTTTTTATCCAGCTCTGTGAGTTTATTCATACTGTTCTCCTTTCATGTAACAGTCTCTTCTGCTTTGCTAAGTACTAAGCATTCTGCAGGGCTCACTGATGGCCTGTCCCCTAACAGGAATCCTTCTCAGGAAATTAATTACTTAATGTCTTAGGTTTGTATTTCTTCATGGCTCTGAATTCCCGGGCACAGGTTATAGGTCATATGCTGCTTCTGGGTCTGTAGTAGCTGAGGCAGTGAGGTACACAGTGCACCTTTATTAACAGTAAACACAAGCAAGCAAGGGCAAGGTGGCTACTGAAGAGTGTGATTAAAGTTGGCCAGGGGAGAAAAAGAGAAAATAAAATTTAAAAAAGAGAAGATAAAGTTGGCCCGGGATATGCTGACAACTGTTTTGAAAACACAGCATTTATTACTATCTGTTCTTATGGGGGGGAAGGTCCATCCTTGAGGACTGTTCATTACCTTGGTAAATGCAAAATTATATCCAAATCAAGAAAATATAATAGAAAAGCATTACATGACCACTTCAATATGGCAACCACTATATGGATGTGGCAGACAATAAAATTAACCTGAAATTATCCCCAAACATTTAGCTAATACTTAAACTGAGTTTCTAGAGAGAAAAAAATTAAGAGAATTTCTTTTTTTTTCTTTCTTGTTTTTTGTTTTGTTTTTTATTGTTTATCAGCTTTATTATTATTTTTATTTAATTCTTGTTCAAGTACAGTTTTCTGTCTTATATTCCCAGCCCTGCCCCCACCCGTGCTCCCCACCTCCCCCCCATTTCCACCCCCCACCTTAGTTATTGTCCATGTGGCCTTTATACTTGTTCATGTGAGTCCATCCCCTTTTCCCCTGTGATTCTCTCCTCTCTCCCCTCTGGTCCCTGTCAGCCTGTTCCGTACTTCAGTGTCTTTGGTCATATTTTGCTTGCTTGTTTGTTTTGTTGTTTAGATTCCTGTTAACGGTGATATCATATGGTAAAATAAGAGGACTTCTGAGAAAATAATAGTGATTATTCAATTTCTTGCTGCAAATCCTAGGATAATTGTTTTAAAAAGAAAAAAAAACTTTTTTTGCTAAAATCATCAGCGTACAAATTTCAAACTAAAGACTCAGTCTATCTCTAAACACCAATGGCTGCTTCATATTTCCCTGTTTCACTAAGAACCTGAACATACTTTACATATGTTACTACAGATTTCCCTGCATTTCCCTGTAAAGTTTTTAAGTCAGGTGTTTAGGAAGCATCTACACGTCTTTCTGGTCACAAGCACCGAGGCACGACAGGAACGTGTTAGGATCCTTGGATTATAGGTCTCACCGAGGCAAAAAGGAAATGGGGAGTGGGGAAAGGGTTGTGGAGGAAAAAAAGACTAAACCAAGAAGAAAATGGGGCAGGAAGAAAAGAATTGGGGGGTGTGGTCATTATGGTGAAGATGGGAAATGCCAATATATTATTTTAAGGGCCTGTTAGTTGAATTGTTGCCAACTAGGAGCCTGCCTTAAAAGTATCTTAATGGTCTACACAGGAAGTTCAGATTTCAGCTGGTTACAAAGCAGAAAATGAAAAGCTCAAGAAATTACACACAGAGAATCACATCTGGAAAACTCAGACAACCGTCTACCCACAAGAGGGAGAAGTGGCCTGTGGGACAAGATGGGACCAATGGCCTTCCTCAAAATTCTGTAACCCACAGTTGTACTTACTCAGCAACTACATGACAATGGCTACTGAAGCAGAAAGTACGTTGTCAAGGATTCTCTAGCCAGGCACCCATTTGAGACCCTTAGAATCATTTTTACATGCTCATAGCACTGACATCTTGCCAATAATTACCCATCAAAAAGAAAGAGCATCAAGTTGCCTTCCTGAAGTGGAAAGTAAGCATCAACATGGAAGAGATTTTTATTTTTTGTTCATGTATCCCCAGTTCCTACAACAGCAACTTCTGAATAAACTGCCAAGTGAAACGGATCATAAATCCAGGGGCACTTTACTGACCCCTACCCTGCTTTGCTTTCCTGCAGTGCTAGACACAGCTGACATTCCATGAATGACTTCCTATTTCACACAGTAAAATTAAAGATTTCACATCAGCTTTCAAGGCTCTATCCTCACAGTGGGGGTCCAACCTGCAGCCAGTGGGCCATATGCAGCTCAGAACGGCTGTAAATGTGGCCCAACACAAAATCGTAAGTTCACTTAAACATTCTGAGATTTTTTTGTGATTCCATGTTGCAATATACCTAATGTATGGCTCAAGACAACTATTCTTCTTCCACTGTGGTACAGAGATGCCAAAAGGTCGGACAGCCCTGCATAGTAACTTAACTGTGTCCTCAACTTTAATCTTCGACTATGCTCTCTCCTCCACTCTGCTCTAGCCACACTTGTCGTCTTGCTGGTTCTTATCAACCAGGCATGCCCAGCCTAGGGTTTCTGCTCTTGCTGTTCCCTCTGTTGGGGCTCTTCCTGCCATCTCTCCCCCCCACCTAAAGCTGGCTCACTCCCTCACCTCTTTCAGGTCTCGCTCAAGTGTCACTATCTCTGTAAGGACTCCCCTACCATATTTCCAACTCACCTCCCCCACCCCACCCCAGCGCTCTCCGCAGCATTTACCACCATCTACCATATTACATATTTGACTTACTAATTTTGCTGATTGTTGTATCTTCCCTAACTAGAAAATAAGTTTTATAAAGGAAGGGATTTTTATCTGATTTAATCACTGCCATTTCCCCAGTACCTAACACAGTGCTGCGCCATGGAAAAGGAGGGTGCAGAGGAGGGGGCAAATAAGGAGAGGGAAGAGGAAGCAACGGAAGAAATTAGGCAGGGAAGACTATTCCCTTCCCATCTGTGATTCACCACTTTCCATTTTACTCTGAATTTTCTTTCTCTGGCTCTTCTTACTCTGCTTGCCCCCTTTTAAGTATTCCCAGGCCTCTAACTTTCACACTCTTCTTTACAGAGCCCCTACATATTCTTCTTGCATAAACTTATCCACAATAGGCAATTGTAATGATTATCTAAACAAGGCAAGTCCCAAATTTATAGACCCACACAATCAGCTACCAACTAGAGATCCTACCACCCGAGTTCCTCTCACCCATCCCGTCCTTCCCATCCCTATCACACTGACATACCTCCCTTCTCAAATCTCTCCATTAGATCATTCCTCTGTGAGGCAGGAGAGTGCAATGTTTAAGAGAATACAGCTGGTATCACAAAGACCAGGATTCAGGTTCCCAGCTCCACCTCTCCCTCAGTTATTTCATTTAATCTCTGCAAGTTTCAGTTTTCTCACCTGTATATTGGGTTCATATTAGTAAAAGTCAAGAGGACTTTAACTACTTTGTGGGGAAAGAATTCAGGTGCTCCTCAAAATCTACTGGCTCATATTTCAAAGACAATTAAAATATCATTTTCTCCTTATTCTTCATCCACTCTTAGTTTTGTACCTCCTTCACTCTTTGTAACAGGAAGCATGCCTGTGCGTGCACACACAGGTGTACCTCACATTCTAATGACATAAAGGGATACAGCAAGCTAAGACAAATTAGGCATGGCTTTTGGAATGACTCAATTTGAGCACTAGTGGGGTCAAATTTTCACGCAACATTCCATTCTTTAACAAACTCTAGAAAGTGGTCTTTCCTATTGAGGTCAGGAAGACATTCCTCCATTTCATTCTGTAAAGCTCCATTCACAAACAGCACAAATTTCGACATCAATACATCATGTCAGCCAAAGGACCAGAGCCTGGCAGGGAAAGAAGACTGAATAACGAACAACTGTCTCTGCATATTTCCCATTGTTTCTTGGCAAGACTATCTCATTACGGCAAAGTTAGCACTCAAAGTGATAGGTAGTAGCTACACTGTTCTTAAGCATAGCTTGCAAATGCTCTTTGAAAATTTCAAATTCAGACTTGGCATCTTTACTGATGCTATACAGTTAATAAACCAAATGTGATGGTATAAAACCAAACACTAAAGCCATTTAATTACTATTCAGTTAAAATATTTTATCTCATAAATCTCTGGTTAGTAAGCAAAAACAGAAAACAAAAATTGACCACAAACAATACAACAAACAATGCCACATAACTATTATTTACTTGTCAGGAAATTTGAGGAAGATAAAGCTCTTAGACTTATTCTTAGGATTTATTTCTGAATTAATATTAATATATTTTTATAATTAGATTAAAATTAGAGAGTCAATGGGAAAGACAAATCTTGGTTTAAATCTTTACTCTGTCTCACGAGCTAATTGGGCAGATTATTTCCATTCTCTAAACCCATTTCCTCATTTGTAAATAGAAACCATGTACCCAACTGGTGGCGTTTAGAGATTAGTGATAATTTTGTATAAATTACCATATCTGTGAAATTGCAAATACTATGAGTTGATATCATATAATTGGCTATATTGACATATAATTACTATGTACAGTTGACCCTTGAACAACATGGGTTTGAACTGTGTGGGTCCACTTACACGTGGATTTTTTTTTTTCAGTAAACACCTGCACTGTTTTCACTCCATGGTTAATAGCCCACAGATGCAGAAGGCCAATTGTCTGCATCAATTTATATCATTTTATATCCACCGATTTTGGTATCCATGGGGAGGACAGGAGCTCGAATCAATCTCCCTCAGATACCAAGAATAGCTAAGTTTGTGGGGAGTCAAAAGTTATACACAGATTTTCAACTGCACAAGGGTCAGCGCCCCTAACCCCGGCATTATTCAAGGTCAACTGTGCAGCTATCTGAACAATACAGAAAGAATCACTAGTTACATAGTACTACACTTCACAGCCAATTATTGATCACAGTGACTAAACCACAGAGAGTTCAACACAGCTAAATAAATGGAAAGCAATTCATTTGTAGTTTGAAATACAATGATTTTGGCAGCAAGTTAACTATGTCCAGGTGAAGGCTATATATAACAGAAACAAAAAGTTGGCTATGTTCAAGTCAATCTTTGTAACTTATAAATTATGAAGTGATTCCTGTAAGTTACAATTTAAGAAATTCAGGTCAGTAGAATGTCAATAATTATCGGAGTGCTGAGGCCCACATCTGTGGGGCTTGCAGCTATCTATCTAGTGTCTGTGCAGTGCCTGGCACGTAACAGGCACCTAGAAAACACTGATTTCAGGGCACTGTACACACAGCCACTTAGGATGAGTCCCGGGTAGCAGTGCTCCAATGCTAGAAAAATAATTGAAAGTAATAAAGGAGCACACTTGAGAAGTCATTTTAATAGAATGTTAGTCAGAAATCCTTTAGTCCTTAAAAAGTCATCAACGTCCAATAAATCAGTAAGAAAAAGTATATACAATCCAATAGGAAATGAGGAAAGATTCTAAAGAATTTATAGAAGTAAAAATATAAAAATTGTTTAATCTCACTATTAATTGGAGAAATGCAAATGACATATTGTTTTCACCTTTGAGGTAAGTTTCTTAATATGAAATGATGGCAAAAATAAAAGGAAATGGCTGTTCTTATATCATGATCCAGTCGCCTAGGAGATTGAGGAGAATCTATAAATGACAGTTCTAGGTCCCTTGACAAGGCCTCTCCATTTTCTGCATCAGCTCAAGAGAAACACTGAGATATGTGTACAAAGTTACATATGTAACAGTACTTGTAGCCACATTATTTGTATCACTGAAGCTTTGCAATAACCTTAATGTTTTCAAATAGAGAATTTATTAAACATACTATGACACATCCATATTACAGAAAACAATGAGATGTCTGTATTTACACAATACTTACATGGAAAGCTCTGTAAGATATATTATTAAGTGAAGAAAGCAATTTGTGGACAGTATGTACAATAAATTCCATATATGTAAAAAAGGTGGTTGTTAATAACTGTGAGTTTGCTGTCCTTTCACTGTTCATATTTTTCATCTTCTTTTTCTTAGATAAGTCCCTTTAACATTTCATATAACAAGGGCTTGGTGATGATGAACTCCTTGAACTTGACCTTATCTGAGAAGCACCCTATCTTCCCTTCCATTCTAAATGAAAGCTTTGCTGGATAGAGCAATCTTGGATGTAGGTCCTTGGATTTCACGACTTGGAATACTTCTTTCCAGCCCCTTTTTACCTGTAGGGTCTCTTTTGAGAAATCCGCTGACAGTCTGATGGGAACTCCTTTGTAGGTGACTGTCCCCTTATCTCTTGCTGCTTCTAGGATTCCCTCCTTCATTTTAATCTTGGCTAATGTAATTATGACATCACTTGATGTGTTCCTCCTTGGGTCCAACCTCTTTGGGATTCTTTGAGCTTCCTGGACTTCCTTTGCCAGACTGGGGAAGTTCTCCTTTATTATTTGCTCATATAACTTTCCGACTTGTTGCTCTTCCTCTTCCCCTTCTGGTACACCTATAATTCAGATACTGGAACGTTTAAAGATGTCCTGGAAGTTCCTGAACCTCTCCTCATTTTTTTGAATTCTTGTTTCTTCATTCTTTTTTGTTTGATTGTTTCTCTCTCCCTTCTGGTCCACTCCTTTGATTTGAGTCCCAGTTTTCTTTCCATCACTATTGGTTCCCAGTGCATTTTCCTTCATTTCACTTAGTGTAGCCTCCATTTTTTCATCTAATTTGGGACCAAAATCAACCAGTTCTGTGAGCATCCTGATCACCAATATTTTGAACTGTGCATCTGATAGGTTAGCTATCTTTTGGTCGCTTAGAAGTATTGGCCCTGGGGCTTTGACCTGTTCTTCTGTTTGAGCCATGATGTTTTGGTCTGGCTGCACCTGTTATGTATGAGGGGTGGAGCCTTAGGTGTTCTCCAGGGCAGGGCAACCCAATTGCTGGGTTGTGATGTTGTATGTGGGGGCAGGGTCAAAGAGGGAGCAATGCCGCTTGTTCTGCTCTCTCTCGGATTTTTGTCCCTTCTGTCACTTCCCAGAAACCAATTGGGCCCTTCTGGTGCTGGTTCCTGGGTGGGTGGGCTTGTATACATTCTAGGACCCTGTGAGTCTCTCCAACAAACTCTCTTGTGAGGCTAGGAGCCTCTCCCAGCACCCAAAGTTTTTCAATCAGTGCTTTTAGGCCTTATTTCCCATCACTGGGGCCCTGGTTTGAGCGGTTTGTCTCACTGCTCGTTTTTGCCCGCACGTGAATGTGTGTCTACAGTCAGCCAACCACCTTTCGAGCCTTACTGGGTCTGCTCATTTCCTCCCCCTGCCAGGGTATGCCAACCACTGCCTCGTCCTGCCAGGACCCCTCTCCGCCCCTCTTACTGGTCTGGATGAATGGTTCGTTGTTGTTGGACTTTGGTACAGTTCAAATTTTTTGTCTGTTCTGTTTGTGTTTTTGTTTCTAAATCTCTGCTGTCCTTAAATTTGGTTGCGCGAGGAGGTACAGTGTTTCCGCTTACACCTCCATCTTGGCCGGAAGTCTTATTTATTTACTTTTAGAGAAAGTAAAATAATTCTTTTACTTACAATCTTATTTAATTTACTTTTAGTCTTATTTACTTTTTATTTACTTTTAGGGAGGGAGAAACGTCAATGTGTGGTTGCCTCTCCCACGCCCCCTACTGGGGACCTGCCTGCAACCCAGGCATGTGCTCTGACTGGGAATGGAACTGGAGACACTTTGGCTCGCAGGCTGGCACTCAATCAACTGAACTATGAGAGCCAGGGCTTTTTTTTTTTTTTAAGATTTTATTTTTCTACTTTTAGAAAGAAAGGGAGGGGGGAAAAGAGGGAGAGAAATATCCATGTGTGAGATATATACACCAATGGGTTTACCTCCTGCAGGCCCCTAACCTGGGAACCTGGCCCTCAGCCCAGGCCTGTGCCCTGGTCAGGAATCAAATCTGCAACCCCTCAGTTTGCAGGCTGGCACTCAATCCACTGAGCCACACCAGCCAGGGCTCCATGTACACTTTAAAAAGGTTTGTGAAACATTTTAATGACAGCTCAGATTCTCCATGGAACAAATGAAGATGACGAATGTCTGGTAAACAGTGATTCTAGGATGAGCAGCAATCATCTGGTTTCAGCAAAACACAGTCCAGGTTCACAGTGGGTCGTCCTTTTCCCAGCGATCCTCAAATCATGTTCTTCAATTCTACTGGTCTCTTTATTTTACTCCTCCCAAAGTTGAAGTCTAACTTTAATGTTGGTAAAGTAACTTGCTAATATTTTGATATTATTTCCTTCAATTTTAACATTTGTTAGGGAATCACAAGCATGCCTTTTACGCACCAAAATTAAGCATAGAATTTAGTAAGCTCAGTTGAGTAACAATTTCATCAAACCCTTTTAAATTTAGGATACAATATATTTAGCTTCTCCGTAACTCCTCTGTTGAACTGGCTCTAAAGACAATCAAGTTTAAGCACAGAGACTGACACACCTAATCTAAACCACTCGAACCCGGGACCAGAAAAGTGAGGAGGAGCTGAGTGCTGATCTCAGTTTCTCCAAAACTTGCATCAAGAATCTGTGAAATGTGGGGCAACTAACCTTAAACAAGTAAAAGTTTACAGAGCATCGAAATGTTCACTTGTAGACCCACTAGCTTTCTAGTCTGAGGCAGAGAAAGGCTGACACGCCCCGCAGCTAAACAGCCCCAATTTTGGCAAAGAAAAAGCTAAGAGGGCGGCGACAGATCACCGCACCCAACGCTTTGGACTAACAAGTAAGGTTGCACTCCCGAGGGTACAGGAGGCCTCGGTACACCCCCGTGGCCCAAAATGTCTCTGCCGCACCCCCCACCACAGGCCCGGCCGGGACCCTCGGCCCGCAGCCAGGCCCCGCCCGACTGGTCCTCAGCCTTTCTCTCACCAGGCGAGCTCTGCTCGTCTCTAGCCTACGCCCGGTCTCAGACCCGGGCCAGCGCCCAACGCATCACCCGAGCCCGCCTACCTTGGTCGTACGGATGTGCTCCATCCCAACGAAGGTCGGCTGGCGGCCCGCCTCAGCGGCGTCTCATGAGGCCAGGGAACCCGGGCGGGGACCTAGACCCGGCAGGAACAAGCTCAGCAGGCGAGCGCCAACGACAGTCCACCCCCGGCCACACCGACTGCGCAGGCGCAGCGGCCTGCGTTGTCTCCTAGAAACACTTCCCCAAACCCAGGGGCGGGCGAGGGAGCGTAGGCAGGTGGGACAGACCATCGTGGAAGGAGAGGAGCTTCTTAGTCTTTGGGGACCTCGCCGGTCCTACAGTGCCCCCGGCCGGTGGAGGACTCACCAAACCCTGACAGAAGGAGATCCTTTACAGAGAGCACAGTTCGCAGAGGACCAGAACGACAGGTGTGTGAATGGCTCCGGGATTTTGCTCCACATGAAACCCGTAGAAACGCCACAAGAGAGAATTCGGTGGGTGAGGGTGACCTGTCGCTGAAGTCCGTCACCCTAACAGTGGACAGCACCAAACTGCAATGCTTTTTCTTTACTTTGAGCTACAGTTCTACTCACAAGAATCTAGTCTGAGGAAATAATCAGATATATTTAGTTTAGCTCTATTTGAAACGATAAAAATCCTCTATACTATGGCATACCATAAATATAATAAAAAGTCAAAGTGAGAGGCAACAAACATTTACTTGAAGTCAGAAAATAAATAGCTATTTGGGAAGCCTGATTCAGGGAGAAAACCAAAATACTGTTTGGATTGGGAGACAAAGGCAAGGGGTATTTATGAGAAAGGGAAAAGAAAGGAATTATATTAACCGAAGGAAGGTATTTCTGTTGGTGCAGATAAACGACATAGTGGTGTTAATTCTAAACAATGCTTTTAATGTTTGATCTGGTAGCCATCAGTCCAGTAGCCCAGTCCAAAGGTTAATTTGCCCTGCTTTAACATTCTAAAGCTTTGAGATATAAGGTGTTTGTGGCAGTTCAACTCCATTTTAAAGTGGATCTTTTTTTTTTACAACAACATCCATTTAAAAACATGCAGTAAGTCTTAGAAGCAAGTAAAACCTGAACAAAGTAAAAAAGCAAGGATTTTTTGTAGTTTTAAAAGAAAACTGAAATCACAGGGCAAACCACTACTCCAAAGAAAACCAAAAATCACAGACAGAGAGGGGAATACAAACAACCACAACTGAGGGAGCAAAGGCACTCAAATTAAACCTTCCCTGGGAATCAGTGCCTGGCAGTGCCCTTTTACCCACTACAGCATGTCTGACTATACAGAAAAAAAATTACAGGAAATACTAAAAGGCAAAAAACAGAGTTTGAAAAGACAGAGGAAGCATCAAAACCAGATTCACATATGGCAGGGATGTTGAAATTATCGGACAGGGAATTTAAATCAGAATTTATATGCTAAGAGCTCAAATGGATAAAGTAAAACCATGCAAGACAGATGGGCAATGTATGCAGAGAGGTGGGTATCCTAAGAAAGAACCAAAAAGAAATGATAGAGATTTTTTAAAAACTGCACCTGAAATTAAAAAGGTCTTTAATGGGCTTATAGAAGATTGAACATGGCTGAGGAAAAAAATTCTCTGAGCTTGAGGATGTCTCAATAGAAACCTCAAAAACTGAAAAGCAAAGAAAGAAGGCAAAAAAAAATAGAACAGAATATTCAAGAAGTGTGGGACAGATACAAAAGGAGTAACATATCCGTAGTGGGTATTTCTGAAGAAGAACAGAGAGAGGAACAGAAACAAGGATCTGGAACAATAATAACTGAAACTATTCCCCAGATTAATGTCATGCACCAAAACTGTGAAATCCAGAAAGCTCACAGAATACCAAAAAGTATAAATACCATACAAACTACATATCATTCCCAAACGACAAACAATCAAGGATGAAGGGGGGAAATTCAGAAGAAGCCAGAGGAAAACAAACACCTTACCTCTAGAGGAATGAAGATAAGAATTATATCTGACTGCTCCTCAGAAACCATGCAAGCAAGAAAAGAGTGAGGTAAAATATTTAAGTGTTGGCATAAAAATCAGCCAACCCAGAATTCTATGCCCTGTGACATTATCTCCCAAAAGTGAAGGGGGAGCCCTGGCTGGGTAGCTCAGTTGGTCAGAGTATCTCCCAGTGCACCATGCTGAAGCTGCAGGCTGATCCTGGGAGGGTCTGACACATGCAGGCATCACAGGCTGGTGTCTGTCTGTCTGTCTGTCAGTCAATCCACCCCCTCTTCTAAAATCAATGAATAAAATTAAAACAAAATTTTTTTAAGTTGAGGGGCAATAAAGACTTCTTAGACAAACAGAAATGGAAGGAATTTGTTGCCAGTAGACCTGTCTTGCAAGAAATTTTCAAACAAGTTCCTTAGAGAGAAGGCAAATGGTGCAAGTCAGAAGCTTGGATCTACCTAAAGAACGGAAAAGCATGAGAGAAAGAATAAGTGAAAGTATAATAAGATCTTCTATGGTTTTATTTTTAATTGATTGAACAGGTAACAGTTTCTTCAAATAATAGTGGCAACAATGTAGTTGGTTATGTGTGCCTGTGGCATAAACACATAAATACAGGGTCTGGGAGAAGAAACACCTGCTTGAGTGTGGTTGGCAGGGTAATCACATGGGTGTAATAATTTATAGTTTTAATTTGAACATTTTACCTAAAATTTCACTTGGTGTGCTTGAGTGTGATATTATTATGTTACAGAATTACATGCTTATGATTTTGGAATAAAGGATTTGGAATAAATAAGGGGTATTATTTGTACCAGACCCTGTGTAATTCTGTAGAAGTGAAATGGATGATAGCAATGATACAAGGGATGCCAGGGAGGAAGTAGAATTACTTTGTTATTATAAGGTACTCACACTACCAAAAAATTATGCTGCAGAGAAACATTACATAACAAAAATGTTGATGCATATAAACTGTTAAATTCAATATGACTGTTTTGTAATTTGTATTTATGCAAACAAAAAGCTTACACTTCTAGATGTAATTTCTCTATTTTACTGGTTCTCAATCAGGAGTGATTTTGCCCACAGGTGACATTTGGCAATGTCTGGAGACATTTTTGGTTGATTTAAATTTGTGTGGCTATGATGCTATTGGCATATAGTGGGTCAAGGCTAATTCTCCTACTGAACATCCAACAATGCACCAGTCACCTGCCTGCCCATAAAGAATTAACTGGCCTAAGACATCAGTTGTGCAGAGGAGGAGAAAACTTGCTCCATGTTTTCCAAGTGTTCTGTACTAAGCAGTTTCAATTTTTTGTAACTAGAAAATGCTGTTTTAAAAATACCAACATTTTTACATCATCTTTCTCACTGTGTTTGTTGTTTAGTTATCTGTTTAACATGTAAGTTTTCTAATTAAAATTTTGTTGCATTTTGTGAGCATTTCATTCATTTATCACATTCAAGTTGTCTTGTGTCGCTCTGTCAGGAGTGCCTGCTATGTTTCATACGGATCGCCAAAGCTATGGCAATTCTTACTAAGTATAACAGTCTTCGTAGTAAAATCATGGACTCCTGTGAATTAAATATGTACTAAGAAAAAAGTCGAACCACCTGGAAACCAGTATGAGTACATTATCATATCCAAAAGAAATACAAATTTTGCTCCTAGGCCCCCCACAAAGAAATATTGAAAACTAATGTGATCCTTTCAAAAGGCAGGAAATGGTGAATTATATTGCATGGCATACATCAAGACATCCTTTATAAAACCTTTTAATATTATTTTCTTCCAGATTTTTATTGTTTTCCCCATTCCCTGTTCTCATACAAGTTAATACCCCGGTTTACCCTCCCCATTCTGTTATCATTTCTAATTTTTTCTTACTAATTCTTTTACAGAGGTAATGATAATGATGTTAATAAACACTAAAGTGATTACCAGGCGGCAGAAAGGGTACTGTTTTATCTATATTATGAAAAACATACTATTACTTCCCTCATTTTAAAGATGAGGAAATAAAACACAATGAAGTTCAATGATATGCCCAGTATCACACAGATGATAAAGACTACATCTGGCCCTGGCTGGTGTAGCTCAGTGGATTGAGCACGGGCCTGTGAACCACATGACTGGTTCAATTCCCAGTCAGGGCACATGCCTGGGTTGCAGGCCAGTTCCCAGCAGGGGACACACCAGAGGCAACCATACATTGATATTTCTCTCTCTCTCACCCTTCCTCTCCCCTCTAAAAAGAAATAAATAAAATCTTTAAAGAAAAAAAAGACTACATCTATGATATGAAGCCAGGCAGTATGAACTGTAGAGTATGTATTCTTAACATCAATTTTATATAGATTTTTTTCAAAATCCATGTAAAAGTTCCATTTTGAAATCGTGCTACAAATTGGGAAATGACTGTGCATTAAAAAAACTAAGATAGTGGATAAACAGAAAATCAATTTCTATAGAGCATTCAAGCAACTGACAAGATAGTGAGGACTTAAATGCAAAATATAAAAAAGGTGTACATGCAGAGAGGTGAGCAGGGTACTGAAACTGTTCCTAGAGGAGGATTTCCCAAGTAGGCAGATCTAGTACCCGTTTTGATGCCCTTACATGAGACAAAGCTCAGAAACCAAACTCCAGGGTCCACCCTGATGAGGATTACAATAAAGGGATTCTCCTTCCAGTAAAGCCAGGGCCACAGGGAAACACACTCAATCCAACCCCAGAATACAGCAGGAAATTTACCCTGACACTGAGTAAAGAAAAGGGGTGGGGGCAAAATTACCTGTCTCAAAAATATTAAACAATCACTGAAAGACTTGTATTTTTTATTTGATGTTTTATTTGTTATTTTAAAATACATTTTACTGGTTATGCTATTATGGTTGTCCTATTTCTTTCTCCACTTTTTCCTCTCTGCCCTGCAACCACCCTTTCCCCAGCATTAGTTCGTATCCACGGGTTGTATGTGGGAGCCCGCCAGGCCGCAGGGAACCAAGGACAGAGCCCCCACTGTGAAAATGGTGGCGGGACTTGGTTTCTGGTCCCTGGAGCCGGCGGGTATCTTGACATCTTCCGGACCTTCTCCTTCTCAGCCTTGAAGGAAAGAACAAGGTCTTGGCATGTGCGTCATGTTCCAAGGAAGTGGTAATCTTGAGGACACTGCTNTCCACGGGTTGTCCATGTGAGTTCTCTGGTTTCTCCATTTCCTACACTGTTCTTAATCTCTTCCTATCTATTTTATACCTTCCAATTATGCCTCTTATTCCCTGTACCTTTTCCCCCATTTTCCCCAATTCCCCTTCCTGCTGAGAACCCTCCATATAATTTCCATTTCTGTGATTCTGCTCCTGTTCTAGTTGTTTGATTAGTTTGTTTTTGCTTTTTTTTTAGGTTTAGTTGTCGATAATTGTGAGTTTGTTGTCATTTTACTGTTCGTAGTTTGATCATCTTCTTTTTCTTGGATAAGAAATGATAAGCCTAACATTTCATATGATAAGGGCATGGTGATGATGAACTCCTTTAACTTGACCTTATCTGGGAAGGACTATTTGCCCTTCCATTCTAAATAACTTTGCTGGATAGAGCAATCTTGGATGTGGGTTCTTGCATTTCCTGACTTCAAATACTTCTTTCTAGCCCCTTCTTGCCTTCAAGATTTCTTTTGAGAAATCAGCTGATAGCCTTATAGGAACTCCTTTGTAGGTAGTTTTCTCCTTTCCTCTTACTGCTTTTAAGATTCTGTCCTTATNCCCTGGTTTAATGATCCAGGATATGCTATTATTAAGGCTACTAACGATTTGATTTTCGTTATTTTGCTTTTGTTGTGTATACCTTGCATTATTCGGTTTTTTATCAAACAAATCAGTGGCTTGTACGTAGACCTCAAAAAACATAAGCTGGACATGACGAGGAATGTGGAGTCAATGCGTTATATAAAATAAAAAAGGGGGAGATGTGGGAGCCCGCCAGGTCGCAGGGAACCAAGGACAGAGCCCCCACTGTGAAAATGGTGGCGGGACTTGGTTTCTGGTCCCTGGAGCCGGCAGATATCTTGACATCTTCCGGACCTTCTCCTTCTCAGCCTTGAAGGAAAGAACAAGGTCTTGGCATGTGCGTCATGTTCCAAGGAAGTGATAATCTTGAGGACACTGCTATCTGTGGGCTAATGTTCTCAGGATGTGAGAACATCTTGCCCTCTTGATAGCTTTCGGGAATGTATAAACTTTTGTAAAACAGCATTGTTCTCAGGCCACTGTAGTTCTGCATATAAGCCAGCAGTTCCTTGAATAAAGTTGCCATAAGCCAGCAGAGCTTTTGGTCCTCTCCATTCTTTAGTCCACCGCCTCACTTCGCGATCCACCCTTGCTGCTGCGGGCAGCGGCAGTTGTACATGTGAGTTCTCTGGCTTCTCCATTTCCTACACTGTTCTTAATCTCTTCCTATCTATTTTATACCTACCAATTATGCCTCTTATTCCCTGTACCTTTTCCCCCATTTTCCCCAATTCCCCTTCCTGCTGAGAACCCTCCATATAATCTCCATTTCTGTGATTCTGCTCCTGTTCTAGTTGTTTGATTAGTTTGTTTTTGCTTTTTTTTTTTAGGTTTAGTTGTCGATAATTGTGAGTTTGTTGTCATTTTACTGTTCATAGTTTGATCATCTTCTTTTTCTTAGATAAGAAATGATAAGCCTAACATTTCATATGATAAGGGCATGGTGATCATGAACTCCTTTAACTTGACCTTATCTGGGAAGGACTATTTGCCCTTCCATTCTAAATAACTTTGCTGGATAGAGCAATCTTGGATGTGGGTTCTTGCATTTCCTGACTTCAAATACTTCTTTCTAGCCCCTTCTTGCCTTCAAGATTTCTTTTGAGAAATCAGCTGATAGCCTTATAGGAACTCCTTTGTAGGTAGTTTTCTCCTTTCCTCTTATTGCTTTTAAGATTCTGTCCTTATCTTAATCTTGGGTAATATAATTATGATGTGTCTTGGTGTGTTACTCCTTGGATCTACCTTCTTTGTGACTCTGTGAGCATCCTGAACTTGCATGTCTATTTCCTTTGCCAGATTAGGGAAGTTCTTCTTCATTATTTTTTCAAATAAGATTTCAATTTCTTGCTCTTCCTCTTCTTCTTCTAGAACCACCCCTATGATTCAGATGTTGGAACAACTAAAGTTGTTCCAGAGGTTACTAAGCCTGTCTTCATTTTTTTTGAATTCTCTTTTCTTCATTCTGCTCCAGTTGAATGTTTATGTCTTCCTTCTCATCCAAATTGTTGATTTGAGTCCGAGTTTCCTTCCCTTCACTGTTGGTTGTCTGTATATTTTTCTTTATTTTACTTTTCACAGCCTTCACTTTTTCCTCTGTTTTGTGACCATACGCAACCATTTCTGTGAGCATCCTGATTACCAGTGTTTTGAATTCTGCCTCTGATAGGTTGGCTATCTCCTCGTTGCTTAGTTCTTTTTCTGGAGTTTTAATCTGTTCTTTCATTTGGGCCATATTTCTTTATCTCAGCCCACCCATTATATTGAAAGAGGCAGAGCCTTAGGTATTCACCAGGACAGGGTGAATTCACCTATTGTGTTTGGCACTGTATGTGGAGGATGGGTCAGAGAGGGAACAATGTTATTTGCTTGGCTGTTGGCTGGCTTTCAGTCACTTCCTTAACTATCCACAAGCAAATTGTGCCCTTCTGGTGCTGATTCCTGGGTGAGTGGGCTTGTGTCCATTCTAGAACCCTGTGGGTCTCTCAGAGAACTCTCCAGTGATGCTGGCTGGGAGCTGCTGCAATTCTCACAGGTGTTTACAAGCAGCAGTTTTAAAACTTCCTTTTCCTGTGCTGGCACCCTGGGTTGAGCAATCTGTCTCATTCCCCAGTTGTTCTTCCCAGGTTACCTGCACGGGAATGTGGGATATCCTGCTCCCCCCACCACCTTGTCACAAGTCCTGTCCACCCTGGCTTCCCATCTTCACCCCTCCTACAAGTCTGGATGAATACTTATTTCTTTAACTCCTTGGTTGTCAGACGTCCATACAGTTTGATTTTCTGGCAGTTCTGGTGGTTTCCTGTTTTTAAATTGGTTGTTATCCTTCTTTTGGTTGTGCAAGGAAGCAAAACTTATCTACCCATGTCTCCATATCTTGGCTGGAAACTTGGAATCTTGATCTACACAATCACTGAAAGATTTTTAGATTGGATCTACAGCCTAGATTCATACCAGCTGGGGTTTACTGCCATAAAGAAAGAGCCCCAATTCCTCTGCTACTGTTGTACAAAGGGAAATAAAGAGACATTAGAAAGGAGAAGAGATTCATTTGTTGAGACTTGTTTTTATTCTTATGAATGTTTATAAAGCATATAGTCCAATTGGAGAAGACTTCACTGTGCACTAGTGTTCCTAAATCTTAATGTTCCCTAAAAATGTTGAATACAATAAAACTCATCAGATTAAGTATTTTATGCTGTACTGATCTCATGGCCCATGCAAACAGGGCACTTAAAGCATTACAACTTCAATGGAAAAGTCGCTAACATGAAGGAAGATTGCCAGCTAGGAAGAGATCTGTTTCTTAGGGTTAGTTACAGCGTGAATTTCAAAATACCAGCTTAATCACTGACCATAAGAAACAGAAGTTTCTTTCAGTACATTCTCTTTCTCTTAAGCTATGTGGATACTTTACACTTCAGAAGTTTGTTTTCTTCTCATGAGTTCAGCACAAGAGGAAGCCAAATGTTATGGGACTGCTGTCACTCAAGCAAAGTCTTGATCTGCCCATAAACCCTATGGTGATATACAAATTGTAAAACAAGATAATAGTATTTCTGAGAAGGAAGCTTCTGGAAGCAGCCCTGAAAGCTCATTATTATAGAAATATATCACAGAACCTTAATCTAAACTCCGTTTCTGAGGGTCCTGTTCTTTTCTTAGGTATGCCACTCAATCAGCTAAGCTCCTATCAAGATGTGCGCTAGAAGCTATGCTGTCTTTCTAAAGAGTCTTAAAATATCTGTTCTTTGATTAATTTCATTTTGATGTTATACTTACAATTTCCTTTAGCATTCAAGGATACATAGATTTTGCCTTATATGTGCCTACAAAAACAAAATGACAACATCACTCACTAATTACTGATGATTTTAGTAAAAACATTTTTATTAATTGATATTTCATTTAAAGATGAAGTTTTCACATCCAAAATCACAAATACACAAAAGCATTAAATACTCACCCTGAAATAATGAGGAAACAGGGTCTCCTGCATTCATTTCGTTCTAATGTTTAGTGCTTATTTTTATCCTGCTAACCCCCCCCAAAAAACCTCTACGTAGCTTCCCTATAAAATGGACAAGAGATGTCTAATGCCATGATTGTTATGTGAGAAAACTTTTCATATTTTGAATGTTGACGCTTTCAGAATTATGTTTACTGTGTTACCAGCTAATGTGATATCATGAAAGCAATCACATGTACTAATCTGAGTGCTTCTTAAATAAACATAAAAAAAGAACAAGAATATTTCACTTGTTTATATTTCTCAACTTTTATTTTTCGGTGTATTATTGCAGAAGATGAAGTCTATCATCAAAATTACTTCTGGAATCAAAAGTATTTGAATCCAAATCTCATTTCTGCCACCCACTAGCTGTGTGAGTTTAGAGAAAATATTTAATTTCTCTAACTCTTGGTTTCCTTATCTATAAATAGTAGTTATTATCCTCTCCTCCACTGAGTTATTTGTGTTGGTTAAATGAAATAATTGAACTGAAATAATTAAACATAGTGAATGGCCTTGATAAATGCTCAATAAATAGTAGTTGTGTGTGTGCGTTAAACAGGATGCATCCTATTATCCCCAGAATTTATCTGGATACCTGCTGATTCTGATTTTAATCTTTTAGCACTGAGTTCAGAAATTTATTTCAATCAGGCTGTGTTCATTTGGGGAGGTTGAGTAAAGTAAAAAAACATTTATTCTTCATTGAATGCACTGTACCGAGCGATTGTGTTATGTATTCTATAACCCTGTGCACCTGCCCATTGAAGTGCACATATCCAGGTTAGGCAACATACAGGGCTGTCTTAATCTCATGCTGGGTTGGAGGGAGACATGTTATTTTGTTTCCAGAAGATCAATGTGACTCTCACTGTCTCAGGATTTGTGAGTTTGGATGCTTGCTCCTTATTGTATTAAAGAAGGTCACTATATATTTTTTCTGTGTATCGTAACTGTGTGATCTTTTCTCCGAGTGCTTTACATCAGCGGTCCCCAGCCTTTTTGGCAACAGGGCCTGGGTTTTTTCCAGAGCAGGGCGGGGTGGGGGGTGGGGCGCGCAGCTCAGGAGAGCTCTCCTGACTGGGCTCCTAAGAGGCCACGGACTGGTGTCAGTCCACCACCCAATGGGTGGGGACTCCTGCTTTAGATATCTATGGCTGTCCATTTGTACTTGCCATTGAGATTAGTCCATATAGTGGTCGGGTCACACTCTATGCTGAGTAACCACTTTATTGAGTAGTGGGTTCCTATGAGGTGAAGCAGGCCGCAGCTTTCCTTTTCTGCCTAGGTACCCTTTGGGCCTGCTCTGCTGGCTCTCTGTTTGCCTGTCCTCCACAGGAACTTGAGGTCCTAGAGAAGTAGTAGTCACTGGGTTTTAGAACAATCTAATTTTTAGGAGTCAAGTGGTCCAGTCTAATATAAATAAAAATATGTTTTGTATCCAGTTCAAAGCTTCTTGTTTTTCCCTGTACCCGCCCCCCTACATTTGACAGCAACGTTCTCCTCTAAATGAGCCATATCGAAAGTCTCATTTCATGTCTCCCACTTACATCTATTAGCTATATTTGGCTGTAAAGGAAGCTGGGATATGTAGTTGTTTATCTGGCAAGTGTGTCACCCTGCACAAAATTTAGATATTTTTAAGGAAAAAGGGAAAAATAAAAATTGGTGGCAAATCCTCATTAATTTTATTTGACATTTACAAGTTTCTTTTGCTCTTATGCTCATACACTATCATTATCAGGCCATGAAAGCAACTTTTTTCATGTGCCATTTCCCACACTCCCCAAAAGGAAGGACATGATTTCAAAATAAATGACCATGTGTTAAATTAAATATATTTGTCTTTGTGGAAAACTTTTTAGAGTTTCATTTTTCTCATTTATCTAATTTCTTGGGTTATAGGTGAAAACTTTACCAGGAAACTAACCATTACTGCTGTCATCTGTTGTTGGAAACTTTTGTTTAGTGTAGGCTTTCCCCCTAATCTCTTTTTCTGAAAAATGTCAAAGCCACACACAAAAAAATGGAAAGAATACAGTGATGAATACCCATATGCTTTGCTTGTAGAGTCACTAATTGTTAACATTTTGTCACATTTTCATTATTAATCTCTCTGTAAATTTTGTTGTCATTGGAACTTTTGCAAATTTAATAAGATTTTTAAAGAGGAAGGGCACTATTTAAATCTTTAAAGTCAATAGACTCTGAGAATAAATTCAAGACAGAGGGCAACTAGTTATATATAATCTCTAAAAGGTAACTTCTCTCTTGGAAATTTCATAGGATCAGACCATATATATTACAGATCCCTTTAAATAGATGGACGATTCCTACTTCCTTTATGTGTTAGAGTCTTTTGACAGACATTTCTCAAAGGGTTATCTTAATCTGAGCATAGTACTGAAGAGAGCTTATTTAGATATTTTTGATGCAAATTGAAATCAGAGATTGTTCACAGTGCTATTGCATTTCAGTAATTCAGTTTGATCATGAAATCAACGATGTCATTATAAGCCTGTAAATCAGCAAAAGATGGTGCTTCTTAACAGAATTCTCACAACATAAAAAAGAAAGGAGGAAGCAAAGGTACTTGCCCCTAGAATTTAGAAACTGAATCACTTGCTTCATCATGGAAAGAATACACAAAGAATTGCTATATGGGTTCAGGTCCCACAATGTCCAAGAGGAATACTTGGAACATCCTTTGGAATAGGATGTGTTACTCTCACTACTAGGTCAGGAAGGTTAAATTCCAGTGCTCCATAGCTTTGCCTGGCTGGAGAGGCTTTAGGCATAAATAGGCATGAAGATTATGGTATTATCATTTTACTGTCAGGTTTTCAATTGAGTAAGCAAACAGGGCTTATAGAAACTGCCTTCATTGGAGTTTTATTTCTGTAGAACATGAGGATGTAAAGTGTGTTTTATTTATTTATTTATTTATTTGCTAATAGGACAGAAGTCATCTGAGAAAGGTCTTTGAGGTCCAATTTTTCACTTAGAGACTTTTCCAATTTTGCCTTTAGAGACATGTGATAGATTGTAATACTGTTCATCAAATATTCAAGTTTCCATTTCTGCAGTGCTCCACTTTGTGGGACTTTGGGGGTCACCGCAGCGTAATTTAAACTACTCTGAAATGAATGAATCTTGGAAGGACATAATTCAGTCCATAGCGAGTGACAATGCCTAAGCTCAATGCAAGAGAAAGTGCTACATTAAGGCGAGTTGTGAGATGTGAAGTTAGTGTCAGATGAGGGTCACTGCGTTTTTGATCAAGGCAACGTCGTGGTGAGTATTGTTTTAGGAGAGCAAATCTGGAGGTTGCTTATGGATGAATTTTATTGCAGAAAAAAAATCTCATTTGTAGGAGTACTGAAACAATCCCTGATGGAAAAATAAAGACCCCCATTATAGTAGCACCTAAGCCTTTCCTGATCCTTCTTTTAAACCACATTTTTCTTATGTTTAAGGGTTGCGCATAGAACCCTTAAATTTCACAGTATATTGTATACTTGTTTTCGTATTCTTATTCCTTCCCTTCGCAGTTCTTGTAGTAGGTACCAGTGGGGTTGGAGCGCCGCAAAGTCGGGAGACGTCAGTCGGTGTGGGAACCCCGCGCCTGGCCCCACGTTCCGTACTCTTAACAAGCAGAAAATTCCGACACTATTTGTAGACTTGACTACTCCTTTGATGCACAATCAGGGGGCTTGTCCAGTTCTGTTTGCTCAGCACCACGAACAGGGCCAGCCACCACACCCAGGAAAGGACGCTCTTCTGAATTTTTCTTCTGCATTGTTGGGGTCCGCATGCCTCAGAGCGTGGAAGTGGTGCTCACGTCGCTGAACGGATGAGTGACGAACTGTTAGGAAGCAGACACACTCCTCGTTCTTCAACTGGTGGCAGCAAACGAAAGATTAAAATCGCCTCCTATCCTGTAAGAGAGGTTTGAAATTACCAATAGGGACCTCCCAACTCCGGTATTCTGCGCATCCTTTTTGGCGGTAGACAAGGATTAAGCATGAATTGAGATAAAACAGTGATGGAGTTATGTCAGCATAGAGCTAAATAGAGCTAAAACATAATAAATTGAGCTTTGAGCTCTGGAAGGAAATCCCAAGAGACCAGGCGAGGCTCTAACAGCACCTACTCCCAGGGGGCTTTGCGTGAAACGCCGGCCCCACCCCCCATCCCAGGGTCCCCTGCGCGGCGGGCTCGCTCTCGCGAGCGCTGGAACGTGCCTCTGCGTGGTGGTTCTGCCCACTTCGGCCTTCTCATCGTGGCCGCTGGGGTTTGAGGTTCCCGCCGGGTCCCGGCTGGGCGGGAGTGATGCTTCCCGGCCCACCACGGCTTTGAGGCGAGAGGAACGTCCCAGACCCTTTTCCCCTTGCTTACGGCGCTGACTCCGGGCAACCATGTCTACCGGGTTCTCGTTCGGGACCGGAACGTTGGGCTCCACCACCGTGGCCGCTGGCGGGACTGGCACGGGCGGCGGTTTCTCCTTTGGGACAGGGGCGTCTAGGTAACCGTACTTCCTCGCCTTCCCGGCCCCGGTCCTCCTCGCGAGACTCCCGTGGGGTATTCCCGCCCATGGTTATTTCAGCTGGCTTTTTTTCTGGTCGGCCTGGAGAAAAATAATCGCCCCACGCCAGTTTCGTAGGCTTCCCGCTCGCTGCCCTTCCCGGGCCCTGCAGGTGGCCTACTTCAGAGGAGGCTGGATGGTCCCTATGTTGTGAGGGCCCCAGAATCCTGATCGTTGTTCCCTACGGATTGAGGTCTGGCTGAGTGAGAGGGCCTGGGATTTCACACCCGAGCCCCTACCATTTGTCAGTCTTAGGCACAATGAATTTTGAACTAATGAATGAAATACAGGTTATTGTGGGGTTTTGGAAAAAGAAAATAGAAAAATTTAGGGTCAAATAAAAATTTCTCCCCGATAATGCAGATTTCATTATAGATACGCGATTTTATACATTACAGAGCTTTAATGAGTCGTGGTTAACAAGCTTTCAAGACTGTGGCTCAAGCTGTCCTTTTTTCCCCCTTTTACAGCATTTATTGCAAAAATATCTTCAGCATTGTCTGTATTCATAAAAGCGGGGAGGACCACAGTCTACACAGTCGAGTCATAAATCTGGGAGTTTTCCTTAATACCTCCTTTTCTCTATACACACTGAATTAGCAAAACCTGATAATTTTAATTATTTTCTATTGGCTTCATTTTCAGTGCCACCACCCTGTTGCAAGCTCTTGTCATTTGGGGAACAAATATTTATTAGACATACTCCTATGTAGTAGGCTCTGTTTTAGGTGGTAAGGTAAATTAGTCTTGCTCTCCCGATGACATCTTACGAAAATACTTGATTCCTGCCAGGTTTCAACCTTTGACCTGTTAAATGAGAACTGCTCCCATCATCTCCTACTAAAATTGGTTCAATGAAATCCCAAATGCTATCTTAGAAATCTACTTCTATGTCAGTCTTTTTTACTGCACTGTAGTCCTTCAGTGATTTTTCCACTATCATTGGAATGAAGTAAAAATGAATTTTGCTATGGTCCACAAGATGCAAATAATCAGGAACCTCTTCAACAGGTCATTCTGAGCCCATCTTTTCCTCATTTTAGTTTGCTCCAACTCAGTGATCCAAACCTAAAAACAACAACAACAACAACAAAAAACCCCAAACCCTAAAAAAACATTTATATTGTCATCCAGTTCAGGAACACAAGTAACTGCAAGTTTCCAAGAAAAATACCCTTACTTTTTCTGCTACACTTTGATATTTTCTCTTCTGTTGCATTTCGTTTTTAAAAAATGTTTGTGGTGATCTACTAAATTAATTTCAAACCTTCAAATGGGTCCTGATCTTAGTGTGAAAAAATGCAGTTCTAGCAACTTGGGGCTTTTCTCAGTTTCTCAGGTGGGCTTGACCAAACCCCTTCCCCCTTTAGGGCAGTTCCCTCTGTTTGGGATTCCCTTACTACGGCCTACCCTTTGTACCAAGTTAATGCTTACTTTGGGGACTCAAAAGGTTACTTCCCCAGAGAGTCCTTTTCTGATCTATCAGTCCAGAAGAGGTGTACATCTTCATAGTACCCTGTACCACATAGCATGTATTACCGTTGTAACAGTTACTTATGTTTTTGTTGGCTTGTTTGTGGTCTGTTCCAAGTAGTAGAATGTATTTTCCATGAGGGTGTAGATCTTTTCATATTGTTTTTCCAGTAGACACAGTGGAGCTCAATATATATTTGTTGAATAAATGAATGATTAATCTTTCACTGCTTGTAAAAGCTTGGATAAATCGACAAAGGGAGAGACAGTCTAACATCTCTCTGTTGGAATGCTGATTTAGAGGCCTGACTGCCTGTACTGCCATTTGGTGATTTGTCTTTTCAAAGACAAATTCCTGCATTTGGAAAAGGGTTATAGAATCTTTACTTCAGAGCGTAGTTGAATGAGATAAAGCGTGTAGAGAATTTAGCATCATACCTGGCACTTGCTAATTAAGTCCACCTTAAGGCAAGCTCGGGAAGTTAAAATAACATTCCTGATCTGCTGGAGTCAACTTGGCTTTTCTACCACACATCCTGTTGGCAGGAGGGGTTGTGGTCAGGTGTGGGGCAGCTTTTTGTTTTTCTTAGAGAAAGTAAATTTCTCTGCCTCAGAGACATTTCTCTTGCTTCTCTGATAGAGTGATACGACTTCACTTTGATGTATTTCTTTGGTAGTGTTAACTGTAGTTATGTAGCATTTCTTTGTGTCTCAGTCAAGAAATTTTAAATGTTTTACTGGTGTAAAATTACACACTGTATATCTTTTGCATATTTATAAGATAGCAGTAAAAAATAGGATCACTAGCCCTGACTGATGTGGCTCAGTGGAGGGAGCACTGGCCCGCCAACCAAAAGGTTGCCAGTTAATTCCCAGGCAGGGCTCATGCCTGGTTCATGGGCTGGGCCCCCATTTCAGGGTGTGTGAGAGGCATCTCCCTCCTTTCCCATCTCTCTATAAAATCTTTTTTAAAAATGGATCACTAATTTTGGAGGAAGGGAAGCATAGTAATCATGTTCTTAATTTGATATCATCAAAATGTGCCAATAAATGTTTCTTTTAAACTCAGCTTTTTAAGTGTTTAAGAATCTGTGCTTTGTCAGCAGGTTGTAAGGTTGAGGCCTTACAGCCTTGCCCTGACAACCCCCGTACTTCATACACCCAGGGCACACACTTGTGTTCCTAAGTATCATTTTTAAAATCAGTGGTAAATAAAGGCACAATTAGTGTATGCTCTCTGCTTTTCCCTACCCTGAGTTAATGACTGATTTCAAGTTTTGCCTTTTTAATTACCTGTATTTTTTGGACCATAACACGCCCCCTAGGTTTTAGAGGAAGAAAATAGGAAAAAAATTTTTGAAGCAAAAAATGTGGTAAAATATTTAATAACATAAATAACATAATACTTCACCAATGTAAATGTAAATAACTCAACAGCAGCATCAACAACTATTATTCCTCCCAAATTGGGTGGGGCGGGTGGGGGTGCATCTTATAACCTGAAAAATATGGTAAGCTTCTCCCTCTTCATTGCCCTCACAGTGATTTGCTGGCATAATACCATGTGTTTAATGTATTTGGTAAAATTTATACATGTTCCTAATGATAACAGTAGTAACAATGTATATTGAGTGGAGTTAATTTGTCCTGCATGCTCTCTTAATCTTTACTAAACTTGTTAAGTGAGAACTCTTATTCCCATTTTGCAGATGAGTAAATAGAGGTTCAAAAGGGTTAAGTAATGACACATCTGTATCAGCATAGTGGGGAGCTGGTACTGGAACCCAGTCACAACTCTACTGCCTTCCCCTTAAATTGAAACTCCCCAGGATTTTAAGCATTTTAAAACTGACTTGAGATATGGAGATTACGTCTGTTTGGAAGGGCAGATAGAGAAGTAATAAATGCATATATAGGATGGATGGGATTTCCCATTATGTTAAACATGTTATAATCTCTTAACTCCCTTGTATAATTTTTGAAGTATCAAGTAGCCAAGGTTTTTTTTTTTTTGCCTATTTTTATAATTTGTTCTATTAATAGATAGCAAATTGGAGCCTCTGAAGCTTCTTAAGAATAGTTAAAAAGTTGTGAACTTTGTTCACATTAATATACTTGTTATTAGCTTCTCTTTCAAAAACTTTCAGAAGAGGATTTCTGCTGGTTAACACAGTGTTGATAGGGGGTAATTTTGCTTTGCATTTTACTCTTGCCAGGATATTTTCCTATTCTGTTGTTCTACTCCCCCCACCCCAAATTCCTACTGCTTTTTTGTGTGTCTCATACCTCCCTCCAACTCCCACCACATGCTTATGGTAATGCAGCAATAGAGAGGCAGTAAAGACGACTTAGAATCCCTTTTCCATTTCTGGGTATGTCATACTTTTCTTTATACTAGTAATTGAAGAAGAACAAATGAATTAGGCATTGTGAACTGTCCATGAGTAGTTCAAAAGGAAAATGGTCCACATTCAAGCATTTCCTTATGGCCATTATAATATATGCTTGATTTCAAACAAAAACTGGTGAGAACAGACTATGGGTGGTCGTATTTGATGACTTGGGATATGAAGTCTTAATTGCTGTAGATTATGGGTTACTTGAAGGTTGGTATTTTTTAAAGACTAGTTTTATGGGTGGATTTATTTTTAAAGATAACTGAAAAATATTTAAACTTGGTTCAGATTATTAGTTCCTTTTTTATCCTGTGGAAATTGGTTCCCTTTGTATCCTAATGTTTTCATTTAGCATATTACATATTACATATGCTAAATGAAAAAATAACCTTGAAGAGTTAATTTTCATTTTTCTTAAGTAAATATTGGCTCTAGTAGACTTCATTTTGTGTTTTTTATAAACAAGCAACCCTTCTTTGGGCCTCAATTTTGGAACTCTTGGAAGCACCATGACTCCAGCAACTACATCTGCTTCTTCGGGTGGTTTTGGAACTGGGCTCTTCGGATCTAAACCTGCCACTGGGTTCACTCCAGGAGGAACAAGTACAGGTAAGAAGGATTGTCACATTTTCAGGGAGTAGGTCAAACTCTGTACTGTATCTCCTCCCTTTACAAGTATTGTCATTAGTGGTAGTCTTTTAAAATGGTAAAAATATTAAGATGAAAAGAAGTAATGTGCCAGCTCAGTCATTAGCTATGATTAGCATAAGGAAAGAAAACACACATACATTTAAATAATTAAGGAAGTGATATCTCTTTAAATTTTTATAATAGATTATATAATACAGTGTTTTACTTCAGTGAAGATAATGTGAGTTAAGTTTACTAATTTGGCCATTAATTAATTTAGCATATATGGGATAGTCAGCATCGTATTTTACTATAACAGTGTAATTTACATTCTCACAAGATATTTTAAATTGTATTAAGATGATTGTTTCACTGGGAAAGGGCAAGAGTACAAAGTATTCTGGTGTACATTTTAGTAATGTGTTTTTTTAATACTACAAGTACTTTTTCATTACAGGCTAAAAATATGTTTCACTGGAGTCACTTCCTCACTTATCCTTTATTCTCTACCATCAGAGCCTATTAGCACCTTTTGCAATGACCTTTCAGCATTGATTGCAACACTTTTCACAACCACACATAGGAAATGAAAGAACTGCAGGAGTAAAGATTAGACCAGAGAGTGAGTGCACTTCAGCTGTGTGCCAGGGTTGCCTTGGAGTAGCTTTTTTTTTCCTTGTCTAATTTTGTTATAAGCAATAATTGTTTTCAATTTATAAATCTTATTTCCCAATTAATTAAATTATATGTAGTTTGTCATATGAGAATCAGCTATAGGAAGAATGTTTACATCAGTTAGTGGTTATGGTAGAAGAAGAAATTGTCATACGTATTGGTATTATTGGCAGTGTTCTCTCCCTGAGGGTGATTCTGTGGTCTTGCCCTTGTGACAAACCCAAAGAATGCCACCTTCCAATAATGATTACATTTTATTTCACTTTTTGTCCCCAGGAATAGCAACAATTATAACTACAGGATTAATTCTTAATAAGAACTTGGGAGAAAAGATCCCAAATCTGTGGTTTTCTACCTTTTCCTTACCTAATATTCTCCAGGCCTGGGGTTTAGAGGAAAGCATGTAAGGAGCTGAATGTAGACCACTGATGCTAACTTATCAAAGAAGCTTTCATTATTTGATTTTTTTTTAACTGACTATATATATGCCTTTTTTAATTGAGAAAAATTTTAATTCAGATAGAGTTTTTCTGCAGAAATTTATTTGACAATATATTTTGAGTTATTTGAGTCCTTTTAATGGAAAAAAACCCAAGGTGTAGGCCAGATGTCTTGGAATTAAGCCCTGGTTCTACCTCTAATTAGTTCTGAGGCCTTAAGTCATTGAAACATCTGGCAGTTTTAATTATTTATAAAATGAGGGCATTGGACTATAACAAGGTTTTGAATTACCTTCCAGCTCAAAAATATCTTAGTTTTCTATACCAATATGCCAAAGGGAATGTGAATGACTAGGGTTATAGCCTGCCTTGAATCTGGATGGAAGTAAATAATATGAAAGGAAATGAAAGGACCTTGAGAAACCTCAATTAAAATTAAATTAAAAATTGAAATAAAGGTCAGCGAGCTTTCTTTACTTGCCTGCTACTTACCTATTATCAATAGAAAACACATGTTTACCACGGAAATTTTGGACAGAATTGGCTACAAGGGTAAGCAACTGATTTTTCTGAGATTGTAGAACTAATACATGATTTCAAAGTACTGTACTCTGGCCTGAACTTCCATTTGTGGTAAAGTCAATCCAGAAGGATAATTTTTAGCTTTTATTTCCTTGGTGCTTTTAGGAGAAGCCAAACCATAAGCCATTCTTGCTTTTCTTCATTTAAATTTTTGAGCAGCTACTACTTCCTAACTCTCTGGCCTTAGGTTACATAATGCCTTGAACATTTAGTATTAGCTGTTGATACCAGGAACTACTGAGTTCATGAGCAAGACATTCAGTCTGTTGTGAGATGAAGGGGAATAGGCAGGTATAATGCTGTGTTCCTCTGTAATCTGGTAAATGCTGTAACAGATGTGTGAAAGGCGCCAAAGAAGGCAGAGGAAGAGGAGAATAGGAGTTCATTTGGGGGGCGGCAAACATTCTAGATGGAGGAATGGAAAGTACAAAGGCCCAATCATAAAACGATACAGGGAAATAGGAAAAATACTTTGTTCTTGGAGTTTGGGGTGCAGAGCTAGGAGTTATAGGGAGAGATTTGACAAGCCGTGGGACCAGATGGGAAAGATGATTGAATGCCAACTCTTTAGACTGTAATTTAGAGACAGTGGAGAGCTAATGGGAACCTAATGCCAGGGGGGAATCAGTCACCAGGGTATTTTGTTGTTGTCTTTCCTTTGTTTTTTCTTTCTTTTTTAAAGTAACATATTTCTAAGAAGAGATGATAGGCTAGAGGAGGCTGATAACAGAGAAACAAATTAAGAGGCTGTTGTAATAGTTCTTGAGAGGGAGAGATGGCCTGAACTAAGGTTTTTAAGGATGCTTGTATTCCTGGGATATCTCTGAAGTAGAATTGACAGGATTTGTGACTAATAAAATGCAATGGAGAGAAAGAATGTCAAAGATTATTGTGGTTTCTGCCCTGAGCAACTGAATTGACCACAGGGGTTTAGATTTTTTTATAGGGAGAGATGTAGAGGTCCACAGGGACGTTCAGGTAGAGCCAGCCAATTTCACTTGGATAGGTGTAGATTTAGCTATGTGCCTATTGCTGAAATTCTGAAAGTGGGTGAGATCTTTTAGGAGAGGAAGCAGGAAGTGAACCATAGGGAGTATCATTTAAGAAGTGAACACGGGGAGGAGATCGACAAAAGTGGACTGAAAAGAGCAGTACCACGAGGGGCTGGGCACTGACAAACACAGAAGCCAGAAGGAAGAGGATTGTAAGCATTATGCTGAGTGAAATAAGCAGGGTGGTGAAAGACAAACACCATAGGGTCTCATCTTTAACAGGAACCTAATCAACTAAACAAACAAACAAGCAAAATATAACCAAAGACACTGAAATTGAGAGTAGGCTGACAGTGACTAGGGTGGGAGAGGGGAGGGAATTTCAGGGGAAAAGGGTGAAGGGTTTGCAGTAAACATAAAGGACACAGAAATGGGAGGGAGGTGGGGAGGCTGCAGGGGTGGGCTGGGATGGGGGGAAAAGGCAGAAAACTACTTGAACAACAATTAAAATTAAATTTTTAATTAAAAAGAAAGGAGAGAGAATGGTTATTCAAGTAGTCTTGGAGGAAAGGGGCCATTTTTCTGCTGAGTATAAAGGAAAGGAAGGATAAATGCTGTTGAAGGTTAACCTAGCAATAGAATTAAAATTGAATTTCAATATTATCACATTGATTGAATTTTCTTTTGCTTTTCTTAACTCACACGGTAATCTCAGTATTCACCATGATTTAGTTGCAACTTTTATATTTTTCTCTCATATATACACAAGTACATCCTTGTTCTGTCTATAAAAAGTGGGGTCACTAACCTTTAGGAATCTTGATTGACCAGTATAATACATGTACAGTTATGGTAAAATAAGGAATTTTTTTCTTTTTAAAACAGGAACGCCAACCACTACATCTGCATCTACAACAGGTTTCAGTTTAGGATTCAGTAAACCTGCAGCATCTGCCACGCCATTTGCTCTGCCTATTACGTCTACCTCAGCGAGTGGTCTTACTCTCTCATCTGCTCTGACATCAACTCCAGCAGGTGAGGCAGAACGAAAAAAAAGGCACATTTTATGGTTAAAATTTAATTTTATTTGGTTAGTGTATATAGGTATCCACCTTTATGAAAGTTAATTTCAATTTGGGAAATTTTTTATTTAAACCATTCAGCAGTTTTGACTACTTGAACAACAATTAAAAACTACTTGATGTAGTTAATTAATGTTTTCTTTGTAAAAAAAGATAAGCATTGTAAAAAAAGATAAGCATTTTTACAATGCTTTACAAAGCATTATCTTATCTTTTTTTACAAAGATAAGCATTGGGCATTAAAGCAGCAGAGGTCATCTTGGAAGTTGGTCTCTATTTATAAAGAGCAAAGCACAGGAGAGGATGAGAAAAATAAGATGTAAAAACATTAATATCTACTTTGTTTTTAAGGGGCATTGGTGACAGGAAAGGATAAAGAGTTTGCATAAACCTTGCCTGGCTTAACCTCATTCAGATTTGAAGGTGGAGTTGGTGGCCTGGGCTGAAAACCCTTCATTACTGTGTGAAATTAGTTACCAGAAGCCATTCTTTGGGGTAGGCCAAAAAGTCCATGTGGTATTTTCTGTAAAATAAAAAACAGTTTTCATTTTTACCAATAACCGTATTTATTGATTTGGATATTTTGAGTATGTCAGGTATCTCCCACTATTGGCTTCTAGTGGGTAGAGGCCAGCAGTGCTGCTAAACATCGTCCAATGCGTAAGACAGCCCCACAGCAAAGAATAATATGGCCAAATGTCAGTAGTACCAAGAAACTTCTCAAACCACTTTTGATACATTCGATCAGTCATAGCACCTTCTCCACACACTGCACAAATCTTTTTTTTCTTATTTGTACCTTTCTTGAAATAATAAAGCAGAATATGCCAAAAATGTTGCATATTTTCTTTCATCCTTAATATTAAGAAAATTCAGGAAAATTCACCAGTTTTGATTTTTTTTTACACTCTGATATGACAGCTGTCACAATATATTTTTTTTCCCTCTTTTTAAAAAAAATATTTTATTTATTTATTTATCTTCAGAGGGGAAGGAGAGAGGGAGAGAAATATCAATGTACGGTTGCCTTTTGTGCGTCCCCTGCTGGTAGTTAGCCTGCAAGGAACCGGTCTGCAACCCATGCATGTGCCCTGACTGGGAATCGAACCGCGATCGTCTGGTTCGCAGGCCCGCGCTCAATCCACTGAGCTACGCCAGCCAGGGCCTACAATATAATTTAATGAAATTGTTTCAAATGAAGTTAAAGACAGCTAAGCACTACTAGAGCTATTGTACAGAAAAAACTAAACAAACTTTGTGGCCAATCCAGTATTATTATCCAAAGTCCTTTTTTTCTGTCACTGATTTTCTCTTTATTCATAAGTATATATAACTTTATTTTTATTGAGTAGTTTTCCCCAAGAGCCAATTTAATAATGGCCATCAGTTTTTTTTAGTAAAGTGTTTTATATTTTCTGTGGTGTTCTAGAAACAGTTTCCTTTTGAGGCTTACAATCTCCCTTTTTATAGCATCCACAGGGTTTAGTCTAAATAATCTGGGTGGAACGTCCGCCACGACTACAACAGCCTCAACAGGCCTTTCTTTAGGCGGAGCCTTGGCTGGTTTGGGAGGCTCACTTTTCCAGAGTACGAATACAGCAGCATCAGGTAATTGATGGTATTTACTCTCCAGAAATAGTAAATATTTATTTTTCAATTTACTTTATTTTGGCATTTTCATCAGATTGCTTTGTCTCATTAACCTCTGTGTTTTCCTTTCAGTATGAAAACAATTACAACATTTTTTTCATGCATAATTGGACATCTTAGCCATATTTTAGATAAAAATTTTCCTGTTCTCAGTATTGACTGACTAGATAAAGCAATGAAGAGGAGAGGAGCCTGTTTGAGGAGTCAGTAAAGTTTCTAGAGAAACTTGTCTTTGTAATAAATAGCAGTTCAGTAGTCTTGGATCATTAGTTTCTACAGTCATTATAAGACATTGACATTTTAAGACCTGTGCCTAGGAATAGCCTTCGATTATAGACTTCAGGAAAGGGTATTAGCATGCTTCGAAAGCAAGATTGTAAGATACAATATTAAACAATTTTAATAATTTTATTATAGTCAGGTAATACTAAAGTATCAATTCACCTGGCTGAGACTACTGAATTAATATTTTATATTTTGGGTGGATTTCTCATTTCATGCTTATTTTGAGATTAGCCTCATGTTAAGGATTCTACAGATGTTTTGAATATTGACTATAGCTAACACCAATATGGGAAAGCCAGTGGAGTGAGAAAAGCTTCCGTTTTATTTGAAGAGGTTGTATAATTACCTCACATAGCAGTGTAACATCAAGAATTTCTGTTTAACAATTTACATATTAGGAATAGTTGATAAATGTATCAACTATTTTTTGATAAATAATTTATAATTGCTATTTCAGAGTGTCTGATATGTGTCTAATTCTTGATTGTGTGGTAGAGATGAAGGAATGTGACATGATGATCTCTGTAAAAGTTTTTTTGTGTGTGTCCTCTAATAATGGAGTAATTCCAGGTTGGTGGAAGGGGAAAAAAGGTCAAGGTAATCTGTAGAAATTTGTAATATTCAAATTTCATTGATCTTTCAAATACTTTGTTATTATTGTATTAATTTGTAGGTATTCCAGATGCCTTCCAATAACCAAATTATTAGATGACACTAATATATATTTCTTTGCCAGATATATATTTGAACCTTTTCCCCAAAGATTCCTATGAGAGTAAGACACAAAAGTAATGGGGGAGGTAGAGTGTTGTTTTTGTGTTTTATTATTGCATTTTTAGGTTTATTCTGATTTTTCTTAGGCTCATGACACAATAGTCAATGCTTAATTTGACTGTTAGGTTAGTTATATTAACCTAAGGGTGCCATTGATTTTTTGAAGCTTAGTAAATTATTTATTTAGCTACATGTTTTTGTACATTGCCAGAATTTAAATTTCGTTTTCACTTACCCCATGCTCTTATCAGTACATCCCATTGTTTTCTGTTTTTAAAGTAAACAGCATCTTCTTTTAAAAAAAGGAAAAACCCACAGTTGTTTCAGTTTGGAAATGTATGAATTTACATGATTTATCAGCCCAAGATCTTTGAAATTTTGCTACTCGATTCACAAGTATATATTAATGACTTAAAATTAACTGTAGTCTAGCCCCTTTAGTCAGTGAAGTAGGATTTAAATAAATGAAGTCTACTTTTTTAAAAAAAGCTTTATGAAAAGAACGTGGAAGTATGAAAATTTGATGTTTCAGTGGTAAGACTTCCAATTACCAGTTCTTTAAAATTCATTCATAGTAAAACTGTTTGCTTTATATGATACTAAATTCTTGTAAATTCATACTAGATATTTATTTTCCCTCAGCTTTATCAAGGTATAATTGACAAAATTGTAAGATTTTTAAAGTGTACATGATTTGATAGATATATATGTTGTAAAATTATACATTAATTAACTTTAACTTTTCAGTTAAGTAATACATTCAATAGTAGATTATTTTAAAAGTACGTAATACCAAATCATGATTGAAGACAAGATGTATTCACCTGAAAACATACAAACTAAAACTGCTTTTGTAGATAAGGTTTATGAGCAAGAAATAAGATTGTCCACATATACCAAATTAACATATAGTCTGATCCTTTTAATAAAGAAAACTCATATCTTCCAAGGTACAAGTAGTGTTGAACACAAGCAAGACTACGAGTCTCTGTTTAGAGTGTGCTCTAGGCCTGTTTCTTGTTATTTTCCTAAATTAAATATTCAGAAAATCTGGGATCTAACTTAAAAGCATTTGAGTGCCGTAGTCTGAAGAGGAAATCACTATAAACACTTTCAGTGAACTTTGTAAATAGATGTTTGGTTTATTTGTAGGTCTTGGACAGAATCCTTTAAGTTTGACTTTGGGAACCACAGCAGCTACTTCAGCTGCAGGCAGTGAAGGTCTTGGTGGTATAGATTTTAGTAGCTCATCAGATAAAAAGAGTAAGTAATGTTGTAATTTCATGTTCTAACAGTCCTGTGATAACATACATTTCTGTGTCTGGAAGATCATTAGTTATATATTCAGTAGTGAACTTTTTACTTTTCAGTTTGTATGCATTTTATTTTGTAAATTTTGTGTTTGACATATAAGATTTTATTTTTGTAGAAAATTGAGATTCGTATGTACCTATGTCTTATGTAGCTCTCTCAGTGTGTGTATTAATATATGTTTTTTTTGTTTGGGATCATAATAGATACATTGTTTGAAACTTGTTCTTTCTCATGTAGAATTTCAGAAGTATTTATCAATGTCAATAATTCTTTAAAAGTATTTTAATGCTGCTCACTATTAATTTAATGAATGACTATAGTAATTTAGTCAGCCATCATCCAGTTGTTAGTGTTTGATTTCAGCTCTTTTATTCTGGGAAGTATCACTGTATTGGGCCTCTTTAAAGAAAAGAGTGAGTCCAGGTAGTATTGTAGTTTAAAGAGTGTCAACTTTGGAGCTGAATTGCCTGGGTTCAAATCTTGGCTCGACTGTTCACAAGCTCTGTGGCCTTATTCAAGTTATTAATCTTCCCTGTGCTTTAGTTTTGTTTTTTCTTTTTATCTGTGAGTGGGGAAAAGTAACTGCTTGCTTTGTAGGGTTAGTTTGAGGACTACTATATTTGCAAAACTTCAGCAGAGCCAGACACACAGTAAACACTGTTTGCTTTTATTGTAAATTTTATTTATACTTGTTATTATCTCTTTCTCTCTTTTTTTAGGTTTTATTTATTTTTAGAGAGTGGGAATAGGGAGGGAGAGAGGGAGAGAAACATCAATATGTGGTTGCCTCTCATGCACCACCCAGTGCACAGGACCTGGCCTGCAACCCAAGCTTGTGCTTTGACTGGGAATTGAACTAGTGACCCTTTGGTTCTCACTCAAGTCAGCACTTAATCCATTGAGCCACACCAGCTAGAGCATTTTTTGATGATCTCTTTAGGGCAAATATCTAGAAACTGAATCACTGGCTTAAAGACAGGGACATTTTGGAGATTTTTTTCCTCTTTTTTAAAAAATATATATTTTATTGATTATGCCATTATAGTTGTCCCATTCCCCTCTTCACTCCCCTCCACCCTGCACACCCCTCCCCCACCATTCCCCCCCTTTAAGTCATGTCCATGTGTCACAAGTTCTTTAGATTCTGTATTTCCCCTACTATTCTTGCTCTCCCCGCTGTCTATTTTCTACCTACTGTCTATGCTACTTACTCTCTGTACCTTCTCCCCCCTTCTCCTTCTCCCACTCCCCTGTTGCTAACCCTCCATGTGATCTCCATTCCTATGGTTCTGCTCCCGATCTAGCTGTCCTCTTAGTTTGCTTTTGTCTTAGGTATGGTTGTTAATAACTGTGAGTTTGCTGTCCTTTCACTGTCCATAGTTTTTATCTTCTTTTTCTTAGATAAGTCCCTTTAACATGTCATATAATAAGGGCTTGGTGATGATGAACTCCTTGAATTTGACCTTATCTGAGAAGCACTTTATCTGCCCTTCTATTCTAAATGAAAGCTTTGCTGGATAGAAAAGCTGTAGGTCTTTGGATTTCATGACTTGAAATATTTCTTTCCAGCCCCTTCTTGCCTGTAAGGTCTCTTTTGAGAAATCAGCTGACAGTCTGATGGGCACTCCTTTGTAGGTGACTGTCCCCTTATCTCTTGCTGCTTCTAGGATGCTCTCCTTCATTTTAATCTTGGGCAATGTAATTATGATGTGCCTTGGTGTGTTCCTTCTTGGGTCCAACTTCTTTGGAACTCTCTGAGCTTCCTGGATTTCCTGGAAGTCTATTTCCTTTGCCAGACTGGGGAAGTTCTCCTTTATTATTTGTTCAAATAAATTTTGCACTCGTGGCTGCTCCTCTTCCCCATCTGGTACCCCTATAATTCGGGTGTTGGAATATTTAAAGATGTCCTGGAGTTCCTAAGCCTCTCCTCATTTTTTTTGAATTCTTGTTTCTTCCTTTTCTGTTTGGTTGTCTCTTTCTTCCTTCTGCTCCACTCCCTTGATTTGAGTCTCAGTTTTCTTTCCATCAGTATTGGTTTCCTGTGCATTTCCCTTCATTTCAATCAGTTTAGCCTTCATATGTTCCTCTAATTTGTGGCTAAAATCAACCAATTCTGTGAGCATCCTGATCACCAGTGTTTTGAACTGTGCATCTGACAGGCTGGCTATTTCTTGGTCACTTAGAATTATAGGCTCTGGGGCTTTGAGCTGTTCTTGAGTCATAATGTTTGGTCTGTTTGCACCTGTTATGTTTGAGAGGCGGAGCCTTAGGTGTTCATCAGGGCCGGGAGACCCAGTCACTGGGTTGTGATGCTGTATGTGGGGGCGGGGTCAGAGAGGGGGAAAAAATGGTGCTTTGGTCCATTCTGCTCTTGCTCAGATTTCTGTCCCCTCTACAGTTTCTCACAAGCAAATTGGGCCCCTCTGGTGCCGGTTCCCAGGTGTGTGGGCCCGTGTACTCTCCAGGACCCTGTGGGTCTCTCCAATGAACTCTCTGTGAGCCTGGGAGCCTCTCCCGGCATCTGGACCCCGAGAAAGTCTTTCCAGTTGGTGCTTTCATGCTCTAATTCCCGTCACTGGGGCCCTAGCCTGAGCGGTCTGTCTCACTGTTCGCTCCTTTGCTTGGTTTATCTGTGCGCGAATGTGTGACCACAGTCAGCCAGCCGCCCTGCATCCTCACTGGGTCCGCCAGTCACCACCCCACTCCTGGGATCCACCAACTGCCTCCGCCTCCACTCCTGGGTCAGTCACACCAAAAGGTCTTTTCAGCCCGACCCCGCTCTGCCGCTGCCTCCACCCCTCTTACTGGTCTGGCTAAGTGGTTAGTTGTTGTTGGACTTCTGTACAGTTCAGTTTTCACTGTTTTGGCTGCGTTTATATTTCTAAAACTTAGCTGTCTTTAAATTCAGTTTTGGGAGGGGGGCACAGTGTTTCCACCTATGCCTCCATCTTGGCCGGAAGTCTGGAGATTTTTGTATACATTGTGAAATTGCTTTCCAGAAAGGTTTTACCAAAACCCTTTACCCACCAAGTAAGAAAATGTCCATTTTACTGTGCTTTTGCCGTGCAGAATATTTTCTTCAAAAATTTGCCAAATTCATTTTGAAAAGTTTTTTTATTGTTGTTGGTTCTCTGTATGATTTTTTTTCTGTTTTACAACATCTTTTCTGCTTCTGATGGAAACATGTCTTACTGGAGGACACACACATATGTATTACATTGAGTCTCTCAGAAGAACTTGAGGATGAGGGAGTGATATAAAATAGTGTCCATACATCTGTATAAGAAAATTTTAAATTGGACATGGGTTTTATTATAAGGAGATATTATAATATCTCCTTATAAGGAGATATTGTTTGAGCAACTTGCTATCCTAAAAGTTGGTAAAATTCTTTTAAACTTAACACAGGTTGGGTTTATTTCTCTTGAAATGAAAATTTACTAATTTCTAAACTAATCCTATCTTATTTTTCTATATTCTTTATTTTTTAAGATTTTATTAATTTATTTTTAGAGAGAGGAAGGGAAGGAGGAATAGAGGGACAGAAACCCATCATTGTGTGGTTGCCTTTCTAGTGTGCCCCCCACTGGGGACCTGGCCTGCAACCAGGCATGCGCCCTGACTGGGAATCAAACCAGTGACCCTTTGGCTCTCAGGCTGGTGCTCAATCCACTGAGCCACAGCAGCCAGGGCTTTATGTGATATTTTTAATGGCAACTCCATTGTTAGAATAATAGGCTTAGCTGTTCTCTCAGCTTTTTTTTTTTTTTAACTCAGTTGGAGCAGCCTGATACCCTCCAATTACTTTTATTTTGAGCATGAGACAACTTGTCTCTCCATTGTGATTGCTTTTAGGCTCCATGTGAAGGAGCAGATTGAAGCAGAGGATTGAGAAAAATGTAAGGAGTTAATCCTTCCTCTCCTGCCCCAGTCCTATTCTCATATATATTGTATCTTTGCCAGAACTGAGCAAAAGGAACACACAGAATAAATGCATATGACTGCATGTACCACATTCCAGTTCTCTCTAATCTGCTGTATGTGTTAAGGGAGTTAGGGGATCTTTTTTTTAAATCTGAAAGATTTTTTTTTAGTACCTATACTAGTATGCACCTGTAGTATCAGTGGGATTTAATCAGATGAAGAGTGGTGGGGAACAGCATTCCATGAAGGGGGGCAGCAGAGCAAGGCCTAGAGATGAGGGTGATATTAGCCCTTTTGAAGAACTGCCGGAAGGCCAGCATAGCTGCAGAACAGAAAGATTTGAATTCCAGAGATTCAGAAGGGCCTTCTATAGCACGGTAAAGAGTTTTGTAATTATACTGAGGTCATTTAAGATCTACTAAAGGGTTTTGATGAGGATAATGTGTCCTGATGAGATTTGTATTTTAAGAGCATTCTGACTGGAGAATAATGTCCAGGAAGCCAAGAGTAAATGCGTAGAACTGTTAGGAGCCGCTCTGGCCGTCCCTGGGTGTGAGTGAGGCAAGCTGAGTGGGCTAATCAGGAGTCCACAGTCGTCTAAAAACAGGTTCAAGTTTTCTTATACGCATGTTTGTGCATGTATTAATTTTTATAAAGTATAATACAATGGAATATCAAAGAAATAGCAAAGTAATAGCTAGTCAAGAAAAAAGTCGAACTTTTTAGAAGAAAATAAAATTAAATTCCTACCTTATCTTACTGTGTCTCATCAAATCTAAGACACTGTTTATAGAACGTGGGTGCCAATTTCAGAAATGTCCAACCAAGAAAGGAAAAAATATCTTAGAATCAATGAAATACAAAATATGTAAAAATAAAGTTGAATTAAAGAGGTAAACAAAAAGAAACTCCATGTACAAAGATATAAGGTAAATGATGAGTTTAAAGTGAAATACTTGATTTGTAGATGCTGCTTTTTTCATGTTTTAACATCTATTAAGCCAAGATGTATCTTAAAATTATAAGGATCTAGTTTTAGAAATGGACAGAGGAAATATAATACATATGAGACAATTAATTTGCTTAATGTTGAAATAGCTCTTAGAAGTCAGTAAGAGAAATACTTCAACAAGGTACAAATAGCATAAACAGTAGGTTAACAAAAGGAGAAATGTACTTGTCTAATTAATATTTTAAATAAATGTTTTACTTTGTACTATCAGGATTATGAATTAAGGTTATAATAAAGTAGCATTTTCACCTACATACTAGCTTTAATGGGTTCATTGTTGTTGAGAGTGTGGTGGAAAAGGTACTCTTATTCCTGGTAGATGGGAAGGTAAGTTGGGACAGTTTTTTTCTTCAGGAATCAGTTTGGTGTTATGTCAAAGGCCGTCTCTTGCATATTCTTTGACATATAAATTCCTCTTGGAATACAAATCAAGTAGTGCACAAGTATTGTGTTTGTAGATACAGAGATTTATTGAAGCAGTATTCTTTCTGTAGTAAATGCTGATATGCTATGAAAGCGATTGGACATAAATAAAGGTTATACAGCTACATCATCTATGCACTGTGTGGTCATTTAAAGTCTTTTTAATTGAAATGGAAAATATTCACAACATGCTGAGAAAATACATTAAAAATAACAGTGATCCTGATTGCTTAAAAAAAATGTATGTGTAAGTGCAGAGATGGAACCACTGAAATTCACTGTGGGGATGAAGTTTTGTTGGTTTCTCTATTTTCTATACTTTCTTAAATAAACAGGTCACTGCAACATTTTGCTAAGGAGCACTTTATTACTTTTTTCTATTTTTAGATGTATACTATTAGATGTAATGAAATAGGTGTTATTACAGCTTTTGATTGGTTTGCAAACAAAAATATTCATTTAAAAAAATTTGCTGCTTTTGTAAATATTTAGAGAAGTCAGGTAATCTGATGTATTTTAGTATTCCATACTAATTGAGCCTCAAAAAGAATTAAGCAAAGCTCTTAGGAGTTAAACTGCCAAGTAGGAATATTTTTCATGGAACATAGTTAAAAAATATTTTTAAAAATTTATTTCAAAAAGTTTTTCAGCGTTGGCTGGTGTAGCTCAGTAGATTGAGTATGGGCCTGCTAACCAAAGGGTTGCCGGTTCGATTCCCAGTCAGGGCACATGCCTGGGTTGCGGGCCAGCTCCCCAGTTGGGGGCGGGTAAGAGGCAACCATACGTTGATGTTTCTCCTCCTCGTCTTTCTTCCTCCCTTCCACTCTGTCTAGAAAATAAATAAAATCTTTAAAAAAAAAAGTTTTTTAATTACACTTTGCATTCAATATTATTCTGTGTTAGTTTTAGGTATACCACAGAGTGGTTAGAAAATTAATGTACTTTACAAAGTGATGCTTCAAGTAACCTCCTGGCCTCATACACAGTTATCAGTAGTTATCACAATATTATTGACTGTGTTCTCTATGCTGTCATTTACATCTCTGTGACTGTTCTGTAACTACCAAATTGTACTACTTAATCCCTTCCTCTTTTTCACCAAGCTGCCCTTTTCCTACCCCTCTGGCTGCTCTCAGTATATTTTCTGTATTTAAAAGTCTGTTTCTATTTTGTTTATTTTATTCTTTAGCTTCCACATATAAGTGAAATCATATGGTCTTTGTTTTGCTCTCTCTGACTTCTTAAGGAAGATTCTTCCCCTTGAAAGAAATAGATGCAAATCAGCTACATAACTGTTTATACACACATAAATATGTCTTTATAACTAGCTGTGTTTGGAGTTTGTGGTAAGTCATGTTTAAGGGGCAGTCTAAGAAATACTTAAGTTTCTATTTATACCTTAGTTTGCATTAAGTTAAAACTTGTATTTGCAATATGTTGTTAAATTACCTAGTTTTACATAAGACTTCTTGAATTTTCTAGGTGATAAAGCAGGAACAAGACCAGAGTAAGTTTACAATTTAACTTTTAAAATATTCTCATTAGTGAGTTTAATTTATTAAATTGTAGGCAAATGATGTGGTTGGAAGTACATGGAAACATGTAGGCATTTAGAAGAAAAAGAACTTTAACCATTCTTTGTTAAAAATAAAGTAATAAAGATGCTCTACAAAGATTATAAAAGTTCAAATCTTTAATTTTTAATCATTAAGAAAATTTGTAACATTGTTTTCAGTAAATGATTGGATTTTCCCCACGTAATACAAATAAATTCAAATATATGTATGTATTCTTTTAACTTATTAAATATTGAACAATTCGTGGAACTTTACTCTTGGAGCACCTTTTGTATATATAAATGAAAATAATACTAGTGTTTGCATGTACCTTTTTTATATATATAAATTACTCTGACAGGACTATTATTTTTTGAGAATGAAGAGGAATAATAATAGCCTCCATGTATATTCTATATATGTTTGAAGGTTATTATATTTTCTCAAGTAATTTGACTTATGTTAAAGAAAACATTTGTAAATAAGTGATCAAGTTCACTCTTCCAAAATATCTTGTGTATATTTTAGTCCTGTTACATAAATGGGGAAGCTGAGAGAGACTGAGGTTTGCCTGGGGTTATTATCCAGGAAGTGGTCTGCTATTCAGGTCTAACTCATGATTCCATTACAGCCTGCCAAATTTAACTTATTCCTGTCTTCACTTATTCACTTGTTTCACTTACTCATTAAATATTTGTGATTCCCTATGTCTACTTTGTTGAAAACCATAGTGAAGTTATAAAATAATAAAGTAAAATACTATGAACATCTCATTATGAGAAGTTTTGTAGACTTTCTTTAATGAATGCTTTCAGGTTTTTGAACTGAATAAAGTGTAGGTTAAGGAGCTACTTAGTTCAGTATCTCATGCAACCTGTAGTATTTTCTTTTTTCTTCCCCCTAGCCTCCCCCCCCACCCCCGTAAACTTTTAGTCAAATGCGTTACGTATATGCCAGTCATCTTAGGAAATGAATCTCCACATCAAATGAATTGTTAGTTATTTCATATGTTAGGAAATTTATTGTTCTTTATAAAGAATTCAAAATTATCCAAGAAAGCTATAAATGGGGAATATTTGCTTTAATTTTTTGTATCGTAACATTCTAATAAAACTCAGCTGCCACCTTTTTATCATCTCAATGGTTTTAATACATCTGTGGCATTTTTTTTTTAGGGATAGTAAAGCACTGAAGGATGAAAATCTACCTCCTGTCATCTGTCAGGATGTTGAAAATCTCCAGTAAGTGTGTCGAGTGTAATTAGATAAATCACACTTGAATGCAAGAATATATTTTAAGGGGAACATCTTTTCTTCCTAAACATTTTAACTTGGATTAAAATTTAATGATTTTAGAAATTAGAGTGAAAAGACAACAGGAATTAAAATTCTGTAACTGCTATATTGTAAAGAAGCATGTGAACTGTAGGTAGGTTTTTAGTTTTTGCTTCTTAAAACACTTGAACTCTGACTGACCTGTTGTAAAAAGTACAAACTATTGTACTGTTTTTCCTGTAGGAAACCAAAGGTGTTATTTTTTTAAAACCCAGTTTTATTTTTTTAAGGAAATTTGTGAAGGAACAAAAACAGGTCCAAGAAGAAATTAGTAGGATGTCTTCAAAAGCAATGCTTAAAGTACAGGAAGATATTAAAGCTCTAAAGCAGCTTCTGTCATTGGCTGCCAGTGGATTACAAAGAAATACTTTCAATATTGACAAATTGAAAATAGAAACTGCTCAGGTAAATTAATTTAAAGTCATTTTATCAAAGGGTGTGTGTGTGTGTGTGTGTGTATGTGTGTTTCAAGTGGAAATGCATCTTTTTTATATTATAAAATTTGGTATAGACATTACTATAGAAAAAGCATATAACTCAGACTTTTAAATTGGTACAGTAATAATAGTTACGAGCGTTTATGTGGTGCTTACTATGGATGAGGCAGTGTTCTAAGCAGTTTACATATATTGACCCTAAAGTGGAGTTTTCACTACAGCCCTGTGCGATAGCTACTGTTACTAACTCCATTGTATAAATAAGAGAGCAGGTAGAGAGCTTTGTGGATCAGTGGGAGAGCTTGGATTCAGACCCCGGTAATCTAACTCTAGAGCTTATTCTACTAACTACTTTGTTTCGTAAAAATCCCTGCTGGCATAATTGCTATACAGGAATAAAGCAGCTAGACAGAAGAGATGTCTTTTTAATTTGTCAGTTATTAAATAAAAATTATGTGCTTTATAGACATTAAATTCTACTGATGACTTGCTAGTCTTAGGTCTTAGTTACCAGTCACACAAATGGTATTGATGCTAGTATCTTCTGTCCCTCATGTCTACTTGCTTTTTGTTCCTGTGGTATAACATGCATAGTATATAGGGGTAGGCAAAAGTAGGCTTTCAGTTATGAATAAATGAAACACAGAGTTTATTCTTGTATCATTATTTATTAATAATTGTATTCATTTGTATTATAAGTACACCTAGCTTTGCCCACACGTGTATATAAAAGATATAATAAGGTAGATCTTTTTTAATGTGGGCTTATCACAGAGCTATGTTCTTCATAAATGAAGTGATAATATGGCGTCCAGCACAAATAACACTACTTTTTAAAACAAAAATCTTTTATTACAAAATCATAAGCATGTGATTCTGTAACATAATATGACACTTAAGCATACCATATGACATTTTAGGTGAAATGTTCGAATTAAAACTATAAATAATTATACCCGTATTATTACCCTACCAACCACACTCAAGCAGGTGTTATTTCTGCCGGACCCTGTGTTTTAAGAAAAAATTTCAAAGTGCGTGTCTTTTTAAATTCAAATATAATTGCCATAAAACTTTTTTGAGGTGTACAGTGTAGTGATGCAGTATTTATATATATTGCAGTTAATGTCCATCATCATAAGTAGTTGAAAATGTTTTTTTCACCTTGTAATGTGAACATTTAAGATCTACTTTCTTAGCAGCTTTTAGGTAGACAGTATAATATTACCAACTATAGTCATTATGCTGTACAGTACATTTCCAGGACTTATTTTATAACTAGAAGTTTGTACCAGCTTATGTGACTTTAATTCAACTATTGGAAAGTTTTTTTTTTTAAAGATTTTATTTATCTTTGGAGGGGAAGGGAAGGAGAGAAAGAGAGAAGTATCAATGTATGGTTGCCTCTTGTGCATCCCCTGCTGGGAACTGGCCTGCAACCCAGGCATGTGCCCTGACTAGGAATCGAATCAGGATCCCTTGGTTCGCAGGCCTGTGCTCAATCCACTGAGCTATACCAGCCAGGTCAAAATACTTGATATTTTTAATAAAAATGTGTTACTCAAATAGATATTCTAAACGATGATGTTTAGAGAGTATTCAAAGGTTTTATATTCTGCATTTAGATTTTCTATTACAAATTCTTTGGTTAACTATGAAAAGTATTCCCATTTATTCTTCCTTTTTGTATCATCAAATATGTACGTTCCAGAAGGAAAATGCTAGTTATGATTTTAGACTGGAGAATGTTTAGACTGACTAAACATTACATGAATTTATAAATTTCATGTGTAAAATAATGAAATTATATGGAAAAGGTCATTAGCGGAGTAAGAGAGAAAGCAAACTTAAGAAGAGAAATGGGACTTCCAGCCAAGGTGGAGGCGTAGGTAGATTCACTGGCTCTTTTGTTGCAAAAGAACAACAAAAACAAATTTAAAAATAAACAACTAGAACTGCCAGAAAATAAATTGTATGACAGTTGTATGAAGGCTAACAACCAAGGAGTCAAAGAAGAAACATTCATACTGGTAGGAAGGGTGGAGAGGAAACATGGCAAGGTGGGGACTAGAGGACCAGGCAGACAGTGCAGCAACTGGGTGGTCCCACATTTGCATCAGCATAAACTGGAACAACTAGGGAGTGAGAAAGACTGTGCAACCCAGGGTTCAGCAGGGTGTAAAAGAAAGCCTCCAAACCTCTGGCTATAAAAGCCTGTGGGGGTTGTGGCAGTTTCTCAGGGAGAAATTCCAGCCTCACAGCAGGGTTCCTTGTAGAGACACACAGTGTCCTAGAACATACACAAACCCACCCCCACCTAGGAATCAGCACAAGGAGGGCCAAATTTGCTCGTGGGTAGTGGGGGAAGTGACTGAACACCAGCCAAGAACCTAGCAAGGGGCACTATTCCATCTTGGACTACTCCCCCACATATAGCACAGCTCAGCTACTCGGGTTACCCCATCCTGGGGAACACCTAAGGTTACATCTACCCCATACTACATAACAGGCATGCTGAGACAAAAAGATATGGCCCAAATGAAAGAACAGATTAAAGCTCCACAAAAAATACAACTAAGGGATGAAGGGGTAGTCAACCTATCAGAGGCAGAGTTCAAAACACTGGTAATCAGGATGCTCACAGAAATGGTTGAGAATGGTCACAAAATAGAGGAAAAACTGAAGACTGTGAACAGTGAAATAAAGGAAAAGCTACAGGGAAACAACAGTGAAGAGAAGGAAACTGGGACTCAAATCAGTGGTTTGGAACAGAAGGAAGAAATAAACATTCAACTGGAGCAGAATGAAGAAACAAGGATTCAAAAAAATGAAGACAGGCTTAGGAACCTCCAGGATAACTTTAAAGTGTTCCAACATCCGAATCATAGGGGTGCCAGAAGGAGAAGAGGAAGACCGAGAAACTGAAAACTTGTTTGAAAACATAAAGAAGGAGAACTCCCAAATATGGCAAAGGAAAGAGACTTCCAGGAAGTCCAGGAAGCTCAGAGAGTCCCAGAAAAGTTGGACTCAAGGAAGCACACACCAAGGTGCATCATAATTGCATTAGCCAAGGTGAAAGATAAGGAGAGAATCTTAAAAGCAGCAAGAGAAAAGGAGATAGTTACCTACAAAGGAGTTCCCATCAGACTGTCAGCTGATTTCTCAAAAGAAACCTTGCAGGCAACAAGGGGCTGGAAAGAAGTATTCCAAGTCATGGAAGGCAAGGACCTACATCCAAGATCACNACTTAAGCATACCATATGACATTTTAGGTGAAATGTTCGAATTAAAACTATAAATAATTATACCCGTATTATTACCCTACCAACCACACTCAAGCAGGTGTTATTTCTGCCGGACCCTGTGTTTTAAGAAAAAATTTCAAAGTGCGTGTCTTTTTAAATTCAAATATAATTGCCATAAAACTTTTTTGAGGTGTACAGTGTAGTGATGCAGTATTTGTATATATTGCAGTTAATGTCCATCATCATAAGTAGTTGAAAATGTTTTTTTCACCTTGTAATGTGAACATTTAAGATCTATTTTCTTAGCAGCTTTTAGGTAGACAGTATAATATTACCAACTATAGTCATTATGCTGTACAGTACATTTCCAGGACTTATTTTATAACTAGAAGTTTGTACCAGCTTATGTGACTTTAATTCAACTATTGGAAAGTTTTTTTTTTAAGATTTTATTTATCTTTGGAGGGGAAGGGAAGGAGAGAAAGAGAGAAGTATCAATGTATGGTTGCCTCTTGTGCATCCCCTGCTGGGAACTGGCCTGCAACCCAGGCATGTGCCCTGACTAGGAATCGAATCAGGATCCCTTGGTTCGCAGGCCTGTGCTCAATCCACTGAGCTATACCAGCCAGGTCAAAATACTTGATATTTTTAATAAAAATGTGTTACTCAAATAGATATTCTAAACGATGATGTTTAGAGAGTATTCAAAGGTTTTATATTCTGCATTTAGATTTTCTATTACAAATTCTTTGGTTAACTATGAAAAGTATTCCCATTTATTCTTCCTTTTTGTATCATCAAATATGTACGTTCCAGAAGGAAAATGCTAGTTATGATTTTAGACTGGAGAATGTTTAGACTGACTAAACATTACATGAATTTATAAATTTCATGTGTAAAATAATGAAATTATATGGAAAAGGTCATTAGCGGAGTAAGAGAGAAAGCAAACTTAAGAAGAGAAATGGGACTTCCAGCCAAGGTGGAGGCGTAGGTAGATTCACTGGCTCTTTTGTTGCAAAAGAACAACAAAAACAAATTTAAAAATAAACAACTAGAACTGCCAGAAAATAAATTGTATGACAATTGTATGAAGGCTAACAACCAAGGAGTCAAAGAAGAAACATTCATACTGGTAGGAAGGGTGGAGAGGAAACATGGCAAGGTGGGGACTAGAGGACCAGGCAGACAGTGCAGCAACTGGGTGGTCCCACATTTGCATCAGCATAAACTGGAACAACTAGGGAGTGAGAAAGACTGTGCAACCCAGGGTTCAGCAGGGTGTAAAAGAAAGCCTCCAAACCTCTGGCTATAAAAGCCTGTGGGGGTTGTGGCAGTTTCTCAGGGAGAAATTCCAGCCTCACAGCAGGGTTCCTTGTAGAGACACACAGTGTCCTAGAACATACACAAACCCACCCCCACCTAGGAATCAGCACAAGGAGGGCCAAATTTGCTCGTGGGTAGTGGGGGAAGTGACTGAACACCAGCCAAGAACCTAGCAAGGGGCACTATTCCATCTTGGACTACTCCCCCACATATAGCACAGCTCAGCTACTCGGGTTACCCCATCCTGGGGAACACCTAAGGTTACATCTACCCCATACTACATAACAGGCATGCTGAGACAAAAAGATATGGCCCAAATGAAAGAACAGATTAAAGCTCCACAAAAAATACAACTAAGGGATGAAGGGGTAGTCAACCTATCAGAGGCAGAGTTCAAAACACTGGTAATCAGGATGCTCACAGAAATGGTTGAGAATGGTCACAAAATAGAGGAAAAACTGAAGACTGTGAACAGTGAAATAAAGGAAAAGCTACAGGGAAACAACAGTGAAGGGAAGGAAACTGGGACTCAAATCAATGGTTTGGAACAGAAGGAAGAAATAAACATTCAACTGGAGCAGAATGAAGAAACAAGGATTCAAAAAAATGAAGACAGGCTTAGGAACCTCCAGGACAACTTTAAAGTGTTCCAACATCCGAATCATAGGGGTGCCAGAAGGAGAAGAGGAAGACCGAGAAACTGAAAACTTGTTTGAAAACATAAAGAAGGAGAACTCCCAAATATGGCAAAGGAAAGAGACTTCCAGGAAGTCCAGGAAGCTCAGAGAGTCCCAGAAAAGTTGGACTCAAGGAAGCACACACCAAGGTGCATCATAATTGCATTAGCCAAGGTGAAAGATAAGGAGAGAATCTTAAAAGCAGCAAGAGAAAAGGAGATAGTTACCTACAAAGGAGTTCCCATCAGACTGTCAGCTGATTTCTCAAAAGAAACCTTGCAGGCAACAAGGGGCTGGAAAGAAGTATTCCAAGTCATGGAAGGCAAGGACCTACATCCAAGATCACTCTACACAGCAAAGCTATCATTTAGAATGGAAGGGCAGATGAAGTGCTTCCCTGACAAGGTCAAGTCAAAGGAGTTCATCATCACCAAGCCCTTATTGTATGAAATGTTAAAGGGACTTAGCTAAGAAAAAGAAGATAAAAAATATGACCAGTATAATGACAGCAAACTCACAACTATCAACAACTGAACCTAAAAAAAAACCCAAAAACTAAGCAAACAACTAGAAGAGGAACAGATTCACACAAATAAGAGATCACATGGAAAGTCATCAGCGGGGAAGGGGAGGGAGGAGAATGAGAGGAAAAGTAGAGGGAATAAGAAGCAAAATTGGTAGGTACAAAATAGACAGGGGAGGTTAAGAATAGTAGAAGAGATGGAGAAGCCAAAGAACTTACATGTACAACCATGGACTTGAACTAAGGGCAGGACATGCTGTTGGGGGGCGGGGGGGGGGGGCATGCAGTTTGGAGAGGTATAAAGAGGAAAAAAAATGGAACAAATGTAATAGTATAATCAATGAAATACAGTAAAATTAGTAAAGAAACAAAGTGACAACAGATACTCATTTTTAGCACTTTAAAAACCATAAGTAATATTTATTATAGACATAAATTTTTTCCCACTGCTTTTAGAGAGGAAGGGAGAGAGGAAGGGAAAGAGACAAACATTGATTGGTTGCTTCCCGTTTGTGCTCGGACCTGGGATTGAACGCACAGCATAGATATGTGTCCCAACTGGGAATTGAACCTACAATCTTTTGGATATGGGCCAATGCTCCAATCGAGCCATGCTGGCCAGGGCTAGACGTAAAAATTTTAAGAATATTTGATAGCCCTGGTTGGCGTAGCTCAGTGGATTGAGCGCAGGACTGTGAACCAGAGTATCATGGTTCGATTCCCAGTCAGGGCACATGCCTGGGTTGCAGGCCAGTTCCCAGTGGGGGACACATGAGAGGCACACATTGATATTTCTTTCCCTCTCTCCTTCCCTTCCCCCCTCTCTGAAAATAAATAAATAAAATATTTTTAAAAAAAGAATATTTGATAAAAACTACTCCTTTAAACCTAATTATTCTGAAGATTTGGTTTAGAATTTTATTAATTTATATTTAGAGAGGGGAAAGGAGGGAGAAAGAGAGGAAAAGAAACATCAATGTGTGGTTGCCTCTTGCGTGCCCCCTACTGGGTACCTGGCTTGCAACCCAAGCATGTGCCCTAGACTGGGAATCAAACTGGCAACCTGTTGATCTGTAGGCTGGCACTCAATCCACTGAGCCACACCAGCCAGGGCTGGCATTTTAAATCTATTAAAGCAAAAGGTCTAAAGTGTGCTATCATTTCAAAAATGATATGATTTAAATGGTTAACTTAAAAAAATCTGTTACTATGCATCGATTAAAAATGCAAATATTGATAATCTCTACTTTACAGTTAATTATTTAGACATAGATTTAAATGCTTTAAATTGTAAAATTTTTAAAAATCATACAGAACTCCAAGAAATAATTTAATTATATTTGCTTCATTACTTGGTAAAAGTACACTTATATTTAACATTTCACTTAAATTTTAAAAACTATCATTACACAAGGTTCAACATATGTAGTAACAGGTTATCTTATTTATATTTTTTTATAAACACGAATAGTTGCCTGTATTTAGGAGGAACAAATGTAATCAAGTTTTTTAATGCAGAGGCTTATAAACATTTAAAATATACATAAAATTAAAGCAGTACAAAATTAGTTTTGCTACTAAAAATGTTTCTATTCTGTTGTGCTGTTTATAATAGTAAAGAGATGGAAACAAGCTAAATGTCTAACAAGAGGATGAGTTAAACAAACTATGCACATGTACATAATGAAATCCTACATAACTACTAACTGATGTTGAATAAATGTATAAGATCACAGAAAGTTGTTCATCATGTACTGTTACTTGGATGTTTTCAAAAAGAATATTATCCATAATTGTATCTGGGTATGATTATAGATAATTTCAGCTCTCTGTAAGAAACATTAATTCTTTTGTCCCACAAATGAACAAATACTTCACTTGTGTCTAGATATCCAGAGAGATGACTTAACAATAAAAACTTACCTTTACATTTTCATGAATAGACTGAAGTTGTGCAGCTAAAGCTACAAATGTTTGATAAATTTTCTGCATAGCCATTGACAAATCTACAAGAGAAAATTATATTATTACACAAGCATATATATTAACACAATCAACACCGTTTTCTATTGTTTGAGTCCAATTTCTGGTGCAGTTCATGTGGAGGAAGAAAACACTACACCAGGATTGCCACAGGTAAGAGAAGACAGCAGAGTGAGCAGACTGAGAGAAGGATGTCCACATCAGGAATCTGGGAGCGGGAGGAGTTCCTAAGATTTCTGCCTATGTTAGCACAGCAACAATTCATAAAAAAAACCTTTAAAATTCACAGGCAATAAAGATCTAAAGAAAGACTTTTAAGGAAATTTTCTTATGGCAGCTAAGACAATTACTGGTAGTTACTTAGACTATCTACTATATAACAATGGCTTACCCTCTCCTACCAAAAAGAACACACAGCGCTATCAAACAAATCACCACAGAATGCGTGTTACCTTGAGGAGCTATATGTGAATTATTTGCTTGAGTAGCAAGGTGGTTTTCTAGTTCTTCAATCTGCTGTCTGTACTGCTGAAGCTGTACCTCAAACTGCTGAACCAAGATTCTGAAATAGCTACATAAAAACATAAAGTCAGATCAAAGTTTTAAGACACTATTTTCTTTATATTCAAAACCATAAATAAATAAATAAATAAATGCTTCCATTTAAGTAGGGCCTTTGAGTTAGTCTGATAACCTAATGTATCTTTTAGTCATGCAGGCATCATTGAAACAAAAACTCAGACTTATAAGTTATCAAGGTATCAAATATAGATGTACATCCTTACTCCAATCAGGAAAATATCCCAAATAAAAGATAATCTGGAAAGTAACTTAAAACTCTTCAAAAGTATCATGGTCATCAAAGACGAAAGACTGAGTAACTGCTACAGACTGAAAGAGATTAAGCAGCAGGAACAACTAAATGCAATGTGAATAGGATCCTAGAGTAGAAAAAGTACACTAGTGAAGATTCCCAAAAAAATCACATTAATGAAACAGTGAAATTCAAGTAAGTCATGTAGTCTGATTCATTATTTGTGCCAATGTTAATTTCCTATTCTTTCTCTTTTTTTTTTACCATACAAAGACTTTTCTTTTTTCTTTTTCTTTTTTTTTTGGTCTTTTACTCCCATCCCAGCTCACCCCTCCCATTCTTGATAATTATGATTATGCAGTATGTTAACATTAAGGGGAACAGAGTAAGAAAAAAAAAGAAAATTTCTTTTTATTACTATTTTTGCCACTTTTGTGCTAAGTCTAAAATAAGTTTTTAAAAAAGTTCAATTGTTAAGCAGAATTTATAACCAAAAACAGTTCTTATATTTATAATCTAAAATACCATTTATAACCTGAAAACACTATAGTGTGCTATAGCAAGATCATGTAATTACTATTGTTCTGATAAATTTAATTAGGGAATGTTAGAAAGACAAAAAGGGACCTTGAATAGCATGCAAAGCAGCCTGAACATTATTGTACATAAAATGGAGAACTGTGAAAGCTTTTTGCAATGTAATACATGATATGATTTAACCCATCAAAACTACCTCTGATGGAAGAACAATAAAAAGAGACAAGGATAAAGTACTAGAAAAAGTCTAGCAAGGAACTACATTCTGTGCTAATCTAAATAGGAATATCATAGCCATTGTTAATTTCTTGATTTTAATAATATCCTTGTTTTAAGAAATACATACTGAAGTACTCAGGCATAAAGGTATCACATCTGCAAACAACTCAAGCTGTATATGGAAAAAGTGCATATATACATATAGGGAGCAAGGAACAAAAATAGTAAAACTGTTAATGTGTAGGATATCTAGATAAAAGACACGTGCAAGTTCTTTTGTTTTATTCTTGAAACTTTTCTGTTAAGTCTGAAATCGTGTCATAATAAAAAGTTTGACCAGGAGCCAAACAGACCTCTACCACTCAGAAGCACAGGACTTGACCTCTTTAGGCCCCAGGCTCCTCATCTATAAGATGGGAACAGTACCAGCTATAGAGGTTTTGTGGGAAATGAGATAAAGTATGTAAAGTGCTAAGCACACTGCTTGGCATATGGTAAGCATTTGATAAATATTAGCTATTATTATCTCTAGTAACACAAAGGATAAAAAAGGTAAGAGATACATCACACGTGTGGTTACTACATCAATGTAAGAAGCTGAGTGATGAGATTATAGGTGGATTTTTAATTTTAAGTTTACTTCTCTATATTTTATAATTTTGCTTCTTAAATATTTATTACCTATGTAAATAAAAGCTATGCAAATAAGTAAGAGTTGAACTGCATTTAGTATGCACTGTTTCAAAAAGGGACTATCATAAAATTATTTTTAAATGAGAAGTACTAATGGGTAAAACAAATTTCTACTATAAAAAAAATAGAATAGACCCCATAGGTAGAATGTAAATGAAGATTAATGGCGTAATAGTTAAAAGCTCGGTTCTTAGCCTTCATTTACCCTTCAATAAAATGGGGATTATAAACTACCCTCCTCAGGTTAGCATGAGAATTAAATGAAAAAAATCCATATAAAGTGCCTATTAACACAGGCTTGCTACTAGTAAACTAAAATTCTTGGCCTGTATGTTGTTTTACTGTTCTGCTTTTGTAAAGTGAGAAACATGTATTTTAAAAATTCTAGTAACTTACTCAGCAGGAGCTGCATTTTCATGTTGGAGTCCAGGTGGTGTTTTCTGGGTTCTTAACGCTATTTCAGCATTCTTCAACTCCTAATACACCAGAGATTTAAAGAAAAATAAAAGGCCAGTTAAAAGTTAGACTAAAAATGCCAGCTAGCTCTGGTTTAAAACTTCAAACAATGTCATTCTTGGAGGCTCCATACTGTGAGAACACAGTATGAATAAAACTGATTCACAAGTGCTAAAAACTCTTTCCAAAGACAAACTAGACTTTTAACAAACCTTGTGATAAATGTATAGTGAAATGCTGACCTATTTTAAAAACTGAATTTCTGTAGGTCTCATGAAGTTAATTTATCCACAGTAAAAGACTACACTACTATGTAAAAACCTTTAATATAAACATAGAAAACATTATAGTAGAAAAGCAAGACAGTAGTAACAATGTTGAGGCTGATGACAGCAGTAGTTAACATTCTGGGTACTTATTATGTACCAAGCACTATACTGAAGGCTTTACTTTATATTATCATGGTTAATCTTCAATAATAACCCTATACTGTACAAAACATTTCCCTACTTACAAATGAAAAAAATGGAGTTAGAGACATTAAGTAATTTGCCCAAAGCTACATAGCTCAAAGACCTGAGAACTGAACCTAGGCAGCACAATATTTTTAAAGTTTATAGACTCAATCATTCTGAAATCGCCTTGGACTGTTCCTCAATGCCATTTCTATTTTCTAGTCAATTGTTTTCCAAGGCTGATATTCCGTTTTAAGTCCTAATGTTTCACATTCCTATCATTTCACTGCTTTTTCAATTTCTACTTAAGTTTCCCTTACTAAAAAAAAAGCATTGTATCTTAACTTTATGTTCTCCGTGACAACCTCTTGCCTTCATTTTATTGCCAAACTGTTAGGTCTCTCACTGTTCTTTCCATCTCCTTTTCATTCTTGAGTTCAAATTTCTACCCTGTCTTACTACAGTACAAATGCCCTGGAGAGGTCTGGGCTGTTTGAACTTTGACCCCTGCTTATTTCTCTAAGCACCGACTCTTACTAGGCCCAGATTCATACTCAGTACTCTTAATAGTGAACTGTTTGTAGATCCTCAAACATGTCTATTTCATGCCCCCTTGCCTTCCTTCCTGACAGACTGGGGAACCCCTAAGCATGTTTCAAGAACAACCACAAAGATATCCTACTCTGGACACATAACAGAAGGGCCCACTTGAGCCCTTTGTACTCATCACACTTTGTACTACAACATTCTACCTAACAAATTTAACTCTCTCTCCCTAGAATATTATATTTTGATCCCAAATGCCTATTGAAGTGCTCTGTATATAACAGATACTTAAAGATGCTCACTGAATGGCCCAGGCTGGTGTGACCCAGTGGACTGAGTGCCAGACTCCGAAACGAAAGCTGCCAGTTCAATTCCCAGTCAGGGCACATGACTGGGTTGTGGCCAGGTCCCCAGTTGGGCATGTGAGAGGCAACCGATCCATGTATCTCACACACATTGATGTTTCTCTTTCTCCCTCCCCCACCTCACTAAAACTAAACAAATAAATTCTTTTTTTAAAAAAGTTCTTGAATGCACAAACTCAGTACTGAATTCAACAAACCACTTGACACCTGCCCTACACTCCCCAAAACTTTAATCACCCTATTTAAATTCTTGAGTTTTATATCCCCCAAAATGATGTATATAATAAAGATTTTGCTGCCATAAGGTTCTGGTCTACACAATCATAACACTGCTCCTCACCTCAGGACTGCTTATATTTCCCAGAAAAGCTTTCTCTAAAAAACACATAAGGTTTTGGTTTAAGTCAGATGGATAACTACTTCACTACTAGAGCCAGAACATTTTTTTTCAAATGGTAATTCACTAGGTTGCATGTAGAACACAAATTCCTATATATTGGAAATAAAAATGATCTTAGATCAAAATTTCTTTGATAGTCCATATAAAATTTCCTAAGCTCAACTCAAATGATTTTTTTTCCTTAAGTAAACTTTGACTCGTACCTCCTTCATTTGCTACCTTTATACCCTACCCAATCCTTTATTATTTCATTCAACTCACTAGACTTTTGGTACATTTGGAGTTGTATTTTTATCTCTAAAAGACTATTGACAAGTATAGTATGTAACAGGTATCATAAACTGTTAAAAGTTACAATGGATCCCATTATAGCATTCAATTCTCCTCCTCCTTTTTTGTTTTACATATATTTTATTGATAAGGCTAGTACAGTTGTCCCGTTTTCTTCTTTTTTATCCTACCCTACCTTGCACCCCCTCTCCCACCAGCATCCCCACCCTTAGTTAATGTCCATGGTCATACATATGAGTTCTTTGGCTTCTCCATTTCCTCCACTATTCTTAACCTCCCCTGTCTATTTTGTACCTACCAATTTTGCTTCTTATTCCCTCTACTTTTCCTCTCATTCTCCTCCCTCCCCTTCCCCGCTGATGACTTTCCATGTGATCTCTCATTTGTGTGAATCTGTTCCTCTTCTAGTTGTTTGCTTAGTTTTTGTTTTTCTTTTTAGGTTCAGTTGTTGATAGTTGTGAGTTTGCTGTCATTATACTGGTCATATTTTTTATCTTCTTTTTCTTAGCTAAGTCCCTTTAACATTTCATACAATAAGGGCTTGGTGATGATGAACTCCTTTGACTTGACTTTGTCAGGGAAGCACTTCATCTGCCCTTCCATTCTAAATGATAGCTTTGCTGTGTAGGGTGATCTTGGATGTAGGTCCTTGCCTTCCATGACTTGGAATACTTCTTTCCAGCCCCTTGTTGCCTGCAAGGTTTCTTTTGAGAAATCAGCTGACAGTCTGATGGGAACTCCTTTGTAGGTAACTATCTCCTTTTCTCTTGCTGCTTTTAAGATTCTCTCCTTATCTTTCACCTTGGCTAATGCAATTATGATGCACCTTGGTGTGTGCTTCCTTGAGTCCAACTTTTCTGGGACTCTCTGAGCTTCCTGGACTTCCTGGAAGTCTCTTTCCTTTGCCATATTTGGGAGTTCTCCTTCTTTATGTTTTCAAACAAGTTTTCAGTTTCTCGGTCTTCCTCTTCTCCTTCTGGCACCCCTATGATTCGGATGTTGGAACACTTTAAAGTTGTCCTGGAGGTTCCTAAGCCTGTCTTCATTTTTTTGAATCCTTGTTTCTTCATTCTGCTCCAGTTGAATGTTTATTTCTTCCTTCTGTTCCAAACCACTGATTTGAGTCCCAGTTTCCTTCTCTTCACTGTTGTTTCCCTGTAGCTTTTCCTTTATTTCACTGTTCACAGTCTTCAGTTTTTCCTCTATTTTGTGACCATTCTCAACCATTTCTGTGAGCATCCTGATTACCAGTGTTTTGAACTCTGCCTCTGATAGGTTGACTACCCCTTCATCCCTTAGTTGTATTTTTTGTGGAGCTTTAATCTGTTCTTTCATTTGGGCCATATCTTTTTGTCTCAGCATGCCTGTTATGTAGTATGGGGTAGATGTAGCCTTAGGTGTTCCCCAGGATGGGGTAACCCGAGTAGCTGAGCTGTGCTATATGTGAGAGAGTAGTCCTAGAGGGAATAGTGCCCCTTGCTAGGTTCTTGGCTGGTGTTCAGTCACTTCCCCCACTACCCACGAGCAAATTTGGCCCTCCTTGTGCTGATTCCTGGGTGGATGGGTTTGTGTATGTTCTAGAATGCTGTGTGTCTCTGCAGTGAAGTTTCTCCTGTGGCCTCAATCCCCACAGTTTTTTTCAGACAGTGGTTTTGAGGCTTTGTCTCTCCACAGTGGTACCCCGGGTTGCACAGTCTTTCTCTCTCCCCAGTTGTTCCTACTGGTTTATCAGCACACAGATGTAGAGTGCCTGATCCACCAGCTGCCTCCTCGCTAGCCTGGGTCCTCCAGCCTTCACCTTGCCACATGTCCTTTCCACCCTGCTGCCTGTCTCCACCCTCCCCACTGGTCTGGATGAGTGTTTCTGTATTAACTCCTTGATTGCTGGACTTACATACAGTTTGATTTTTCTGGCAGTTCTGGTTATATTTTGTTTTTAAATTTGTTGTCCTTCTTTTGGTTGTGTGAGGAGGCCAAGTTTATCTACCTATGCATCCATCTTGGCCGGGAGTCCTCCTCTGTTGCCACTTTGAAATCTTTGGTGTTCAAGCATTCTTTTTCCTTAATTTATATTTGAAACTTTTCAAATATTCATTAAAGTAGAGTACTTTTTTAATGAATGTCCGAGTGCGTACCAACCAATTTCAGCAGATCTTGTATTTTGTTTTTAAAATATTTTATTTATTTATTTTTAGAGAGAGGGGAAGGGAAGGAGAAAGAGTGGGAGAGAAACATCAGTGTGTAGTTGGCTCTCATGTGTCCTCTACTGAAGACCTGGCCTGCAACCTAGGCATGCGCCCTGACCAGGAATTGAACCGGCGACCCTTTGCTTCACAGGTCCATGCTCAATCCACTGAGCTACACCAGCCAGGGCCAGATCTTATTTTATCAGTTCTCCACACAGATATATTTTCCCCTGGAGTATTTTAAACCAAATCCCAGATTTGTTATTTGTAAGTATATATATATACTTTTTCAGTGTCAGGTTCTTCTCTCTGGATTGAAAACTCCTCTTTTATGACCATAAAACAATGAGACAAAGATTCAGACAAAACAGCCCCAGATCATACTGGATAAACTTTACGTGAAGTTTTGACCTACTCTTTTTTTTTTTTAAATATGTATTCCCAGGAACCATAGTATTTTCCATGATCAGATTTACTATGTTATCATTTATTTTCAGGTGCATTTAGATTTCCAGACTGGTTCACTTACTATAGAAATCTTGCAAGAGTTGTTTTTGTTTTCCTTTTGTAATATATTCATGAGGTAATCTGTTGAAACAGCCTTAAACTACCTGATCCAGCCAGGGTCAATGATACTAACAGAATTGGACATTAATTATGAGTTACATAAATCATGATTAATGTTAGGGTGTTTTCTTCTTCCTAGGTAAATTATTTTTAAGATTTTATTTATTTTTAGAGAGAGGGGAAGGGAAGGAGAAAGAGAGGGAGAGACACATGAATATGTGGTTGCCTCTCACATGGCCCCTACTGAGGACCTGGCCATGCGTGTGCCCTGACAATGAATTGAACTGGTGACCCTTTGGTTCGCAGCCCGCACTCAATCCACTGAGCTACAACAGCCAGGGCTAGTGTCAGGGTTTTTTTAAAGTAATTATCCTTTTCAAGTTTCTAAGGCAGGTCATTATTTCAGAGTATTTGAAGTAGAACTGAAGTTTATGGGCTATTGATGGATTTGGAAGAGATCAGTTCTAAAAAAAATTGTTTTTCTGATACCACATATCCTTCCAACTGCATTTTTCCAATTTTCAGTTCTTTGCAGGCCCACTTCAGCACATTATAGAGGTAAGAAAATTTGGAACTGGAACATCAAATACATTCATACAAGAGGGGATGATAACTTTTGAACACTACAGTAGTAAGATTTGTTAGTGCTCTACTTGTCACAATTAAAAAGCCTAAAATTTGTTAATTTCTGCTCAGAACAGAAGGGAAATGTGAAAATTCTATGTCTCTTCAAAGAGTGGTTTAAAACTGCCCTGGCTGTATGTCTCATGTGGTTGGGGTCTTGTTCAGTGCACCAAAAGGTGGATTTGGTCCCTGCTTAGGGCATGTACGGGAGGCAGCTCGTCCCTGTTTCTCTCCCTCTCTCCCTCCTCCTTCCTCTTTCTCTAAAAGCAGTGGGGAAAAAGGGCTTTAAAACTGGTCTAAATTAGACCTCAGTGGAGGTATTTAATAATCCTGATATGAAAATAACAATTTCTGTTAGTGGTCTTTAATCAAGACAGATTTTGCCTTGAGTAAACCAACCCAGTCTTTCTTACTGCAGAGTAGTCAAAGAATATTGATACAGAAAGAATATTGATGGTAATCTCCTATTACCATCCCAGCTCTCTCTGCTGAAGAACATCTTATTTTAACGTGTATCACCCAGGCTTTTCAAAAAATGTATTTAAAAATATATTTAGTGCTTTTTGGATCTAAAACTTATCAAAAGATTAGACATTGAAGGGGAGAATTTCATGAAAAACTAGAATATTTAATATGGAATTTTAGATACTGCTCTGCTTATCTTAAAGCTTAGCTAACTTGCCCTGATCTGATAACTTCGTTGGTTGGAACATCATCCTGATTGTGGGTTTGATTTCTGGTCGGGGCCCAAGCCTAGGTTGCGGATTTGATCCCCATTTGGGGAGCGTACAGGAGGTAAGAGATTGATGTTGCTCTCTCATTCCCCACTGCCATCTCTCTCTAAAATCAATAAGCTATTATTGGGAGAGAATTTTTTTAAAAAGAATTAAAGCTCAGTCAGCTCATTTTAAGGAAGGCTTCACAAAGCTGGAATATTTTAGGCAGTTTATTATAAAGGCATGACAAAAATGGGGAAGAAAATGTTCAAAGAAGTGATAGAACGCTCAGCTCATCACTTCCCATACTGTGCATTACTAGCACTCTGAGTTGGAATTTAGTTGGCATGCGTAATATTGGCAATGTATTTGATCTGTCTTTGCTGACTTACTTCATATATTCATTCACATATTCAACACAATTGAATTAACCTTTTTTGTTTATTTTTTTTAAGGTGCTGAAGGAACAGTACCTTGGTTACAGAAAAATGTTCTTGGGAGATGCTGTAGATGTGTTTGAAGCCAGGCGAGCAGAAGCCAAGAAATGGCAGAATGCCCCCAGAGTTACTACTGGACCCACCCCTTTCAGCAACATTCCAAATGCAGCAGCCGTTGCCATGGCTGCAACTCTTACACAGCAGCAACAGCCTGCTACAGGTCTGAATGCATTCAAGTTATAGCTTCTTACTGTTAAAATGCAGAACATTTATGTGCATTTTTATGTCTTCCTCATGTTGTTAGCACTGACGAAATTTCTATGAATAGCTATTCCAATACAATCTAAAAATTGTGATGGACACAATTATAAACATACCTGATAAAAAATGCAGGGTAGTCTTAGCAATAATTATATATCAATGGGATATTGAATATTGTGAATTTACTTAATGTTATTTGCTGTATTGCTATAAATGCCCTTTACAATATGGTGTTTCACTACTGAATTACACTTCAGAGTAACAGACTCTAAAATTGTGATTGTATCATTTGTTGTTTTAAAGTCAGATAATCCAGCCATACGTTGCATTTTTTTATGTATGATACTGATAGATGGTGCATTATTTCCTCATACATAGACACTGACATTCAGGATGAAGTATGTTTTTATAGACTCAAGGTGTGTTGAAGATCAGTAGTTTTGTTTTTTATATATATAATGACAAGAAAGAGTACAGGACCTCTAAACCAAATTTGGAAGAAAATACACGGTAGACTTATTTATACCTTTTCAAAATAGAGCAGTAGCAAGAACAGGAAAAGGATTGTTTTGAGGTTCTTTGCATTGAACATTAAGAAGTATGACGTGGAGAGTTGAGCAGATGAAAGTCATTGGTGAGATACTGTAAAGCAGATAATTTTAGTCCTTGGTTTAATTCCACTTCTCATGAGAGAAACATATTTGTGGTGAGTTCTGCGTTTAGTTTGGTCCTGTGCCTGTCAGAGGTTACTACCTGTCTTTACTCCTGCAGTTCCTGTTTTGTCAGGTTTAAAGCTTGACATAAAAAATAAATCTTAATGGATATTGATTTTATTTTATTCATTCATACATTTTGAATAATGCTTACTGTTCTACCACATTCGTTCTTTTGAGAGTTCCATATAGTACATCAGTAAATTATAGTATAAAAAATGTTTTAAAAAAGAGAGAGAGACATATTTAGATTGCATTCAGGCTGCCTCCACAAGGGAGCATTCTGTTTCTCTCTCTCTTGGTAGTGTGAAAAATTGTTCTTCACATTTGGAGGTGACAGAATTGACTTCCCATCAGTAAATCGCTGCTGATGGATTTACGCCAAATCCTCCACATTCCAGGGCTGGACCCATGTGAATAGTGGCTCACGTAAGCACTGTATAGTATCTTCTGGCTGGAGCATAGGATTCTGTTCTCAAGTCATAGAGAGAAAAAAGTAATTTTGAAGTTGAATACGTATCAATCCCATAATTATTATCCCATAATCAGTTCTCGTGATTAATTAACCAATTAATCAGACTAACCATAGTACCATTTTACCTTTTAGGGCCAATATCAGTCATAAAGTAGATCATATGAGCATGGGTTTGGCTAAATGTTCCTCCCACATAAGAGATTTTCATTCTAAGAGAGGTTTATAGGTTTTCACTCATGCCTTTTGGACTTACGGACATATGAAGGTACATGTTCATTCTAGAAATATGAGTGCCTACTATGTGTTAGGTTCTGAGGATACAAAGGTATGGTCTTTGTATGGCGATGGAGAAGAATATAGCTTAATTTAGAGTAATCAAGTTGAGGAGCCTTTTGTTCATGTGCTTTAATTTTGTCTGTGATTCTTACCAGGTTTGGGGGAAACTGACTGCTTTCTCTGTTCTTCGCAGTTTTGTAACCCACATAAAGATTTTCTAATGGGTGGTAGGAGTTGTAATTTATCAACCCTAAATGGTCTTACAGTGTTTTCATTTTGAGTTGTACGAATTTTTAGAACTGAGAAGCTAAAGAATCATAATAGCAGTTTTGCATTATGCCTTCTCTTTTTTCCTTTTTTTAAGGTCTCCAACGCTCCACAGTTCATTCTTTTATGCCTATCCCCATTACGATGTTAGTTATTTTAGTCATGTCACTACGATAGCAAGATTTATGAGGTCTACTGATACATACTGATTTTATGAATTGACACCCTGTTTAGAAGCATCTCTATTTATTGCATCACGCAGTGACTTACTCCTTATGTCCTGTGGATTTGATGAAATCTTTTTAAGTACCAGTAACAGGTTTTCAAGACCATCGAGATGAAGCTAGGTAAAGCTTGTGTGCTATTTTTATATATCACTGTTGATCTGTGCAGAATTTGAGTCGTTAGGCATTTTGTTTTTATTTGCATATGGATTCTTGACTTCACTAATATAAAAAAGGAGATAGCTTCTTAGGCTACACTACCTTCTGAAGGTTTCGGTGTAGTCTTTCTTGGAGGTGCAGGTATGCACTTAAGTGACTTCTTGATCATTCTTACATGTTTTTTAGTGAAGATATATAATAGAACTTAGGCCTGTGTGATTTATGAGTATTGCTTCTGAAGGCTGAAGAGAATTGGTGAAAACCAGCAGGCTATTTATGTATGAAATAATCATCAATACATGGATAAATTACATGATATAACTTGAGTCCACATACCAGTGCTTCAGAAGCCTCTTAAAAAGCCTAAGAAATAGAGTAGGCTTTTTTCAGTATAATTTTAATTTAGGATAGATTGTTTTAAGCTGAGGTACTGGGATTAAGTTTTGCTGTTGTGTTTTGACACTTTTAAAAGTTCTTGATGTTTACATAATAAGACTTTTCTCATGTGACTTAGCTGCTATTTTTAAGGAGAGCTGAAAAATTTTGTTAGGAATTCCTACTTTCCAGCATTTACTGCAGGTTTGGACATTGAAGGTGTAGTGTTCAATAGGAAACTTTAAGTATTTCTCTTCAGTTTCTTGTGGTTTTGTGATTTTGTTGTATTTAATAACCAAAGGAACATTCCCCACTAAATCAGTAAGTACAATTTTAAAAATTGGGGTAAAGGCATTTTTTAAAAAAATATTATGATTTTAAAATATGATTTAGGAATAATCGGACTAATTATATTAGGCATTTTGAGTGGTCATTGAAAATTATAATATATTTTAGCACTTTAGTACTTTCCCTGTGAATGCAGTTTTCCTTTTAAAAAGGTAGAATTTATTCTGGAAATATGAATTAACAGTATTAAACTTGATTTTGTTGTGTGTTAATATATTATATGGTAACTTTTGTAAAATGTTACTCTACATGAAGATTTCACTTTGGGCAGTCATTGGGGTATATTATTACTAACTTGATTTTATTTATGGAACTAAGAGCCTCTTATTGAATGACTATTAAGATTTCGAAATAGACTTCTTGAATTGTTTACGTAAATTTACCTGAAGGATTTAGATTCTGCTTTCTAATAGTGGAACTAATTTATATGGTGGCCAGAGTGTAATATATATGCTAATACTTTGGCATGGTAGATATTTATCATGAGTCTTTACTATTAAAAATGTTATACATTTACCTACTAGTTTTTATAAATGATGTTGCCTTCAGAATTTGCTTGAAGGCACCAAACTCAAAATGTCATGTACCTGTTGTGCAATGGAAAGTCTTGTCATCTTTAGAGTTCCTTATTACCTATATCCTAAATATCGATGATTAGAGTTACTCTTAAAAATAGAGCCACACTCAACAAAAAGCATGTTATTTGAGTAACTCTTACGACTTTTAGGGCTGAGGGCTGGGGTGTGCATTGTTCTTTAGGGTCTTCCACCACCAGTGCCTCCTGGTAACATGTGACACCTAAATCTCTCTGTTAAAGAAACTGGACGTGTGTTTTCTACATATTATTTTTGTTAGAAATAAAGTAATACGCTTAGTTTCTTTTTCTTAGTTTCTTTTTCTAGTAACATTTTACAAAAGAGCTGCTTGGCAAATATTTTATTCTCAAATTGATCTCAAAGTGGATGTAAAATTTTAAATCCTTTTTTAATTTATTTTTAATAGTAGTATAAGAATTCTGGCTGCTATTAGTTCTTATTCTTTATTTTCTGGGTGGAAGCTATTTGAAAAGTCCAGTTTTTGTCCCAGTGTAGAAAAATGTAGTTTTTCAGTTTGGTTTTTTTTTTTAATGCTTTATAATTGACACTACCTTTGGAATATACAAACCTCATTCATTGAACAACTTGAAGGCTTTGAATTCTTTGAAAAGTTTAAATTTCAATCTGTATATTACTTTGGCAGATCCCTCAACTTTGAGATGCACTGATCACTGTGCTTGAAAGACAAGACTGAAGATTGTACTATGAAATTTATTGGATAGTTTTCATAAATTATTTATCAAATGAGAGATTTTTAGATTTTTGTAGTCTGCTTAGTTGAGAAAAAATGTAGTTAAAATGAGAGGCAAGTTTGATGTTATTCTTGCCAAACAAACTCAGCCAAAATCTTTCAAGTAACAAATGGGAAAAGGATGACTAAATTGTTCTGCATCTGAATACATTTCCCAAAATGTTGGAAAGAAATTTCTGAATTGAAATCTTGAATGTATTGAATCTGTCAAGGTACACAGCGGTGCCTTTGTAAATGTTCATTATCTATCTTACTTAATCAGGTGATACGTGGTGTAATGTTGCAGAGCTTAACAATAGAACTCAGTTATCACTTTTTGTGAACAAGTTGGAATTGTCATGTTACTGTGTAATTGATTTGCTTTAAAATGAACAATAAATTTAATAAAATAAAACATTGTCTTGTTTTTTATCTATTTATTGTATATATATCGTTTATATTTCATATAAGAAATCATGCCTAGTTTTTTGGGTATTCTTATGAAGTAACATGATAGTTTTGCAATGTTAGTGTCAGTCTCTTTTGCTCAATCGAGACTTGACTCTAACAGTAAGGAGCTTGTTTTAAAAAGAAAAAAGTAAAAACCTTTACTGATTACACCAACTAATTTTACCAGAAAAAACAAGTGGGGAGATCTAAGATCATTCCGGAAGTAAAACTGAAAGAACTATAATTTGCAATACATTAAAGATTTCAAATTATTTAGCAGGTTAAGCTAACATTCATCTTTCAATGCAGTGGGCCTTTTTGAATTGTCTAGTGTGAACAAGTTAAAAAATTGGGGAGGGTAGATAAATCAGTTGGGACAGATATAAATTAGGCTGGGGAGACATCCTGAAAACTAGTTTTAGCAAAAAGAATTTGTTGAAAGTAATTACTGTTCATTTAAAAAACAATTTTTTAAACGTTAATCTTGAAAGAGTAAGGCAAATTTGTTTTTTCCCCCCCTCCCATTTTTTTTTTATACCAGGGCCACAGCCATCTCTGGGAGTTAGTTTTGGAACGCCATTCGGCTCAGGTATTGGCACTGGCTTGCAATCAAGTGGCTTAGGTTCTTCAAACCTTGGAGGTACACTTTAACTTTTCTAATAATTGCATTGGACTATTATACCTTTGAGTTGATAATAGCCTGTAAACATTTTCTGAGAGGATCTACTGTTTGGAAGTTAAGTTTCCATCTGGCAAAACCAATTTTCCAAACATAATCAGTGCTTTATAGTATTAGATTTAGAACCTAAAAAAACGATTTCATCTGTGAACACTAAATATTAAAAAGTATAAAATTAAGTTGTAGGGATGTTCTGTATTCAGTATGCTGAAATATGAACTTGAAAATTATTTTAATAAATTTAACTAACTTTAGAAAAATTAGTAGTCTTAATATCAGTTTGGAGTCCAAACTACTTCTGGATATACATTCTCCTAATCGTTACCTTCTTTTTCTGAAAACGAACACTTTAAATGGGGAAATAACTTTATTATATGTTGAACAGTTCAACTTTTGTTTATTCCTAAGTACTTTTGGCATATTTGCTTATGCATATTTGTATATGTAAGCAATGAAATGTATTTTAATAGTTTCATAAGTTAATTCTAATTAGTAAGGTAAGTCTGCAAAAACATGCTAAATACAAATGCATCCATAATTGTCCGATGTGGATGATTAAAAATTAATTGTGTTTTATGGAGCACATTGTCATAATAAATAAGGTTTCATTATTTCCACTAAAATATATCATCAAAGGAGGGGAAGTTTGTAAGCTTTTATGGTTACTTAATGTAGTAGGCCCTATTAGGAATTACTAGAATGATGACAGCATAATTCTTGTGATCTGTAATTCGATTTGCTGTCATATTTCTTAGAATTAGAGGCAAAAAGACGGTCAGATTCAATATTTTAGATAAAGCTGTTGGGAAGTAACCTAAGAGGAACTCGAATCTTATTTTTAAACACTTGACTTGTAGAAGAGTGAAAACAAGTCTTCAAGTACCTTAGCAAAGTCTCCTCTTGAACTTTATATGATGAAAATTATTTTTCATTTAAATTGTGTATTAAGAGAGAAAACAGTGCTCTCACTCCCAGTTTCTCGTTGTTCTGTTGGATGATGCTACGGCAACAGCAGACGAGGCTGGGGCAAAAGGAGGCTTTATAGTTGTTAGCGTGCAAACACACAGTTCATGCTTGTATTGTTTCCCGTCGTAACAAATGGAAACCTGCTTCTGCCCACCCTGTATTACTGAGTAGATTGACTATTACATAGTTTTGCAGATTTTCATTGGTAAAGGTTCTTAAGTGAAAATGTTGAGGTAAAAAGAGTAAAGTCACCTTGAATGTGGAGAAATGCCGTTCTCCGCATTTAAATTATTGTGTGTGTCGTGCTTATTATGAATTTAGACTTCTTCAAAATGAAATATCCCGAAGTAGATATGTTTATATCTATTTGACTAAAATTAAACTTTGAATGGTCACTAAAATGGCCACTTTGAATGGTTCATGTGTAAGAGAAAATACTAAATGATCTTGTTTTTTATGGCCTTATTCAAAGTTACTGATGGGTCATAAATTTAATCTAAATACATATAAATGTTTCATTTCAGAATTTATCTTGTTTTTTTCAGAAGTCTTATGCAAAGGAATAAATAACAGGCTTTCTTCATAAGGCCATGTTTTTCAACACTGTACTTTTTAGATCTTTGGTAATTGGGGGTTTTGCTTGTCAGTACCCTTTAACCTGTGTTTTACGTGCCATTGTATATTTCTCTATTGCCCTTCCACTAGGATTTGGAACTAGCTCTGGTTTTGGATGCAGCACCACAGGGGCCTCCACATTTGGATTTGGAACAGCAAATAAACCCTCAGGAAGTCTTAGTGCAGGTTTGTGTGTTTCAGCCTGAATTTCAGACAAACTTAAAGGTTTCAAAGTATTTAATTTAAAAGTATAAGTATTGTTATTTGCATATCCAGGGAAGATCCCCGATTTAGTTTCTAACCCCTGGATGAAGAACGTAGCATTATCTCATAAACTAAATGTCAGATTTATAAAATATTTCTTACAACACTTACTCGTTTGATAAAATAAATAATTACATCCCCTATTAACTAAGCAGAGATTCCTTTGAACCCCCAAACTAGCTTCATTGTTAAATAATTTTCTTCATTAATATAAAATGAACCCGTTGTGCTTAAGTTTTAACCCAGTTTTTATTCATTCAGGAGAATGATTTCTCTTCCAAAGAGCTGTTCTTTAGTTATCACATCCCATCTTACAGTTGAGTTCTTTGTTAGTTTTTGAAATAGGTGTAATCTTTTGACTCTTCTAGTAGAAAATTCCAATTCCAATTCCATTACTTTTGCATTTTCTCTATAGTTGTGAATAATGACTTTTTAAAATGTTCAATCCTTAGGGATAAGAAGTATGTCTAAAATAATGATGTAGTACCAGTTAAATTGTGTTAATTGAGGGGATTTGAAGGAAATTCTGTTTTAATATTAAATACTATTTAAAATCAACAGTTCCAATAGAGTAAGATAGTAGAATTTCAGTGGTATCAGAATTATAATATAAAATGTTAATGTTAACTAGACAGTAATATTACTTAATCTTAGTTACACAAGAGCTCTTATTACAAAGTTAAAATAGTAGGTACTACTCTTCAGTGTATTCCTTGTCCTCAAATTGTGGGTTGTGGTTTTCTTGGAGAACTTAAAATTGCAAAGTTGTGAGAGTCTTCGACATGTTCATGAAATGTTCCTGGATGGGCTGAGGAGGAAGGCACCTTGGCCTGCTGAATTCCCAGCAAAGTGCCCGGCAACTGAAGTCTTCGAGATGTTTCAGTTGTGCTGAAGTCTTGATTTTGGCCTGGACCACTAACCTTCTGTCTCTAATGGTGCCACTAAGTTGTTTGCTAAATTATTTTCCTATAAAATTGCATGTGAGGAATTTAGGGCCATAAGATACTTAACTATTTTTATAGATGACATATTCCTGTAGCTAGAAATTTACCTCTCATCCCCATTTTTTTATATTTGTTTTTTGTGACTTCTGATATGAATATTCTTTTCCTTAAACATAAGGCTTTGGCAGCTCAAGTACATCTGGGTTTAACTTCAGCAATCCTGGCATCACGGCATCAGCTGGTTTGACATTTGGGGTGTCCAATCCTGCCTCTGCAGGCTTTGGAACAGGAGGACAGCTCCTTCAGTTGAAGAAACCTCCAGCTGGAAACAAAAGAGGAAAAAGATAAACATATAGGTTGATGTGTTGAGAGAATCCATTGCAGCATTGTTTATTCTGAGTCTATTTTTCTAAAATGGATGCAGTAATTAAATTGCATCCCAGGAGATTTCTAAAGTTTTGATATTTTTCCCTACTCGGGAATTTGAACTTTGTTCTAATTTGCCATGCTAAACATCTTTTTTCTTGTGAATTTGAACCCTAGTTGTATATTTTTCTTTATTTCAATTCTCAATGTAAGAAATGTTCTGATTACATCACTGGTTGGTAAAACCTACTATTTAACCTAGTGTTAACAGCAACGTTTTTGTTGATACAGTTTACATTATTTGGATATATGCACATGTGTTTCTTATACAGATGATATGAACTCTAGGGCCTATATTAGAATCAGTTGGTTTCTTGATAAAGGTCTTTTGAACTACACTGCAGGGCATCTTGTGAATATGTATATAAATATATACAGAATAATACACACAATTGTGTGTACATATAAAATATATATTTACAGACGTACAACTTTTGCCTCACACTGCTTCCCTTTTCTAAGGGTCTTCCCTTTTTCACCCTTGCAGCTTCAAGTCCTCAGTGCTCGTAGAGTGATGAGCTAGAGGTGCCAGGTTATTGCAGTTATGTGCTCAAAGACTTAGTGAAATGGTTCCCGTTGTAAATATTTGACCTACTCAACTGTGTTGCCCCTAGTCTTCTTCACTTTTGTTTTTCACCTCCACCTTTAACAGCTGCTGTTAAGTGAGAAATGCTGTAAAACTCGTTGACCAGGTTTTAATAAAGCTTACTATCCTTCATGTCCTCATATTGCCTATATGAGATGTTTTTTCATTTTTGAGATGAACCTTCAAGAACATATTTGAACTCCAGACTGGTGTTCTGGGGGCAAAGAGCTTTAAGCCAAATTGATTCTATGCAGGTGAAGGATGCACTATGACTTTGGTGGAAACTTTTCTAGCTATTCCAATACAGAGTTTTTTCTTTATAGGGCTATTGATACTCACACCAAATGGAGTGGCTCATCAGCCTCTTAATGTCTTAAGTGCTTAATTTGGAATAGAGAGACAATATATTTTAAGACAAAAAAAGCATTTGTAGCAACTATAAACTACTCCCTGTTTTAACAGAGTTCCAGTAATAACACATAGGTGTGTCAGGTTGCACCTGTGTAATATTTGTATTAGTACCAGTGACGTGGAGTGGGTGAAAAACAGAGCCCTTGGAAAGAGAACTGCCTTAGCCATGATTTCAAACGGAAACCATTAGGTAGATGTATGTGTCTTTCAAGTACAGTTTTCAGATGGGATGTGAACATGGAATTTCATTGAAAATAGTTTAATTTTTTTATGTAGAAGCTTTTGTACATAACGTGCATCAAGTGAATGTTTTCAGAAGCGTTTCACCGAGACACCTTTTTCCTAAAATAGGTATTGCATAAATACGTGTGCGTGTGCACACACATGTGCACCATCAGTGTGTTAGGTTTGGTTATAAAGGTATTGTCGAATCCATTTTATTTATCTGCTTATAGCAATGATTGGCTTTTTGGAATTGAATTTTTCACGCCTTGATGCATTAAAATACAGAAAATGCTTTGTTCTGAGCTCTAAAGCTGTTTTTATTTTTGCACACTTCTCTAATACTACAGTTCCCAGAACCAGATTTTGGGGAAGGGTAGTAAAACCTATGATTTTGTGTTTTGAATTAACTGTCAGAATGAAATACACAGTTACAACAAACTTTTTTTAAAGACTTTGCATTGTATTGCAAAAATCTGAATATTTATATTTCTTGTTTTTTCTTTATATATTTTACATTTTAATATGTTGAACCACTGGAAATTTGTAACAGATCAATTTGTGATAGAACTTTAAATGTGTTGTCATTGTCTCCATTGTCTTCACTTTGTCCAGAGCCTATTATTAAGTAAACAATAAAATTTATTGTGTCAGTTGCTTTGAATCTTTATAGATGTTAGTAGTTCTTAATATGTAATTTTCTAATTATTGCTCTCTTATTCTCTTTGGTTGGTTTTTAGTGTTTCCACTGGTTTATACATCTTGCTTAAAAAAAAAATAAAGACTGAATGTAAGACAGTATGTTTGAGTAAAAAGTAAAATTCCCCCTCAACTCCTAGTTTCTTCCCCAGTGTTCACTTTTAATGGTTTGGTGTATATTCAACATACAAATATGAATGTTTACTCTAATTTTTCTTTTCTCTCATTTTCTCATATTTTCTCATGCTCTCTTAGATCTTTTTTTTTAACAAATGGGTTAAAAATCTGTGTGACTTGCTTTTTTCCCCCTTTAATGATATATCATTGGCATCTTTATAGAAGTCCCTGCAGATTTACTTTTTACCTACTGTTTTGTAGCATGAATGAACAGTTGGATTTTTTTCCACCTAATACTTGTTGGTGGGCAGTTAGGTTCTTGCCAGTATTTCAGTATTATAGAAAAAGCTGCAGTGAAGAACCTTTTGCATGGTTGTTTGGGCTTATGTTTAATGTTGCTTTGGGATTGATTCTAGAAGAGGAATTGCTGAAAGGACACACAAATTGTATGTTTCAATGTCAGATTGCCTTCCAAAAATGCTATATAAATATACACTTCTGCAGTTTGTATGTGTACCCATTTCCCAGCAATCTCTAAATGTCGATATTGTCAATCTTAATAAGTACTCGTGAGGTGAGCTTTCTAATATATAAACATTCTTCACTTGCATGTTAATATCCTTTGTCTATTTTCATACCAGGTTATTTGGGAAGGTGTTAAAAATGATTTATAGATCTCTGTAGATAATAGATGTTAATATTTTTCCTGTGAGATAGGATGGATTGGAATCTGCTAGTTTCAGAACCCTGTCTTGACCCTGTAAGATCTTGGGCTACTTACTTAACTTTCCTAGACCTCAGCTTTATCATCTGAAAAGGGGATAATAAAGATGGGTGGGTGGTTCGGTTGCATAAACCCCTGACACTTTGCAAGCAGTTACTATTCCTGCTCTGATAACCTACTCCCTTAGTCATGGAGGCTGGATGCTGTAGGGAAAGCCAGCCTACCTTATTATTTTATTCTGCATCTGTGTGGGTTGGGATGGGGAGGAAAAGATGGCTATTCTAGGGCACTTAACTCTTTAAGATGAACTTAAATACCTTGTCAGGTTTGTGGGTTTTTTTCTCTTAAAATCCCGTTGGGATTTTGATTTGGTTTATACAAGTATATTACCATCTGGGGAGAATTGATATCTAATATGTATAGCATGGTATATGCATTCATTGGGTCTTTTATTCTTTTAGCAAGGTTTTACAGTGTTTTTTAGGTTCTTGATTATTTTTCCTAACCAGCATCTTAAAGGGAGCAGTTCTGGCTACTTGAATCTTAGGAACTGTAAGAAGTTTAATGAGAAAGCCTTTTCAGGATGGCTTACCTGACTCTTGTAACCCAAAAGAACACCCTGTGCTTAAAGTAAATGAGATTAGATTGACTTCTTGCTGTATAGACGGATGAACATCAACTGGCCCAAGTAAACCATGGAAACGGAGGCAAGAAGCTTAAGCTGTTAGATGTCAGCAGATAGAAGAATAGGGATTACTGGAAAAACTGGTCATGGCCCAGCAGTTTTTTGCTTTTTCTCCTCAATCTAAGGCACTTTTTCTCTTTTGTGCAATCTCTTAATAATAATAAGTAAGAAAAAACCCCACCAGGTTACAGTACTGAAAAGTGAACTGTAGATTTAACTGGCAGAGAACTTATTTTGTCATCCCCACCCTCTTCGAATCTCAAAGTAGCAAGCCAGTTTAATTTGGTGAACATTTATTAATATTTGCTGCGTGCAAATCACTCACAGGAGCACAGGAGGATATAAACATGGGTAGGTAACAGTACGAGCTAAGGAGAGGCCAGGGCCTTTGATACAAATTCCTTTCATACAAATGGAAAAAAAGAGGCACAGAGAGGTTAAATAACTTTTTTTTTCTTCTGAGCTTTTACTTGTTGGGAAGTTTTTCCAAATAGATTTTAGTGATTATGCTATTACAGTCCCATTTTTTTCTCCCCTTTCTCCCCTTCCACCTTGCATTCCCCACACCAGCAGCATTCCCCACTTCCCCTCCTCCCTTAGTTCATGTCCATGGGTTGTATATGTAAGTTCTTTGGCTTCTCTGTTTCCTACAACACTCTTAACCCCCACCCACCCTGTCTATTTTGTACCTGCCATTTATGCTTCTTATTCCTTGTGCCTTTTTCCCCATTCTCCCCCCACCTTTCCCTACTTGTAGCCCTCCATGTGATCTCCATTTCTATGATTCTGTTCCTGTTCTAGTTGTTTGCTTAGGGTTTTGTTGTGGTGGTGGTGGTGGTTTGTTTTTAGGTTCAGTTGTTGACAGTTTTGAGTTTGTTGTCATTTTACTGTTCATAGTTTTGATCTTTTTCTTTGTTAAGTCCCTTTAACGTTTCATATAAAGACTAGGTGATAATGAACTCTTTTAACTTGACCGTATCTGGGAAGCACTTGATCTGCCCTTGCATTCTAAATGATAGCTTTGCTGGGTAGTGTCATCTTGGATGTAGGTCCTTGCCTTTCATGATTTGAAATAACTTTTTTCCAGCCCCTTGTTGCCTGCAAGGTTTCTTTTGAGAAATCAGCTCAGTCTTATGGGCACTCCTTTGTAGGTAGCTGTCTCCTTTCCTCTTGATGCTTTTAACATTTTTTCCTTTAATCTTTGGCAATTTAATTATGATGTGTTTTGGTGTGTTACTCTTTGGGTGCAACTTCTTTGGGACTTTCTAAGCTTCCTGAAGTTGCATGTCTATTTCCTTCACTAGATTGGGGAAGTTGTTCAAATAAGTTTAATTTCTTGCTCTTTCTCCTCTCTTCCTGGCACCACTATGATTCAGATGTGGGTATGTTTAAAGTTGTCCCAGAGATTGTTAAGCCTCTCATTTTTTCTTTTAATTCTCGTTTCTTCATTCTGTTCTGGTTGAATGTTTATGTCTACCTTCTGATCCAAATCGTTGATTTGAGTGCCAGGTTCCTTCTCTTCACTGTTTGTTCCCTGTATATTTTTCTTTATTTCACTTTGTGTAGCCTTCACTTTTTCCTTTATTTTGTGACCATACTCAGTCATTTCTGTGAGCATCCTGATTACCAATATTTTTGAACTCTGCATCTGATGCGTTGGCTATCTGGTCACTAAACTACCAAGTGGATGGACAAGAATTCGAACCCAGGCAGTCTTCCTAAAGTGTAGGCTTTTAACTCGGTATGCAAATTATTGGATTGGCCAAAATGTCCATTCAGTTTTTTCCCTAAGATAAAAGATACTTTTTCATTTTCTGCAACAACTTTATTGATTTGGATATTTTGAATATGACAGCTATTTCCCACTATTGGCTTCTAGTGGATATAAGCCAGGGGTGCTGCTAAACACCTTCCAATGCATAAAACAGCCCCACAGCAAGGAATTATTTGGCCCAAATATCAATGGTACCAAGAAACTTTACAAACAACTTTTGATGTGTTCCATCAGTCGCAGCACCTTCTCCATACACTACACATTTTGTGTGTGTTTCATTTGCATTTTTACCTTTCTTAATAAAGCACGACAAGCCAAAAATGCTGAGTATTTTCTTTCATCTTCAATACTAAAATGGCTCCACAAAAATTCACCTATTTTGATCATTTTTAAAGGCATGCTGATAAGAGCTGTCACAATATAATCTAACAAAATCATTTCGAATGAAGTTTAAGATAACTAAGCACTACTAGAGCCATCATACGGAAAAAACAAAGCACTTTTTGGCCAACCCAGTGATACAAGGTGGGATTTCTTACTGAGTGATAGCATAGAGATGCAAAGGAAATCCTTGAGAAAGCAGAGGAATAGGTGGCTTTAAGCAGTGAGTGTGAATAGGATTTGTTTTTATGAAGTATTTGCACATTGAATTTACAGAACCATATATTTAATGAGCAATAATCCTGAGTTTGAGCGACATAAAGGGATAAAATTTAAAGTAACTACTACACCCACTCTCCGGAGGAAATTTTAAGTTTATCTTGATTCATACTATATTTCTTCATTAGTTTTAACAGCTGTATAGTACCTAGGCCCGCATTCTATTTAACTAGTTTCTTTTGGTGACTATTAGATACTTTCAATTTTTTTGCTATTAGAAATAAATTTAGTAGGATAGGTGAAAATGGCATGCAGTTCTATTGACATGTCTCTGCTTAGGGAGTTTGAACATTTTCATATAAGTATTGGCCATCTTTTTCTAGCAGTTAATTTTACACCTCTGTTTCTGGTCTTTTGTATTTGTTATGTAGAAATTTAATTTTTTTATGTATTAGTGTTTTTTTAAAAAATATTTATTTATTTATCTTTAGAGGGGAAGGGAAGGAGAGAGGAAGAGACACATCAATGTATGGTTGCTTTTTTGGTGCATCCCCTGCTGGGAACTGGCCCCTGCCGGGAACTGGCCTACAACCCAGGCATGTGCCCTGACTGGGAATCGAACCTCGATCGTCCGGTTTGCAGGCCCGCGCTGAATCCACTGAGCTACACCAGTCGGGGCTTGTATTAGTGTTTTTTTAATGACTTCTGGGAATGAGTGGGAACTTAATGGGAGTGAAAAAGAGAATTACATTTTACAGTTTATGAAGCCTTTTTTATTTATTAAATCATTAAAACTTCATGCCCTTGTCTGGGTAGCTCAGTTGGTTAGAACTTTGTCCTGATATGCCAAGGTTGTGGGTTCAATCCCTGGTCAGGACACATAGAATAATCAACCAATGAATACATAAGTAAGTTGAACAACAAATCGATGTCTCTCTCTCTGTCCCCCCCTCTCTCTAAAAATCAGTAAAGAAATGTGAAACTTTATGATTAAAGATGTCTATAAAAGATTCAGCCGGGTGGCAAGAGTCTGATTGTAATTAGTGGTAATTGTAATTAGAACTGAAACAATTACACATACCACTTTACCAAGTGCTTTTGTAATGAGGTGAAATGCCCTGGGTCTGATTCCATCTTGTTCAAGCCTTATTCCCATGGCCTCTGGTTAGTAGCTTCTGGTTAGTCCTGCCTACAGACATGCTAATTATTGGAGGAATGCCGCCTGAGTTTTACAGAAACAGCCCTGCCCGTTTCCCCTTTCCTGGAGGTAAAAGAAGTCTGAACTTTGTATTTTTTTGAAATGGATTTGAGAATTAGTTCTTCCATTTTCTCCTTTGATGCCTTCTCAATCAATGAGCCTTTCCTTACTCCAAACCAACATTTTGAGTTTTGGCCTTTTGAAGTGTTGGGCACATGGACCAGTAAAAATTTGGTGAGCCAGCCAGGAGATGGTGTCCTTGGGCAAGCCAGCCCCAGCCCCAGCCCCAGCCCCAGCCCCAGCCCCAGCCAGGGTTTTCCTCCATCAGTTCTGAGCAGCTGCCAAGGCCTCTTGCCTTGAGAGCTTGGGAGGATTGCCTTGGGCCACAGCTTGTTTGGAATAAGGAAAAGTTTTTGGACTTTTGTCTATCATTGTTTTTTTTTTTTTTCCGGGGTAAGTTGCTCCCATGTGTGCAGCCAGGAATCCTTTCTCTCTAGCTGAGCTTCTTGTCAAGACAAAGCCATCTGCATTTTAGGACCTTCCATTTGAAAATACGACCAAGATTATTGGAATCCTTCCTCTCTGTCTGGGCTTTCTCTCCCTTGGGACAAAGCCATCTGCATTTTGGAGGCCTTCTTCTAACAGCAGGATTATTGGACTCTACCTATTCATGTATCTCTCTCTGCAAATCGACTCAATTTGGAAGTAGGGTAAGTCACCCCTGTGTGTACAATCAGGAACTCTCTTCCCTCCATTTGGGCTTTTTCCTAGCGATAAACCAGTTTGTTTTGTATTTGTTTGGGGTACCATGTTGGAGAGGGGAATGAATAATGGTAGGACTTGTACTCAATTTGTGATTGGGTTCATTTGCATTCATTTGAATTTGAATTTGAAATGTGTAATCTGAAGTTTGGTTAGGAGAATACACAATTTATTGTCTTTCATGTGTATCGTTTGTGTGTTGACCTCAGGCTTCTCTCCCCATTGGTTTGGAAGTAATAAGTAAAATGGCAACTGAGGCTTCTCCTCCCCTCACCCCTCACCCCACGTATTCCTCTGCAGATGTGTGCCAGGTGCCAGCTTGTGCTTTGGCCGCATCACAGTGCCCTCGTCCTCTAGGAAGATTTGCCACTTTGAATTTAGGCACTTTGAAACTGCTCTTTTTACTCTCTGAGTTTCTGACTTTATTGTGCATACTAGCTTCTGTTGTTTGTTGACGAATCCACCTTAAGGGGCACGTTTGAAGGAGAAGATCTCAGGCCTTGCACAGAAAATGGAATCCATTCTTTGATTGATTATAAATTAATTTAAAACAGCTTCAAAGGCATTCCTACAGCATGCAAAGCTTTGGTCATCTGAACAAAATACCTCTGAGTTTTGCATTGTACTCAGAACACAAAAGCTAGCATTTTAAAATAAAAGCTATGTTATATGTATATTTGTATGTTTTTGTGTGTGTTGACATGTATATAACATTTGTACCACTGAATGGTATTGCTCATTTGTAATATTAAAATGGCTTAAACAAACAAGTGTTTTATGAGGATGCTCAAAAATATAACAGAAATTAAGCCAAATGATTTTCAGAATCACATGATCTGGGAAATGTTTGCTATGAAAGTTTTGAGTTTTATTAACCTTTTCCATATAGGTTTTGAGTTGAGTTTGGGTAAGTAGACATATCTTTAGGATCATCAGTGTTAAATGACACTTCTCTTCGACCAGGTTCTTTTAATAACCCCTTTCTCTGTTGTATCAATCCAATTGCTCTTAAGAACACCCAGGACAACCCCACTGCCAATGAAAATTCAGTCTGCATGTCTTCTGAAATCAAAAGGAGATGTTCTGTTCTGGCCGAAGATATATCCCCGAAGTCTGAACACACACACAAACCCCTAACAGGTCCCAAGTTACTGACCAGAAGACAACTAACAAAAATCAGTAAAACACAACTCACTTCTGTGTATCTTTGTCTTTACTTTTATTTCTAATATTCTACCTGCCTTAAACCATCTCCTTTAGACATATAAAATTTAATTAGCTTCCTTTAAATTTATTCAACTCACTCAAAAGGGAAGCTCCCCAATATTCTGACTATGTACCTCACTATCAGAAAGATGGTTTGGGGCCAGTGTGTGGCAGAATCTTATCTTCCTGGTGGGGGTTGGGAGCCAATGAGACCACTCAAGCCATAGTATTTCAAAAGTAGGCCTTAGTCTCTCTGGCTAAAGTTGTATTTGATCATTGAATTGCTTTGGATTATGTTCTAGCTGAATAAGTAATATCTGTGCATTGCTCATGTGTTGCTCAGGAGCTGTAGACCAGGGCATCAAAATACTAGTGCCTTCGGATGACAGTACTCAACCAGGCGTGTGTAAATGTTTGCAATTAGCTACGAGACAGTTCCATTCCTTAAACCCTAGGTTTACACCCCTAACCAGCATGTGTGGGCTCTTTAACACAGTTGTCCACCTTGTATGGGTGGAATAATGGTTATTGCCAAGGCAGGTAGAAAATGAATTAGGCTGATAATAGTAAATGGCTCCTTACTGAGGCTTAGGAACTGCTGCGAAGCAGGTTCCCCTGGCTGTGTCTGGTAAGGCTATGGCATGGCCTGGTGCCTTAGCACCAGAGCTGATAGTGCCAACTGCTGTTCAGTGCTTCTTGAGATACTGAACCAGGAGAGGGTACGCTTGAATGGGGGTTGGACTGGTGACTTCTCCCAAGTTGGACAGTATGCATCTTGCCAGAGCGTGAGACATGTCCCAGCCAGCTGAAGTGATCCCTGCTGGTCCTGTTGAAGTCCAGGCTCTGGACAGGGACCAACTCCAAGAGCACTGATAGGCTCTTTAGGTCCTTTAAAGTTTAATCTGAAGATTCCTTAGGAGAATTCCCGCAAAGCAGATTTAAAGGTAGCCATATGGTTAATTACTTACTCTTGCTATACTTACACATATAATCAGGCCGAGTTTATTGAAACTAGACATATTTTGCAGGAAATTAGTCTTAATTTGCCTATCTTTGGTAAAAATGGGGGTGATGTTAGTTAGAAAAATGTTCAATAGAAACTGTAATATACCTTTGTGGATATTGGAAACTAATGCTAACCATTGTCTTTTTTGAGTTTAGTTTTGTTTTCTACTTGTAAACTGGACTGGATCCTGAATTCTGGTGACTTGGAATCACTGAGAACTAAAACTGTCCTTTTCCTGAGCCTCACAATTACAAACTGCAGATGGATGGCGTGACATAAATGTCAGATTGCCACAGAGCTCATGCTTAAACCACCTCAGGGACTGGTGCTGTGTTCACTGCACAGAAAATCTGCCTGAGTACCTGATGACATCATCAGAGACATTTCAAACTACAGAAGATGTTTCTGGTCTACAAACTGAGAAACTGGTTTACAATTTTCTCTGATCATTAACCTTTACTTTTTTGTTTCCATAGATCTTATCAAATGCTGATGTTAACCTGTATAGTCAGCAGTTTGGCTCATTGGACTGCCTAATCTCTGTAAGGCCTGTACAGGCCACCAGAGTCCTTGGCATGTGGGTCCTTAGACAATAGAAATGCTTTAGATTACTTGTTAGCTGAAGTAGGAAGTGTTGGTACAGTGGCCTACTCATCATGGTTTGGGTCCTGGGGGACATAATAACAGAAGTAACTCTTTTTTCTTTGTTTCATATGAGGGTACAGATATGCTGGTCTACTACTACTTCTACCATTGCTGTGGCCTCTGCTTGTGAGTGTAACACTCAGAATGCCCCCTCTAAAGTTTGGGACACATTGAGGAAGAGGTGGGCGTGAGACTGTAAGAGCCGGATAAGAGGGGCACCCTGGACATGCAACTCTGGCTCCATCTGAAAAGTTAATCCTCCCTTTTAATTGAACCTGAAGATTGAGGAATGAAAGGCAGAAATGGAGGGGATTGCTTGATCTTTCTCTTTGGCTCCATCTCGTTCAAGCCTGCCTAGTCCCAGGGCCTTCAGGCTCACAGCTCCTGGTCATGAGTGTGTGTTCACGATACACCATATTTTGCTGTCTATAATGCACACCCACATATTTCTGTGCATTATACATGGGGTTGTTGGGCTGTTATACCCATGGTATGTCATCATTATACCCATGGATGATGTGCATCCTTATATTCCCCTCAAAAATTTGAGCAAAAAAGCACGTATTGTAAATGGCAAAATATGGTAGTCTTTCCTATAAATCAGCTTTTGGTCCACACTTGGATTGGCTGGTCCAGGCCTTAAGAACTGAAAGTGCTGAGTGGCCTGTATGGCCACCTGTCCTACAGGTGACACCAGCACCCAGAAAGGATGGAGCCAACACAGGAGACTGCTATTCACTCAGGTCTTGCTAAAGCAGGCTCACTAGGCTTTTTAGGTTTAATACCTATTAAACCTTAATACCTAATAGCTCATGTAGGTTTAAAACCTACGTTACTGCAGGTTTAATCCAAATCTATGCTAACTCAATAACAATAGTAACCACTCAGAAACAATCAGTAATATCACATGAAAGAACTGGAGGATAACGAATCTGAGTCCCAGAGTCTCAGTCTGCAGGTCTGGGAGACAGCATGGAGGGCAAGGGAATTGTCAGTGTCTTACAAGGAAGGATCTCTGGAGCCAGGTGGCAGCAGAGAAGGCGAAGTCCTCAGTCCAGCAGGACAGAGCTTCCAGTGACTGATGCCGAGGGAGATCAACATGGCGTGGGGCAGCATCTTGGTGTGTGTGGCTCAGCTCTCAGCAGTGGTCTGGAGCCTGCCTCAGTTATACCTTGAAAGTGGTGCACTCCACCCTTCTGGGTCTCTTGATAAATGTCTTGGCACTCCTGATGCCATGTGGGGAATTTCCTCAGGAGCTTGTCTGTGGGTGGTCCTGCTCTATAGACATGGTGGTTCCGGTCATGTGTGCAGATATCTTAGGTGTATCTCCTTGCCAGATGTGTCTAGCATGACTTACGTCCTTTCCCTCTTGAACCAAAGTATCATGGCTGACTGGCAGTCATCTTGGTTGACGTGAGTGACTCTATTTTGTCTTACATACTTTTACTGTCTTGCCTGGACCAACACCATTTATTGTTCCTGCTTTCCACACTCTTGCTTAGTCCTGCACGTAGATGTGCTAGTCATTAGGAGAATTCTGCTTGCATCTTGAATTTTATAGAAACAGCCCCTCCCTTTTCCTCTTTCATTAACATAAAAGAAGCCTGAATTTCCATACATTTTTGAGATGGAGCTGAGGGTTATGTCTCTTCTCAGTTGATGCTTTCTCAGTCAATGAACCCTCCTTACTCCAAACTCAGACACGTTGAGTTTTCACTTTTTGTAGCATCAGGCCCACAGCCTTTGGACCCCGAGCACTTTGAGAGTTGTAGAGCTCTTGAGCATTGCAGTAACATTAAGGTAGGTGATGTGAGCTTTTTCTTTTACAGGTGAATAATTTATCCAGAGTTACACACGTGTTAAGTGATGATGCTAAGACTCGATTCTAATATCTCAGGTGGCATCTAGAGAAACCTTCACTTTCAGCTCAGTGTCACTTTCAGATTTAATTTGATGCCTTCTATGTTGTTAAAAATGGAGAAGGCAGAAGAAAAGTTAAATTACTACAACCAATGAGGGCTTTTTTTCATTTCTTTAAAAATATTTTTCTCATAAGTAGATGTGAGGACTTGATTCAAGGACAACAACTCTTAAATAACATGAACAGCTAGTTCTGTTCTTGAACTATATATGTCTATAGGTACCACTTTGAAAGCTGCAATACACTCTTTTAACTGAACATTCTAGACCAAGCCTTTGTTAGATGTAATGATTTTTTTAAAATAACCTATAGAGAGCTTCCTAAAAAACTGCCACTTTTAGATTCCTGATACAGGTTGAGTCTGTGTGGTGTGTTTTGTGTGTGTGTACAGATATAATTAAAATTACATTTATATACTAGTGAAATTGACAATATAGCATCAATAGCTATCCCTATTTTTAGTGACATATAAATATTTAAAGATCCATTTTATATGTTTGTCTGTTGATTCTTTGCCCCCTAATTGACTTAATTTAGTTTAGTGAATTTATTACTCTTGAAAATAGCAGAATTATTTTAATTTTTAAATTATTTTTCTCAAAAATAAGAGTTTAAAGAGTAAAATGTTTCTATAAGGTCACAAAAGCAGCAGTCTCCCTTTTATTTCTCTATTTCAAATCGACAGTTGTCACCCATCATTAATCAGTGCAGTTGATCAACTCTGTTCTCAGTCCCACTTGGTTGCAGACATGCAAATAGTTTCCATCTCAGTTTTCCCCACTATAAGTTTAAAATTTAGCTTCCTTGATGGGCCAAGCCAGTTACTTTTTCATTCAAATTTCTAAAATTGCATTGTCATTTACCTCTTTACATATCCGCATTGTCTTTGTGCTTTTAGGCCATCTTTTAAGTTTTAAAATCTTTTTATGGTAATTTTATTGGAAATTCTTTTCATCTTTTTTTCTTTTAGAAGTTCTAATTGGTTCTTTAAAAATTATGCCTGGTAACTTTTCGATAATCTCTTAATTCTTACTTATACTTCTCTAAGCCTTATTTAACATAGTTTATATTTGTCATTGATACATCCAACAGCTAAAATCAATAGGGTCTGATTTTGCTATTTTATTTTTCTGTTGGCTTGCTCAGTGTGGCTTGTTTTTCTCCTTGTGTGTTTTGTGACCCGTATTTGTGGGCTCTTCTTGGATAGGAATTTGTCTTTGGGAATTCTCTGTGGCGGAAGCTGTGTTCCTTCAGAGAGGGCTTACATCTGCTGCTTCTGTCAGGCACCTGAGAGCACTGCTGACCCAGGTCCACTTTAAGACAGCATTGTTCTCTGAGGAAATTCTAGACCACATATGTAGTATAAATTGAAACCATAGTCTCTTCTGAGAGTCAGCTCTCATTAATGAATTCTCAGAGCAGAATTTTCCTTCCCTCAGAGAGCCAAGTCTACAACAGTCAAGTTTTCTGTCAGACTCTTCCTTCCCCTCCCTCCCTCCCTCCCTCCCTCCCTCTCTCCCTCCCTCCCTTCCTCCCTCCCTTCCCTCTCTTCCTTCCCTCTCTTCCTTCCTTCTTTATGCTAATTGTGTTGATAAGAGAGTGGCAAACTATGACCTGTGGGCCAAATCCAGCCTGTTTCCAATTTTTGTAAATAAAGGTTTATGGGAACACAGCCATACCCATTTGTTTACTTAGTGTCTGTCTACTGCTCTGCAGTAAAAGAGTTCAGTAGTTGGGACGGAGACCACATGGCCTGTAAAGCCTAAAACAATCCGAACCTTGTGGCCCCTTAGAGAAAAAGTTTGCTGAGTTCTACTATAGACCTTTGGTGCCCCTGTTCTCTAGGGGATTCTGTGATCTCCTTACCTTGCATGGCTTGTATTACTTAAAATACAGGGCACGGCTTCTCCTTTTTTAAAAGACCTCAAAATACAGTGGGTTGAGCTAGGTAGCTTATTTCTCTTTCACATAATGGTCCCAGTAGTTCGGTGGACTCAGAGGCCCGGGCTCCTTATAGTGAGTACTCAGTCCTTCTGAGAGTAATGCCCTTGTCTACATGATGCAATGTACAGAGTGGGGCAAAATTAGGGTTACAGTTATGGGTACACAGAATGGAGTTTATTCTTGTATTAGTATTTATGTGCCATTTTCCATAGGAACAGCTGTAAATCTACTTTTGCCCTGCCCTGTATTTGCATTCCAGCCCATGAGAAAAAGGAGAGAGTGGAGGGCAGAACACCTCTTTTCCTGTTAAGTTGCATATGTTACTTCTGCTACTTTGAATTGGCCAAAACCTAGTTCTAGAGCTGCACATGAGGCTGGGAAATGTCTGTCAGTAGATGGTCATAAACTTAGCTACAACTCCTGTTGGCACGGAAGGGGAGAATGCTCATGGGGAGGCTTCCAGAAGACAGCCATCAGCTCCGGGGCCTTGCGCTTTGCCTCCTAATCAGCTGCTAAAACCTAGATCACTGGCAGTTCCCAGCCTCAGTGCTCCCCCTTCCTCAAGCTTTCATTGCAGTTTTGGCTTCTAGGAATTTACCTACCTGTCTTGCTAGCTCATCTATGAGTTTAACAGGTGTTTTGGAAAATTGTATCCATCATTTTCAGGTGTTTTATAGTGGGAGTGCATTTTAGGAGAACTAATCCAAATATACTTTTAAATAGAAGGCCTTTACTTAATTTTTATGCGTATATATTCTATTGAATCTATCTTATTCCTGATGTGATGTAAACTGACCTAGACTGCATCCGATCCCAGCAGCGATTTTTTAGTTCTTTTTCCATGACCCAGGTTATATCATCCTTTCTTTAGAATCACTATACTCACTTAGCTTTTAACTTTACTTTCACTTTCACTTTAACTGTGTTTCTGGTGTTACTTTCTGACTTTATGTTCAGAGGTGGTGAACCAGAAGGCTGCGACTTGATCTGTTAAGCCCTCAGGAAGTTTGCTGTTTCTTGAAAATCAGATTTTACATGACATTCCAAATATTTTACCTTTGAAAAGCTAGTGGGTAGACTTGGTGGCAGTACATCAGCTTCCCCCACCTCCTCTGAGCTGCCCCGTTTGGGGATGTCCTTTACCCTCCAGTCTACTGTCTCTTACACATGCATAGTTTTGCTTGTTGAATAACCTGCCACACCAGTTTCATCATTTGCTGCACTTCACACTGGCTTGTCAATTCCCCTCCTCACCTTTAACTATCACAGGGCTCCTGTGTACACCCTCCTCTAGGGTTATGACTGCTCTAGCGAGGTGGGGGAGATATTTTCTTCGTTTTACAGTCAGGAAAACCAACTCACATAGAGCCAGGCTTCTGGCTTTCCCTGTTCACACAGATGTTACAATGGTTAATCTGCTCTCCAATTTAGGAAAGAAAACATGTGGTGAGTTCCTCGACCCTGCAGAAAGTCTCCGGCGATCAGTCATAACCAGATTGGAGCTCTGCAGTGCCGGACAACTACCAGCAGGGGCAGGAGAGAGGGTTTTCTTCCTTTCTGAGGGCTACTTACTAATTTCTTGCATTGTTATTTGTTTCCCGACCTGCTATTTTATAGCTTGAAGTTCTATTAGGGGTCTTGTTTTTGTGTGTGTCTTACTCTTTTTTAGGCACATTTATAACAAAGAATGATTCCGATTACTGTTTATATCTTATTAATATATTAGCTGGGAGGAAAAAAAGATTGGTCTAAGGAACAATGTTCTTTTACATAACTTAGCCAAAAATAACAATGTGCTGACTAACCATTTATTCTTTTTCATCTCGGGAAGAATTCTTTCTGCTCCTACACATTGTTTTATGTGCCATTGGTTTAGAATTAGTGATTCTCCACTTCTAAAATACTGTGTTCTCTGATAATTGTTAACGAACGTATTTAGTGAGCGCCTGTTTTAAGCCAAGCAGGAGTGTTTGCTGAGTCATCTTGCCATGTTCCAGAATCAGGGAATCAGGGCATTAATCTGTGCTGTCCACGATGGGCTGTGCTGTCCACGATGGGCTGTGCTGTCCACGATGGGGGGCCCTCACCATATGCGAGCACTTGCCATATGGCTAGTGTGGCTGAGAAACTGAACTTCCACATTTCCTTTAAATTGATTTAAAATTTAATTATAAAACTGACATTTGATTCAAGCATTTGGCAACATTTCCAAAAGATTTTATTTATGTGTTTTAGAGAGGGGAAAGGATGGGAAAAAAAGAGGGAGAGAAACATCGATGTGCCAGCACTCAACCACCAAGCCAACACCAGCCAGGGCCAAATATTAGGCAGTGTTCAAGTATGTTTGGAACAATTTGGATATATGTGTTTACTTTTTCAACTGTAAATTTTATGAAATTTAAACTCAGGTCAAGTAGTTCCAAGGCAAATTTAGCATCCAAATTGAGAAGCGTTTAGGTACAAAATTCACTCCAGATTTTAAAGACTTGGTATAAGAAAAAGAATGTAAAATATTTCATTAATATTTTTATATTGATTGAATATTGAAATGACTAGATATTTCACTGCATAAAACATGTTACCAATGTTAATTTTACATGTAATTTGTTTTAATGCGGCCAGGATAAAACTTAAAATACATACTGCTTTACATTTGTGGGACCCTGTGGCTTCACATGGTGCTAACCATGTGGTCCTGAGACCACATGTGGCTTGTCATGCACCTAAAAAGGAAATCAATGACAGGTATTTAACTCACTTCCTTACTAAAATCTCTGTCTTGTTCTGACAGCTGCCTCCCTGGTGTCCCTGTTTGCATCCTTCCCACCCTTGCCCATCATCGGAATTCTTACATTTACCATCTCAGGGAGCAGATAGGATTATGGAAAGCCCATATTCATTGGTGTTTTTTATTCCCGACTCCTTAGCATAATACAATAGTCCTCTCGTGGCCTAGTGTCTACTTTTGCCAGCCTCCTCTGTGATACCTCACACACTGAGGCCATTCCAGAACCCCCGGTTCTTTCCTCCCACTTCGCTTTTACATATGCCGCCGCCATGTCTTGTCTGGGAGAAGTGTTAGCCTTTCAGCACCCTCTGTCCACACCCTTCCCCAGCTTCTCCAGCAAATCACCAGCTGGATCTTCTCCGTGGCTTCTCTCTGGTTAGTCTTTGGACTTTACGATGCAGGTTTGCCACATTGTATTTTTGCCACTGGACAGTATATTCATCTCCTATTAGATTGCATAATACCAGGATAGGAGCTCTGTCTTGTTTTTGTTTGTTTTTTGTCCTCAATACTTAGCATCTAATATGACTCCATGAATATCTAAGAATTAAATAATGAATGCAGTGGGAAAATGGCTAAGTCGGTGTTTCATTATTAACCTTTTCCATATAGGTGTTAAAATTGGGCTGCTCGGATTAGAATCTCTGCCACATCACACATTAGGTGTATGACCTTGGCCAAGTTATTTAACATCTTTGTGTGTCATTAATAAAAGAGGACTAATAACATCTATCTCACAGGTTGATTGTGAAGATTAAAATGAGTTAACATGTAAGGTACTTAAGTATCTGCTTGGTTTAAGCTAAGCATGCAATAAATATTAACTATTATAATTGTCAAAATATGGTCCCAACTATTTTTCCTTTTTTCCTTAGGTGACAAGTCACAGGTTTTAACAGGATTTCGAAAACCCAGTGTTACAGAGACCAACGAAATAGGAAGAAAAATCCTGTTCTGAACAATCACTGAATCAACAAATATTTACTTGACAAGGAACCTCTGATGATCATTTTGTGAATCTCATTATTTAAGAACAGAACTATAAGTCTTAGAGTGAGTTTGGTCAAGGTTTTTAGAATTCAGGAAAGACAACATGCCCTTGATGTTTAAGGATAATCTAATGGATCATATACAACATACCAAGAGTGTTTAAAATAATTGAAAAGTAGACCATTAATTCAATATGTATAAGGAATTGTGGAAAATTCACATGTGGAATAGAAAAAGCTGATACAAATGGACCACATATAGTGAATTAAATATGCAACTTGAATTAGGCAACTCATTCTTTTTTTAAAAAAAACTTTATTGAGATATAACTTACATACCATACAGTTCACCCATTTGGAAGGTACATTTGATAGTTTTAGTATATTCACAAAGTTGTGCAATATCAGAATCTAATTTTAGAACATTTTTGTCACCCCAAAAGAAGTCCCATACACATTTCCCATTCCCCACCACCACCTCAAGTCCTAGGTAACTACTAATCTACTTTGCTTCTATATATTTACCTGTTCTGGATGCTTCCTATAAATGACTGGCTCCTTTCACAAATCAGCATACTGTTTTCAAGGGTCATCCATGTTATAGGATATATCAGTACTTCATTCCTTCTCACCACTGAATGATATTCATTATGTGGTTATAACACATTTTATCCTTTCATAAGTTACTGGACATTCAAGTTGTTTCCACTTTTTAGCAATTATGCTGTGAATATTCATGTACAGGTGTTTATGTGGACATATGTTTTCAATTCTCTTGAGTATATACCTAGAATAAGAATTGCTGCGCTGGCTGGTGTAGCTCAGTGGATTGAATGCGGGCCTGCAAACCAAAGGATTGCAGTTTGATTCCCAGTCGGGGCACGTGCCTGGGTTGCAGGCCAGTTCTTGGCAGGGGATGTACAAGAGGCAACCATACACTGATATTTCTCTCACTCTCTCCTTCCCTTCCCCTCTAAAGATAAATAAATTAAATTTAAAAAAAAGAATTGCTGTTCACATAGTAACTCTGTATTCATCATTTTGAGGAATGGCCAGACTTCTCTAGCTGCCTCATTTTACATTTCTCCAGCAAAGTATGAAGTTTCCAACACCTTCATATCCTGTTCTTGCCTGTCTTTTTATTTTATTATTTTTTTAATATTTTATTTATTTATTTTTAGAGAGAGGGGAAGGAAGAGAGAAAGAAAGAGAGGGAAACATCAATGTGTGGTTGCCTCTCATAGGCTCCCTACAGGGGACCTGTCCTGCAACCCAGGCATGTGCCCTGACTGGGAATTGAACAAGCAACCCTTTGGTTCCCAGGCTGGCACTCAATACACTGAGCCACACCAGTCAGGGATGTCTTTTTTTTTTTTTTTATAGCCATCCTAATGGATTTGAAGTGGTAGCTCACTGTGGTTTTGATTTGCAACTCCCTAATGACTAATAATGTTGAACATCTTTTCATATGCTTATTGGCCATTTGTATATTGTGCGGTTTATTCTTATGATGAATACACCATCCCTATGTTTATTCTATTAACAAATATTTGCTGAGCAACTATTATGAGTCAGACACCTTTCTAAATGTTGGAACAGGTAAGAGAATACAGCAAACAAAAATTTCAGCTCTCATGGAACATATTCTAACTGGGGGACACAGTAAAGAAAACAAGTTAAACCTACAGAAATGTTAACTGGTGAAAGGTGCTGTGGAAAGAAAGTAGACAAGGGATAGCGACAGCTGCGGTGGGTTCGGGGGTGGGGTGGGACTTCCCATTGTCAATTAAGTAGCTAGAGAAAATCTCACCAAGAAGATGACATTTTATTAAAGAGAGAAGGCAGAGATAATGGAGGGAGCTATGCAGAGACATTGGCAAAGCAGGTGGAGAGAATAGTACAAGTCTCAGGAGGATTCATTAGCTCGTTCAAAGAGCATCAGTGTGGCTGGAATGAAGAGAGGAAGGAAAGCAGGAAGAGATGAGACTGTCACAGAGTTGCAATGAGATCGGATGTTTAGGGCATTACAGGCTGTTAGAAGGATGTTGGCTTTCACTATGAATGGGATGCTAAGTCTCTGGAGAATTCATACAAAGGAGTGCTGTGATCTGACCATCTAACAGGGTATTTGGAAGTGCATGTGTATACACACATGTGGGTGATGGGGAATTGTTGCCACAATGACTGGGGATCATTAACAACCAAGCCTAAAACTAAACTAAACTAAACACTAAGCAAACAGCTAGAACAGGAACAGAATCACAGAAATGGAGATCACATAGAGGGTTATTAGTGGGAGAGTGGGAGGGGGAGGGGGAAATGTAGAGAATAAGTAGCGTAAATGGTAGGTAGAAAATAGGAGGGTTAAGAATAGTACAGGGAATATAGAAGCTAAAGAACGTATATGTATGTACAACCCATGGACATGAATTAAAGGGGATTGAGGGTGGGAGGGGGTGTGCAGGGTGGAGGGGAATAAAGAGGGGAAAGTGGGACAAGTGTAATTGCATAATCAATGCAAGATATTAAAAAATAAAATAGTACAAACATAAAAAAATAAAAATGAAAAGAATGGTATGGGAAATGGAGAAGCCAAAGAACTTATACGCATGACGCATGGACATGAACTAAGGAGGCAGGGGGTTGCTGGAGGGAATGGAGGTTCCAGGTAAAGGAGGGCAAAGGGGGAAAACTGGGACAACTATGATAGCATAATCAATAACGTTTTTTTAAAGTATAGGTTATGTGGGACATAATATCTATAATAATAAGCATATATATATAAACCACAAAATAAGCATAATAAGTATATATAATTTAATAACAAATATAAATTATGTCATAATAATAAACACTTGTGGGGGAGCTCTGACCACAGAGCCACGCCCCCCCCAATCACTGCAGATGAGAATAAATCTACTTAGACATGATCTGCTTGGGGAGGAAAGGTGGCCAGTCTCTCAAAGAAGAAGGGCCAGGAACCTTTTCCTCAATGGGCTTTTATTGGGTTCAATTTGCACAGGAATACAGGTAAAACTCATCAATCATTGTCAGGCAGTAAGGATCAAACAATTGATAACATTCAAAGAACTACCAGGGCTTATTCTGAGTCAGGGTCAGTTAGCTAAAGGGCTATAAAACTTTGGGAAACAAATTAATTTCCTGCTCGGACCCTTAACAGAAAATTGAAGACATTCTTAGCCAAGCAGGTTCCCCAGGATTTTATGGATTCTTTCTTAGGCCTGATTGCCCTGGGGAACCACCTATTCCTGCCCAGGGCTGCATGACCTTCTGGCATCATTTCAGGCTTAAGTCAGGCAGGGGAAGTAAGGCAGTCAAGAGATCAGGAGACTTCTTGCAGACAAAATGAGGACTCAGGCTATGTCAAAGCCTAAGGGTAAGGGTCTATCACCCCTTTTCTCTATAGCCCCCCAAGTCCTTCCCTCAGGGCCCCTTTGTGACCATGCCTGTTTTAAGTCATTCCTCCCTTGAGGAATCTTACCCATCATTGGCTAACCAGTCAGGCTCCGGGCCAAGCAGGGTGAAGTAAAGGGGGCAGAGGCGGTGGCCCTGCCAGGGAGATAAGCTTTGTCTCCTTAGTGGCTTATGGTCCCAAGGTCTCTCACTCAGCCTTAGCCATGGGGGGTTACAGCTTCTGAAACCAGGCAGGGTACTTCCCAACAAACACTCATAAAATCATTTAATTTAGAGACCAGAACATGATCAATATTGTTAAATCTTCCTGTGCATTCTTATGCAAGCTCATCATCCTGGTTCCCTCCAAAAGTCGCTGTAACAGAGAGGTCTGGCCAGATTGCTGGGCAGAGAGGGAAGGATGCCTGAGAGAGGTCAGGAAGTGCTGAAGGCTGTGGATTTGATAGGGGAATTAAGAGTTGGAAAATTTTAGTGTAAGGTAAGATAGTTATAAGCATAGTAAGTAATGCATATGTTAAAGCTATTGCTTCAGAAACTACAGATAAGGCCCATCCTGCCTTCCAGGAGAGAAAGCTAACCTCCTGGGGCACCACTAAAGACTGCTGCCTGGTGAATAAGTGGAGGCATCCAGGCCACTGTGTTCCAGGGAGAGACAGATGACTACCAGCCCCCCGGAACAGTTAACTGCCCAGGGCGAGAATACTGCAGTTTTTAAATCTAATTTCCCTTGAATTTAACCCCCCTCATTGCACTTTTTTCTCTGTTAGAAAAAGGCTGGCTTGGAAAGAAAATATAAGATGGTCCATTAGGGTACAAACCCACCATCCTCTCAGATCGCTGGCCATCTGAATAAAGCACCCATAAAAGTTCAATCCCTGTCTCTGCTTGTTGGGCTCAGTATATGACAGGCAGCGTGAATGCCCATGTCTTTTCTGGTTTCAGATTAACACCACAACCAAAACCACATCCATACCCCCAGGTAAGGGTAGACAACTAAGAGGGCTCATGACACAGAGTAGACAGAGTCTCCGGGGGCTGAAAGGTCACAATATATGTGTGTTGTGAAGATGAGCACGGCCACGTCCCACCCTGGGTAGACATCCACTTCTCAACATGGCGGCCAGAGGAGAAGCATGTGGTAGATGCCAACCAAGACTGACTAGGAACTGAGACTCTCCCACAGTGCATAGGACTTGGGGGGAAGATTTAAAACAGAAGACACAGAAAGACTGGGCTCTCTTTTTAGCATTCCTCTCACCCCATCTGGGCGAGGGGGACCAGGCATTCATGGGACTGGAGGATGCTGGTCCCACTCCTGGCTCTTGCCTTGCTCTGCTCATACGGTCAGGAGCAGGCTCATCTGGGATGCTGTGGTCCTACACTGAATGGCACGGGTCCTGAACTGCTTCCATTCTCTTGCTCTCAGAACTGCACACAGCCACAGGGGCTGGGAAGGTTCACTGGTCCTTGGGCATGAGCAACCTTGGGTGTAGCGGGCCACAGACTGAGTCCCTCACAGGATGGGCTGCAGTAATCTGGCAGCACGCCCCAGCCCAGGGAGAGGGCGGAAGCTCTGGGGGTTGGGGGGCAGTGGAGATACCAGCCTTACAAGTGCACACTTGGGAGACAGAGTCTGGAGCTGGAGAGATGGAGCCCCGTTTGTGTAGCAACCTTGGGCACAGACAAGAATGGAGAGGAGTCTCTGGGCACGGATTTAGATTTCAGTCTTTTTGGTAACAAGGGGATTTCTGTGTTTTGCAGAAGAGGATGGCTTGAAGCTGAAGAGGCCCCAAGTTCCCCAAATTGGGCAACATTTAATACCAATCTTTTTCCTCCCCCTAATTATTGTGTTATGCTTGGGGGGGGGGCAGCAGGAGGCCCAATCCCACTTTGTTTGGTAAAATCCCCATTATTCTAAATTCTGTTCCCTTCTTTTTCTCTGATTTAAAAAAAAATACTTATCACATATGAATATTTCCCTAAACATTTCGTTTTGCTTGTTTATAAAAGTGATTAATATATGTAGTCTGCAAACTGCTTTTTGAACTTAGCATTGTATTTTCAAGATTTATCCATGTTGTATCTAGATGTATCTAGGTTCATGAATTTTCATGACTGCATAAACATTCACTGTGTGACATTAACCGTGCCTTACCTGAGGGAGAGCACTTTGCAGTTTCTACATTGTCTCCTATTATGAACAAATGAATGTGATGAACTTTTCTGCATGTTTCCTGACATACCATGCGAGAGGTGGTCTAGAGCACTGTTTTACAAACTGTGGGTTATGATCCATTGGTAAGTCATAAGAACGAATTTAGTAGAATGTGTGGGGGTTCAGAAAGAGCCATCATGGTATGCAGTTTACACTTTGAGCTACATGCAACTTTAGCTGTGAGCTCAAGAGAAACTTCTCTGTTTAACTAACTAGAACAGTGATTTTCAACCTATTTTTTAAAATCTCCCAGCACATGAAGTAATTACTAAAATTCTCTGCCATCCAAAAAATATATTTTTGCCAGTCTGACCAAAAACATACTATAATTTTGATTCATTCACACCAGATTGGTTATTGTTGCATTGGCTGATGTTATGTTTTTATTTGACAATCTAAACAAAAAGAGGTATTGCATGTTTTAAAAGTTTTTGCAGCGCACTGGTTGATAATCACTGACCTAGAAAAGTCTGACCCAGGGGTGTGGGTCATAAACTGTTGTCAGAGATAACTTCTTCTGACTTATCTATAGGGCAGAGCAAACTTCTATTTACTGAACATATGCTCATTTTATCATCCTGAAATGACCCTATGAAGCCCCCAAGGTGCATTACCGCATCCCTGGCTCAGGATGTCTCAATCCTCCTTTCTATCTCTGAACCCTCCTGAAGGTGGGGTCTCTGACTCTCTCCTGTATGCAGGATTCCCATATGTATGTATGCATCAAATCTGGTTGTTTTCCATCCTTATCTGTCTCGTGTCCATTTGGTTATTGGACCAGCCAGAAGAGCCTTGAGGGTAGAGGAAGGTTTGTTTCGCTTCAGAATGCAAGCAGCCTCTGTAGATTTCAACCAGAACTGATATATCAGAAATCACCAGAATAGTGAACAGAAAGAGAAAAGAGAAGGGATTTTGTACATGGTCCTCAGGCCTTGCTGAAAACATGGTGTTTTTCCCTTGTTTGCATACACAGGAATCCAAAATATATGGTGAACATTAAGACAATATATGTACTCTATAAGGAAGGCCTCACAAATGTTACTATGGCAATGTTGGGAAGAGTCTTGAATGTCAAACACCATGCTTCAGAAAGTTTTGGCTTAGAGAAGTTATCTATTTGCCAAGAGAGTTAATCTGTGATTTCTGCATATTGGGCATGCTAAAAAAAAAAATAAATGCTGAAGAAAAATGTGGGGAAAAAAAGATCAGACCAAAATGGAAGAGAAAAAGATACTTGGGTTCAACTGAACACCAGCTTGCTCTACCTAAAGAAACTTCCTGTATGAAGGTCCAAGATAAGTAAGTTAAAGTCCAAGTCTATGCTGCTGAGAATGACTCTATACAAATTCATGGCAGGATTGGTAGAAAGAAGTAAAGGCTTTCGTATAAAAAAAAATGGAAGAGAGCAGGCTATATAACACATTGTTTTCTTAAAGTAATTTCACTTGTGTGTTGCTGTGCTGATTTGGGATATACAATGTATTATTATGGTTGATAATTAAAAGGTGTAAAGCCATGCCTCTATAGAGTATTCAAGTATGCAAATGTTCAAATTGTTTTGTGTGTGGGTTCTGTAAAGTCACCTTCCCACCAGTGTTTGTGAGCCCTGTCCTTCATCTTCTCCAACATTAGTACTGAGAGATTCCTTATTTTTTTGTCAGTGTAACTGGTCTTAAATGTTAACTCCTGGTGGTTTTAATGTTTGGTTACCTCATCTCATTACTCATGAGATGAAAAATATTTTCATGTTTATGGCCCATTCATGTTTTCTTTTCAGCTAATAACTGAACTGTGATATCTTTTGCCTATTTATTCTATTGGATTCTTTATCTTTTTCTTATTAACTCATGAATTCAGGCTGCTCACACTTTGTTGGTTATATATATTGCAAGTATTTAATTATAGTTTGTGGCTTATTTTTTCCATCTGTAACGGGGGCCACAACCCCCAGAAATGAGGGAGGGTTTGAGCAGTGCACGTGTGACTGGAGACTCTGTTCCTTGCAAATCATGACGGCCGGAAGAGGGCCAATCGCCTACCAAAGAGCATGGTATAGAGGTCAATTTAGTCGGGTCTTTTAGTAAAAACATTTTATAACTTTTTACCATAATAGTCCTTGTATACTATTTGTTAGATTTATTCACAAGTTGTTATTGCTCTTGCAGATGGTATCAACTTTTTAAAGAAAACAATCAACAATTTCTAATTGTTGCAACTAAATTTTTTAAAAAGAGTTTTAAAATTTATTTATCATTAGAAGGGAAGGGAAGGAAAGGAGAGAAGGAGAGAAACATCAATGTATGGTTGCTTTTCATGTGTCCCCTGCTGGGAACTGGCCTGCAACCCAGGCATGTGCCCTGACTGGGAATCAAATCGTGATCGTGTGGTTCGCAGGCCCGTGCTCAATCCACTGAGCTACACCAGCCAGGGCTGTTGCAACTAAATTTCATGTAATGAATTTGTATTCAGCAATCTTGCTAAACCCTTCCTTTCTAATCATTTATCTGTATATGTTTTAGAGTTTTCTACTCTTGACAATCATAACTGAAAGGTTTTCTTAGGTTCCGCTGAAGAAGAAATGCCAATCAGCCATAAAGGTAGGCAATGTAGAGCTTTATTGGGGTTTGCCCACCCGAGCGAGGTTCTCCAGTCTTCAGAGTGGGGCCAGGGATGTCATGCCCAAGCAGGGAATATGGTGGGGTTTTATTTTGGTTGGCTTTCTTCTGGGAGCTGGGGATTGGTTCCCTTTGAACAAAGCAGCAATATATCATTGGTGGCTCAGGTTGCTATGCAGATATCTGTTTTGGCAAAGCCCGCCCTTCCGGCTCTCTGGTTTGACAGGCCGTCTTTTCCGGGTTGTAGTTCAGCTGCCATTTTGTCCTCCCCCACCCATCCTGACATTCTGACCTCTTTGATAGGATAAGGGGCCCCGTGTTCGATCCCGCTACTTGCTGCTGTCAACGGGGTGTAGAGGGGAGGGGCTAGAGGTCAGCTGTTTCTGGTCTAGGAGGTGAGGTGGGTGATGATAGGCTATAATCCTTTTAAGTTTGCGTGGGAGATAGGAAATTGGGGTTGGGATGGGGAAATGTTGGGCTGTTTTAGGCAGATGACAATGGGGGTCGGGGGTGATGAGAAGCCAGGGTTGGGATAGAAGTGTCCCATACTTGTGGGTTGGCAAGGGAAGGGGAAATGGGCAGAGCTGGAGGAGGAATTGGATTTTCTAACAGTGGGAGAATAAGGGAGGAGGAAGGGGTCGGGTTTTGTGTTATCTGAGGAGTGGAGCCTAATAACTGGAGAACATCCTGTCCTAGAAGCAGAATAGGGCAGGAGGGTATGACAAGGAATGAATGGGAAAAGGGAAAGCCGTCCAGATTGCAGCTAAGCAGGGGGGTTCGCCACGGGCGAGACAGAGTCCCGTCAACCCCCATGACCGAGATCTTGGAAGGAGTAAGAGGTCCTGAAAAAGATGGTAAAACAGAGTAGGTAGCCCCCGTGTCCACGAGGAAAGAGATGGACTTACCCACTACCTGCAGCGTTACCCTGGGCTCGGCGAGGGTGATGGGGGTCTTCGAGTCCAGGCTGCTTCAATTGCCTAGGAATCTGAGAAGTTCTGTCGAGGCCAGGGAAGAGTCTGCACCTTGATTGGCTGGTCCCCTGTGTGGAGGCACCAGGGACAAGACTCTAAGGGGGCAGGCATCCCTCCAGTGGCCAAGCTGTTGGCAATCGGGGCAAGGCTTCGTTGGTGGCCGAGATTTAGGACACTGGCGGGCCCAGTGCCCTTCTTTGCCACAGGCCCCCGGTGGGGTGTCCTTTGGCCTGGACTTAGGCTTCACCCCCACGCCGGTGTTTGCTGCCAGCCGCAGGGCCACTAGCATGGCCTGGGTTTGCAGGGCTACCTTTTGCTGTAGGCAAGCCTGGTGGTCAGCCTCAGCCTCTGCTTCCCGGTTATTGAAAACCTTAAATGCCATATTTACCAGATCTCGGATGGGGGTTTGGGGGCCATCCTCAGCCTTTTTCAGTTTCCTTCTAGCATCTGGGGCCACCTGGGAGATAAAGTGAGTAGATAAGACAATGGCCCCAGCGTTAGAAGCAGGGTCAAGGCGGGTATGGAGCACCATTTCCTTAGTCTGTTGAGAAACAGCGCTGATTTTCTCTGGGGCCTTGGGTGACCTCTCTGAGCTTATCGTAATTGACTGCTTTCTGGGCAGATTGGTGCAAACCTGCTATCAGGCACTCGATCATTTGGTTGCGGCATCTCCGACCCGCCAGTCCTACCTGGTAGCCTCAGCCTGGTTCTGCCTCTGGCACAGCTTCAGCCCCTACTGGCATGAGAGGATTGATGGTGTGGGTTTGGTCTGCATGAGCCCTAGCTGCAGTCCGGATGAGGTGGCACTTGTCCGGGGTCATGCCATGTGAGGTCATAAGCCTGGACTAGGTACTGGAATTCCCTGATGAAACTGATAGGGTTAGTGGAGAATGAGCCTAGGTGGTTTTCAATTGAAGAGAGGTCAGCTAGTGAAAAAAGGGATATGGACCCGAATGACACCTTCTGCTCCTGCCACTTCCCGGAGGGGACAAATACGGGAGTCTAGGGGCTCTAGATTCAGGTGGTAGCGAGTATGTGAGCTGACTGGGGAAGAAAGGTCTTCAGAGGGAGGGGGAGAATCTGGCTGAGAGGGTCGGGTCGGGGCTGGAGTAGCCATTGGTGGGAGCTGATAAGGAGGAGGAGGAGGAGGAGGAAGAGAAGCAAGATCTTCAGGGGACTCAGAGGAGGAGGGAGGTTCTGGGGCAGTAGGCTTAGGAGGCCGGACAGGTTCAGGGTTCCCTAGCGCGAGGAGAAGTTGGGCTGTCGAGCATTGAGCGCACAGATCTGGGCGGGAGCGCAAGGCCCAGAAGCCCTGAATGTAGGGGACCTCAGACCATTTGCCAGCCCGTCTGCAAAAATTAGCTAGGTCAGTAAGGGTAACGAAATCAAAAGTGCCTTCAGGAGGCCAGGTTTCATGATTATTGAGCTGATATAATGGCCAGGCCAAGTGGATAGAAAAATCAGCCGTTTTTGCTTGAGGCCAGGGTCAATTGCTGGCAAATTTTTCAGAAGGCACCCTAGGGGTAACTTAGGATCTGGCCTGGACTCCTGTTCCCCTCCACCCATTTCTGGCCCCACGAGGACCAGCAAACGGGAATCGGAGTCCCTCAACCCAATCTGCTGATCTGGTCTGGTAAAAATGGGGGTCTGGGTCCAGGGACGTCTCCTCTGGTGCCCAGAACCTCTCAGCGGAGGAGAGCAGCCTCTCCCAGAAGGGTCACCCTCTCGCAGCGCTGCGGTTTTGGTGTGAGAGTAGTCTCTGAGCAGTCTCTCCAGCAGACGGGGGCCTAGAATCAGCGTTCAGGGACCAGAAACTTAAGGGCAACGGCACTTACCCTGGTTCTTAGTCCAGACTGGTGGGGTGGCTGTGAGGCCTCCTCAGGGAGGAGGGATAGGAGCAGTCTTCAGCAGACAACAACAACTCCCTGGTTTCGGCACCAAATGGAAGGTTTTCTTAAGTTCCACCGAGGAAGAAATGCCAATCAGCCACAAAATTAGGCAGTGTAGAGCTTTACTGGGGTTTGTGCACCCAGGTGAGGTTCTCCGGTCCACACAGTGGGACTGGGAATGTTGTGCCCAAGCAGGGAATATGGCGGGGTTTTATTTTGGTTGGCTCTCTTCATGGGAGCTGGGGATTGGTCCCCACTGAACAAAGTGGCAAGATATCATTGGTGGCTCAGGTTGCTATGCAGATACCTGTTTTGGCAAAGCCCGCCCTTTCAGCTCTCTGGTTTGATGTCAGTCGTCTTTTCCAGGTTGTAGTTCAGCTGCCATTTTGTCCTACCCCACCCATCCTGACAATAACATCTACAAATAATCAGTTTTGCTTCTTCCTTGCCAATCCTTTGACCTCTTACTTAGCTTTGCTCCCTTAGTCTCCTGGTTGGGATTGCTGATACAATGTTGATTAGAAGTAGATATAATTGTCAGAGTCCTTGAGTTTTTTTTAATCTTAAAGGAAAGCTGTCAAAATATCACCATTAATTTGTTTTCTTTTTACATGATTCTTTTTATCTAGCTAAGGGCGTGTGTTTTGTACGTTTTTTAAAAATATCATGTTTGGTGTTGAATTTCTTGCTTTTTCTGCATCCATTGACTGATATTCTTTTCTCCTTTAATTTGTTATTGTGTGAAATGCATTCACCCCTAAAAATTTTTTTGTGCTGTTTTTGGTTAGCCTACAAGTGAAGCTGGAGATTTAATTATGATTTTCTAATGAAAATGTTGAGGTGACACTTTAAGCTAAGCCGTGGTGGGGTCAGTGTATAATATTTTTCCTCTGAAAGATTTTTTTGGGGGGAAATTTGATGAAACTCAACCAAACATAGCATACCCGATAAACTGAATTCAGATGGTGGGCTTGAGTGCGAGTGTGACTGTGGGTTTCTCCCCCATTTAAAGGGGCCTGGCAGACCAAATATTTTTTTAAAGTCCAACTAAGAATTTAAAACCTTGTATTTTAAATTTCTCTGTTAATCCCTATGTGAATTCTAAACTTTCTAGACTTTAAACTGAGTTCTATTTTTTCAGAATACAATTGCTCTGCACTTTAAAAACTTTCTAACTTCTGATCCTGTCAGATTTTTAAGTTTCAGTTACTGAGATCCACAGATGACTGTCATCCTCTCATATTGGCCAGAGTGTACAATTTATGATGATTGCTCATGGTAGGCAGGCAGTGAGCTCCATATTTTACCTAGATCAACCCTATTCATTTTAATTCTGTGTTACAGATATGAGAAAGGAAGGTTACAGTAGTTGAGCAATTGTTTAAGCTCACTGAGCAGTTACGTGGCAGAGCCTGGGCTCTTAATTTCTGTGTATTTGGCATCTTGAATAATAAAAAGATTCTGTCTGTGGCCCTGGCTAGTGTGGTTCAGTGGATTGAGTGCCAGCCTGTGAACCAGAGGGTCACAGGTTCGATTCCCAGTCAGGGCACATGCCTGGGTTGTGGGCCGGGTGCCAAGTAGGGGGTACATGAAAGGCAACCAACCACACATTAATGTTTCTCTCTTTCTCCCTCCCCTCCCATCTCTCTAAATGTAAATAAATTTTAAAAATCTATTTAAAAGATTTTATTTGTGCATCTTCACTATTTTCATGGCTATATTTAGTATCACAATTAAATGGTGGTGTTTCTAAAAAAACAGTTTGTTACTAATTAAGAGTTTTATTACACTATGATCAAAGCATTGTTTATATTATTCCTATTTTATGGAACTTATTGTTGCTTTATTACCTAAGATCAATTTTTGAAAATGTTCCATGTGCAGTTAAAAAGAAGGTATATTCTTTATTATCAATGTATGGAGTTCTATATATATCCCCTAAGTCCTACTTTATTGATTATATTGTTTAGGTCTTCATTATCTGTATTTATTGTCTATCCTTATTTTTTACCTAACTTGTAGTAAGAGTGGTACCTTATTATTAATGTGTTTCTATTGATTTCTCCTGAAATCTCCTACAATTTCCCGCTTTATGAAGGTGGTTGGTGTGTGCTTTGGAACGTAGATGTTCATAACTGCCATATCTCTGTTGTTAGCTTTTGGAATTACAGTGTCCTTCCTTGTCACATGTAAAGCTTTTGGTTGAAATTCTACTTTAATATTAGAATCATAACACTTGCTTTCTTATTATCTTCATTTGCCCCTCCCTATATGTCCGACTTTTCTGAATCATCATGTTTTAGATGTTTCTGTTATACACAGCATATAGCTGAGTCTGCTTTGTTAGACAAATTGAAAATTGTTTTCATCTGTGAATTAGCCCTATTCACATTGTTGATGTGATTAATATATTTTATTGCAATCCAGCCATATTATAATTACTGTGAATATTTTTTTATAGTAACTGTTTCTTTGTCTACATAGTTTCCATTGGGCTTTCATTTTAAAATTTCTTGTGGTATTAAAAAAGACTGTAGTGTGCCCTGGCTGGCGTAGCTCAGTGGATTGAGTGCGGGCCTGTGAACCAGGCGATCGCGGTTCGATTCCCAGCCAGGGCAGATGCCTGGGTTGCAGGCCGGTTCCTTGCAGGCTAACTACCAGCAGGGGACGCACAAAAGGCAACCATACATTGATGTTTCTCTCCCTCTCTCCTTCCCCTCTAAAGATATATAAATAAATAAAATCTTAAAAAAAAAAAGACCGTAGTGTTTATTATGATGGGTTACCTTTGTGCTCAAATCTTTTTTATTGTTTTTGGTCCCCTATTTTCTTATTTAATTTTTTACTATCTAGTTTTGGTTTCTCATAATATCTTTGATTTCTACCTATTGCCTGTATACTAATTAATGAGCTCACTCTACTTTCCTCTCCCCCTTTTATTTTTTCATGGCATCTAATTCTACTTTGTCAAAACATAAAACATTTATATTTTATTCATTCCCCTCTCCCCAACTTTTAGTCTTGGGTTTATATATAAACATATTAAATGTTAAAAGCCATTGGCTTTTTTGCTATAATATCTCCAGCCACCTCTTGGTTAGAAAATATCCTCTAGCATTCTCCTAAAGAAGGGCTTGGGGATAGTGTTCTTGTGGCTCTTACATGTTTGAAACGGCTTTTTTGCAAGCCTTTATTTCAGAGGGCTGGCCAGATCATGCTTGGTTCATGTTTGCGGTCTTTGTATATTTTGGCTTACTGTGTTTTTCCTTATATTTCTTTGAAATATTACTCTCTTGTTGTCTTGCTTTGTGTGTTTCTTTCAGATAGTGTTCTTGGCCTTCTAAATTGTTTGATCTTCTTGCCTGAAGTCCCAGAGAAGTTTTTTCCTTTATCTTTAAAGTTTAATGGTTTTACTAGCCTATGTTAATTTTTCCTGGGTATCTGTTTAATCTTTTCAATATGTATTTTCAGGTTTTCTTTTATTTTATGAGACTTTTCTTGGATTATAGCATATATATCAGTTTGTTTACATTGTTCTTTTCCCGCTCTTCCTCACCCTTCTTTTTTACTCCTCCTTCTCTTTTTCTTTTACTTCTCTTCCTTTTCTTCTTATTTCTGTTCCTCTTCCATGTTTATTTCCCCCAGTCTTTCTCCTTCAGGGGTTCTATTTATAATATGTTGAATCTTCTCCTACCTTCCATTTCAACCATTCCCTTTTTTGTTTTTAATCTCATTTTCTGTTTTACTACATTTTAATACCCCTTATTGAACTTTTACTTAAGTCTTTTCTCTCTTAGACACTTTGTAATTTAGTCTTCATTTCTAATATGATTTTTGTTTTTTGCTTTAATTTATTTCCTCTTTTTAATAAAGTTTCATGTTATTTCTTCCTATTTGAGGTCCATTTCTTAAATAAAAATTTCTCATTAAAGATGATTTTTAAAAATTATTTATTTTTAGAGAGGAAGGGGAGGGAGAGAGGGAAACATCAATGTGTGGTTGCCTCATGCACGCCCCCTACTGGGGACCTGGCCTGCAACCCAGGCACATGCCCTGAGTGGTACTCAAACCAGTGACCCTGTTCTTTACAGGCAAGCACTCAATCCACTGAGCCACACCAGCCAGGGCTAAAGGTGATTTTTCAATCTTTCCAAATACATTTTTAAGAATAATTAATTCTGTTGGGAGTATTATGCTAAAAAGTTTTCTTCTGTTTAATTTTGTCACCGAGGGGCAGTTCATCAATTTTATCAGTTGAATGCTTTGATTCTTATTTTCTGTTTTCTTTTTCCCTTATAGTAGGTTTGTAGAGGTGAAGGCTGCTTATGTCTATGCATTTTAGGGCCAAGGTTGTTTGTGTATGATGTGTTTCGGTTATCTTTCGCTGTGCAACAAACCATAAAACTTACTGGCTTAAAATGAAAACTGTAATGATTTATAATTGTGTATTGGCGTACACAATTGTGTGATTGTATGAATAGTGGTTCTTCCGTTGTCTCAGCTGAGCTCATTGATGCAGCCACGCTCAGTTGATGAGCTGTCTGGGGACTGGAGTCAGCTGGGATGGACAGCTTGGGCTCTGTTCATGTAGTCCTTTTTTTTTTTTTTTGGTGGGATTTAATCTTTACAAAACACTGCAAGATGTGAAATTCTACATAGTAATTTAAAAAAGAGGAGAAGCTTCACAGAGTATGGGCAGTTTGGGCCTGTTCAAGTATAGTTTCATTGTAAAAATTGCTACACTAACAAACCACATTTAAAAAGAGTTCTTAGTCGAGGAACAGTGGTCTTTTATTCTAAAGGTGGTGTGCTCTAAGAGGGTGAGAGTGGAAGCTACAAGGACTCTCGAGGCCTGGGCTCAGTGACACACAGTGTCAATCCCTTTACATTCTACTGACTGGAGCAAATCATAGGATCAGCCCAGGTGTGGGGCAGAGTGCAAAACCACAACTTAAAGGGGCATGTGTATTTGGATAAGAGAAACTGCATCAATCTCTGTGAACCATCTCTACAGAAAATCCCTAATTCAAGAGAACCTTCTCTCTATTCGGTAAAGTAAATATGTAAGAAAGTACTGTTTTTTTATGAAGTTTTTGAGGGTTACACAGGAGGCTGGGGTTGTGTGTCCCTCAATTGTAGGTTCACTTTTATCTTTGAGGATCTTAAGTTTCCCCCTCTAGTTTATTTGTCCTTTACCATCAAGTCTCCAAAGGGGAACTCACTTGTCTTTCTGAGCCTCTTCACCCCAACAATTGATGCTTTTATGTGACTTCTACCTGAAGCCTGACATACGATTGTGTCCTTCCCTGTAGTCCGCGCTTTGATGTACCAGGACTCTTTCCCAATATTTTTGCTCTCAAGATGGAGTCCATCTTTCCTGGGAGTTTTTAGGTGAGCTGTAAGCCCCTTTTTTGTTTTCTGTTCTGTGGAGACCTCCATAAGCAATCCACAAAAGTTTGCTGGGATGTCTCTCTTCTGGAAATCATTGCTTATATTTCTATATACAGGTAATTTAAAGTTTGTAATCTTCTCTGTCTTCTAGTTATGCCGATAGTGCAGGATTTGTGCTGGTTTGTCCTTGTGTAACTGTGTGGTTTACTGAATAGTGTGCAGGGCAACTCGGAGGTAGATGACCACCATTACCTCCATACCTGGGCCTATGCTGATTCTGGGTCTCCCAGTAATCATTTTTTTTTTATCTTCTTGCTCTCCATGCTGTAATTCTGGATAATTATTTTCAGATTTGTTCATTAATTCTTTTTTAAGCTTACATTGACATTTAAAATTCCAGTTTAATTTTTCCTTTGGAGGGTCCCATCTTATTGGGGGAGTTTAAAGTCTAACTCTTCCACTTTGTGGTGGGCTTCAGGAGAAGGTGCTGCCTTCGGGGCAAAACCTATCTGACAAGTTTGCTTGTTGCTTGCTATTCCCATTTCAGCCCACTGTTCTCATTTTTTCTATCCTTTCCCCTACTCCACCTTTTTGGTAACTTTGATGCTTACTGGTGAACTCAGTGATGCATTTCAAAGGTATGACGGTGATCATTTCTTTATTTGTTTATTTGTTTTAGCTGGAGGCCCTAAGTTTCCCATGATTTATTTTTCATTGCTTTTTTTAATCACAGGCTACTCTACCTTCTCTAGCCTGAGCACATAGATATTAAAATGAGCAAAAGGAACTGACTGGGAAATACAGAAGTATTTCTAGTAGCAAAAAGAAAAGGCACAGTCAATTGTACGTAGAATTTAGTTCTATACGTGAGTATTTGTATGAGCATTACCCACAGCATGAGGGAGCCTGGGCCAGGGGTTTGAAGTAGAACTAGAAGATGCAGTACAATGGAATCGTCTCTGAGCAAGCAGCAGCTTAATTAATTTTTTACGTAGAGATCCCATTTGGGAATAAGGAAGGATTTTCTTTAATATGTTCATTGGTTTTTTCAGTAAAGGAGGCTGATCACAAGTACTAAAGCTCATCATATATTTATAACTTCTATTCACCAGTGATTGTGCTTTTTGTAAATTTTTCGTTTGAGGTTCACACTGGTCTTGAGAGCTTGCTCTTTGGATGGCAGCCACTCTGCCAAGTTATAGTTCCAAGCTCTTAGCTTTCTACCTGGCTCTCTCCCTACCCACATTTCCAAATCCCAGTGGGAGTTGTCTTTTCTTTTAATTTTTTAAAAGATTTTATTTATTTATCTTTTTAGAGAGGAAGGGAAGGAGAGAAGGAGAGAAATATCAATGTATGGTTGCCTCTCATGAGTCCCCTGCTGGGAACTGGCCTGCAACCCAGGCATGTGACCTGACTGGGAATCAAACCGTGATTGTGTGGTTCGCAGGCCCGTGCTCAATCCACTGAGCTACACCAGCCAGGGCTGTCTTTTCTTATATAGGGTTGAACTAGTGTTTATTTCCACTATCCTTGATTTCCAGTTTTACTCACTCTTTTGTTGGTATAATTTGTTTTTTTATTAAAAAATATTTTATTGATTATGTTAGTATAGTAGTTCCATTTCCCCCTTCATTCCCCTCCACCCTACACACCCTCTCCCACCCACATTCCCCTCCTTTAGTTCATGTCCATGTGTCTTAAGTTCTTTAGCTTCTACATTTTCCACACTATTCTTGCCCTTCCCCTGTCTATTTTCTACCTAACATTTATGCTACTTATTCTCTATACCTTTTCCCCCTCTCTCCTCCTCCCACTCCCCTGTTGCTAACCCTCCATGTGACTTCCATTTCTATGGTTCCACTCCTGATCTAGCTGTCTGCTTAGTTTGTTTTTGTTTCTGTTTTGGGTGTGGTTGTTAATAATTGTGAGTTTGCTGTTATTTTACTATACATGTTTTTTATCTTCTTTTTCTTAGATAAATCCCTTTAGCATTTCATATAATAAGGGCTTGGTGATGATGAACTCCTTGAACTTGACCTTATCTGAGAAGCACTTTATCTGCCCTTCCATTCTAAATGAAAGTTTTGCTGGATAAAGCAATCTTGGATGTAGGTCTTTGGATTTCATGACTTGGAATACTTCTTTCCAGCCCCTTCTTGCCTGCAAGGTCTCTTTTGAGAAATCAGCCGACAGTCTGATGGGAACTCCTTTGTAGGTAACTGTCTCCTTTTCTCTGCTAACTGTCTAGGATTCTCTGCTTAATTTTTATCTTGGGCAATGTAATTTTGATGTGCCTTGGTGTGTTCCTCTTTGGGTTCAACTTTTTTGGGACTCTCTGAGCTTCCTGGACTTCCTGGAAGTCTCTTTCCTTTGCCAGATTGAGGAAGTTCTCCTTTATTATTTGTTTAAATAAATTTTCCATTTGTTGCTCTTGCTCTTCCCCTTCTGGTTCCCCTATAATTTGGATGTTGGAATGTTTAAAGATGTTCTGGAGGTTCCTAAGCCTCTCTTCATTTTTTTTGAATTCTTATTTCTTCATTCTTTTCTGTTTGGTTGTTTCTTGTTTCCTCCTGGTCCACTCCATTGATTTTAGTCTCAGGGTTTTTTTCCATCACTATTTGTTCCCTGTGCATTTTCCTTCATTTCACTTAGTGTAGCCTTCATTTATTTCATCTAATTTGAGACCAAATTCAGCCAATTCTGTGAGCACCTTGATCACCAGTGTTTTGAACTATGCATCTGAAAGGTTGTTCATCACTTAGTTGTATTTGCTGTGGAGCTTTGATCTGTTCTTCCTTTTGGACCATTTTTTTTGTACGGTCATGCCTGTTACATAGTGAGGGGCAGAGCCTATGTGTTCACCAGGGCAGGGCAACCCAGCTGCTGGGTTGTGTTGCTGTATGTGGGGGCGGGGTGTGAGAGAGAACAGTGGAGCTTGCTCTGCTCTCCATTGGATTCCAGTTCCTTCTGCCGCTTCCTGCAAACAAACTGGGCCCCTCTGGTGCTGACTCCCGGTGGTTGGGTCTGTGTATGCTCTAGGACCCTGTGGGTCTCTCCAGCAAACTCTCCTGTGAGGCTGGGAGTCTCTCCCTGCACCTCAACCTTCACAGATGTCCCCAGTTGGTGTTTTGAGGCTTTATTTGCCTGTGCTGGGACCCTGGGCTGGGTGGTCTGACTTGCTCCCCAGTTTCGCCCAGTTCATCTGTGCATGAATGTGAGACTGCCAGGTCAGCCAGCCTTTTGTGTGCAGCGCCTGGCTCCACTACCACCACCTCTCTGGGTCTGTCCCTCTACCACCCTGAGCATGGGGTCTGCCAGCTGCCACCTAGGCACCCAGGGTCTGCCCGCTGTCATCTTGTGCTCCCCGGGTACCTTGCACACCTAGTGCCACTGCTTTTTGTTCTTAGCTCCCCTCTCTGCTTAGCCGCCCAACTCCACCCTGCCTACAGGTTTAGTTGAATGTGTCTATTTTAACCACTTGGTTGTTTGACTTCCATACAGTTCAATTTTCGGTCAGTTCTGGTTATTATTTTGTTTCTAAATTGTTGTTGTCCTTATTTTGGTTGTGCAAGGAGGCAAAGCGTGTCTACCTATACCTCCATCTTGGCCGGAAGTCTAATTTGGTTTTTAATATTCAGTATTATATTCATAATTAGAACCTTCCAATTTTCCTTTGGGATAGGATGATTCATACCCTTGTTTTGAGAGAGAGACATGAATTTATTACTAGTCGCAGTTCACAAGCTGGGATGTAGCAATGGGATTCAAGCCACTAACAATACTGCTGCAATTGTTGTGCTCATTGCACTACCATGCTGAAAAATTAGGGAAGTGCCTTGGGTAGGGTGAGGGGGCATTCTTTCTATAGAAAACTGCTTTTCTATAAAGGTCTTAGAAAGTAAACTGGCTAGCTTATGTCTTTGAAATAACTTTGAAGTTTTGCAAAATTATGCTTTTTATTGAATGTGATAAGAAGGAGAGAGAATCTTGAAAAGTGCCAAGTAGACTGTGCATCACAGAGATGATTTCAGAAAAAAAAAAGAGCAACTGAAAATGCAGAATCCGAACTGCCAAGCTACCCACTGCGCATTTCCTTGCATAGGGTCCCAGGACAGCATTCATGAATGCTACCTGCTTTCTCTCTGAGTAATTTCCAGTCAGAGGAGAATATGTTTGTCTAGAAATAGCACTCCATGTGGAGGAAGTTGCTGTAATTCACTTTGCACTAGGGTTGAGGGTGTTCAATCCTGGTTTAACATAGAAAAACAAAGAGCAGGCCTATCAGTGCTAGACTGTCCTCTGACAAGGCCAGACACATCAGTCACTGAGGATGCCAGACAAACAGCTTAGTTTCCAAATGCTAATGGTTGCCAAGGGTGGTTGTGCTCCCAAGTTTTAGAGACATATTTGACTTCTTACTGAGTTTTCTTCAGTTGTAGCATATTTAGTGTGCTGAAGAAACCTGCCCTTTTGTTAATTTGGTGGCTCCAAATAGTTACTCTTAGTAAATAGTTTGTCATTTTTAGGCCAAATCGTTGAACTATCAGGAATAATTAAGTGAATACTGAAAGGAAAGTGACCTAAATAAATTCGTATGGTAAGTGACCTGGGTCCAGAATACGCATTATTACTTTTAAAATAAGGTCAGCTTTTACCCAAAATTACTGTAAGGATTTTAAAAATATATCTTAATTCCTGCTTATGGAAATAATATGTACTTTTTGCAAAAATTTTAAAAACACAAAAGAAAGTCTATCATTCAGAGATAATATTATATAAAATTTCAGCATATTTTCTTTTTTTGCCTACATTGAAGAACCTCACATGCTGAAATATATTTCAAAAGGAAACAAATAGAAAGAAAAATGTACATTTATGGTAAAACTTGAAAAGTCTTCGGAATTATGCCCTACATTTTATGGAGTATAAGTCACATGAAATGCAATTTGGTTGTATTGAAAGATGTCAATCTGAGGATCCAAGATGGCAGCAGAATAGGTGGATGTTACACTCACGTCCTCTGAGGACCACACTGAAATTACAACTAAAATTAGAGCAAGCAACCAGAACAACCAACTGAACACTAGCTGAAGAAAAGTCTTGTGACCAAAGATTTACAGAAGAAGCCAAGTTGAGACTGGTAGGAAGGATGCAGACACAAAAAGGACTGGCCCCACTTTCATGGGTGGCAGCTGAAATTCTGGAGGGATATCTGAGTTGCAAATGTTTTCCCTAAACACATGGGGTCTCAACCCCAGTCCAGAGCACCAGGTCATGCAAGAGGGTCCCACATAACATCTGGCTGTGAAAATCAGAAGAGATTCTGTCTACCAGGGAGAGACAAGAGTCTGCTAGAGACACAGGTGCCCTCTTAAAGGGCCAATGCACAAAATCTCATTGGCAGCCACTTACCCTGGGCTCAGGCAGAAGGGGGTGGGGTGGGGTGGAGTGTGCTGGAGATGGGAGGAGAGACTGGGGTTTGTTGCTCTAGGAAAAGAGCTGAAGGGTAGTCACCAGGACCCCTATGTTGAGTCTCTCTCCCACACCACGGACACCACCTTTCTTGGGTGGAGCATGCCCTTCTTACTTCATCAGCCTGGGAAAAATGCAACAGCTCCACCCTTGAACTCCCTCTCAGTCACCCTGTGGAATGTGTGCCCTGCTGAGGAATCAGCTGACAGGGTCAGAGAATAGAGTCTGGGCAGACTCAGGGGGTATCCGTGACTGAGTTGTGTGGATTTGGAGCAGAGGCCATTCCCCTCACTTTTCCGTGAATCTTACTTGTAACACCCCCTCGAGGGAGATCTACTAGCCCTACTTTGTGGGCTCCCCATGGCCCACTCCTCCGACCCCTGCTAGCTCTGCCCTGCTGAGGTCTTAGCAGAATCTGGGACAGACTGAGTTGGGTGGCTTTAAGCAGAGACCGTTCTCCCTACCCTCCCCCGAGCCTGACCGGTGCCTCTCCTGCATGGGAGATTCACTAGCCCCATGCTCCTGATTCCCAGTCACCCGTGCTATAGAGCTCAAGTTTCTGGCAGAATCTGAAACTGACTGAGTTGTGTGGATCTAGGATGGGGGACATTTTTTCATTGGAAGCCTGACTAGTGAAGAGCTGTCTCTTCATATCGCCGAATCTGGGTCTGTTTAGACCCGATGAACTCTGCTGGCCTCACCCTTATGACTCCCTGAGACTCCACCTCACCACAAAAGTGTGTAGGAACCCAGTGGGTGGCAGCTATACTTGGTATACCTGGGGACAATTGCTGAGTGGCTGCAAACCCAGCCCTGGCACTGAGTTTGAACCTATATCAATCGGATGATTGATCAAGCTCGTTCCTATCTGGTGAGTTACTGTGAACCTACCTCAAGCAACTTGAGTACTGCCAGAGGCTCTTTCAGAGACTGAGTCTAACAGGCAGCAGAGGCAGATCTTAGGGCAACTTGGGAATTTTGCTTACCTGCTCCTGGGCCCAGTGCTAGTAAAAGCAAATCTTGGTGAGCAGCTTGGTTTTTCTTGCATGCACCCAGGCCATAAGAAAAGTCACTGTGGATTGCTTTGTAGCTCTAACCATGTTGCCCAGGGCCAGTCACAAGGAGCATATCTGATATTAGTCTGTAGGAGATTCTCTCCCAAGAGACCCTAAACCAAACACCCAGTGGCCAGCTTCACACAACAACAGAGCAGGTTCCAATAAGCTTCACAAGTAACATGCCCAAAGGGAGATCTCAGCAGCACCAGATCCTGCAGAGGACATTTCTGTTTCATGTGGTCAGAATCTGCACAGCAGCTTGTACACTGTGGACAGGATTGATCATCATAGTCAGCCAGACTGGTGGTCAACCCCAAACACAAATGGGCCCAAAATAAGCAAGACTCAATTGCAACAGGACGGCTTACATAACTCACAAAAGGGACATTCCTGGAGAACCCAGCTCAGGTGATCAAGGAAACTGTACCACTGAGTCCCAGAAGGGGACACCCACTACATAAGGGCAACCTACAATTTGTTTGGAGTCATAGCAGATCTATCTAATAAATTCATACAAAAATAAATTATCAGTCAAAATATGGATACAAAGAAACATGCCCCAAATGAAAAAAAACAGAAGAAATCTCCAGAAAAGGAGCTAGACAAAGTGGGGGAAAGGAATTTATCAGATATAGAGAACAAAAAAAAATAATAATGGTTATAAGGATGCTGAGACAACTTAGAACTACAACAACCTGAAAAAGGACACAGAAACCATTAAAAAGAACAAGTCAGAAATGAATACAATATATGAAGTGAAGAATACACTAGAAGGAATAAACAGTCAGTTGGATGAAGCAGAAGAATAAATTAGTGATCTAAAAGACAAGGTAGCGAAAAATATGCAATCAGAACAGCAAAACTGAAAAATGAATTTAAAACAATGAGGATCCTTTAAGAGGCCTTTAGGATAACATGAAGTGTAACAACATCTATATCACAGGGACACCAGAAGGAGAAGAGAAAGAGCAAGGGATTGAGAACCTGTTGGAAGAAATAATGACTGAAAACTTCCCTAACTTAGTAAAGAAAAAAGACACACAACCCTGAGAATCACAGAGTGCCCAAAATATGAACCCAAGAAGGCCCATACTAAGACACATCATAATTAAAATGGCGGTGGTTAAAGACAAAGAATTTTAAAAGCAGCAAGGGAAAGAGAATTAGCTACAAGTGAGCTCCCATTAGAATGTCAACTGATTTCTCGAAAGAAACATTTCAAGCCAGAAAGATTTGACATGGCATTTTCAAAGTATGAAAAGTAAGGGCCTTAACCCAAGACTACTTAACCCAGAAAGGCTATTACTTAAAACTGAAGAAGAAATAAACAGCTTCCAAGACAACTTCCCAGACCAAAGGAAAGCCAAAGGAATAACATTACCACCAAACCAATATTACAAAAAGTGTTAAAGGGATCTTTATTAGAAGAAAACATAGAAAAACAATAATAAAGGAACATAGTTAAAAGAATACAGTGGTGAACTTCCCAACAAGACGGAGGCATAGCCAGATGCACTTTGCCTCCTTGCACAACCAAAAGAAGGACAACAACAAAAAATTAAAAAACAGAAAATAAACAGAACTGCCACTAACATCGAACTGTATGGAAGTCTGACAGCCAAGGAGTTAATGAAGGAACATGTATCCAGACTGGTAGGAGGAGCAGAGACAGCAGCTAGAGTGGAAAGGAAGGGTGGCCAGGTGGTGGCTGCGACTGGAGGAGGCAGTGGCCGGCAGAGAGAGCGGTCCCACATTTGCATGTCTACAAACCGGAAGGAACAACTGGGCAGCAAGGCAGGCCTCACAACCCAGGGTTCCAGCACAGGGAAATAAAGCCTCAAAACCTCTGACAGAAAAGAATCTGTGGGGGTTGAGGCAGCAGGAGATACTCCCAGCCTCATAGGAGAGTTCATTAGAGAGACCCACAAAGTCCTAGGACATACACAAACCCACCCACCCAGGAATCAAAACCAGAAGGGCCCACTTTGCTTGTGGGTAGTGGAGGAAGTGACTGAAAGCCGGCCCAGAGCTAAAAGCAATATTATTCTTTTTTGAACCCCTTCCCTACATATGGCACCCTATGGAGTGCTGTGTGTTGCTCCACAGTAGCGAACACTTAAGGCTCTGCCCCTTACTACACAACAGGCATGCTGAGACAAAAAAATATGACCCAAATGAAAGAATAGATCAAAGCTCCACAAAAAATACAACTCAGCAATGACGAGATAGCCAACCTATCAGATACAAACTTCAAAACACTGATAATCAGGATGCTCACAGAAACGGCTGGGTATGGTTGCAAAATAGAGAAAAAAGTGAAGACTATGAAAAGTGAAATAAGGAAAATGTACAAGGAACCAACAGCAAAGAGAAGGAAACTGGGGCTCAAATCAACAGTTTGGAACAAAAGGAAGAAACAAACATTCAACCAGAAGAGAATGAAGAAATGAGAATTCAGAAAAAATGAGGAGAGGCTCAGGAACCTCCAGGACAACTTTAGATTCTCCAACATCTGAGTGGTAGGGGTGCCAGAAGGAGAAGAATGGGAGCTGTGTGTGATGGAGACGCTAGCCTAGGACTGGAAGGAAGAAAAAGAGGAAAGGGCATGGGCACCAGGAAAAGGGATGGAAAGAGAGGCCCAGGGCAGCACAGCTATTAGGTAGTAGGGTCAGGCAAACATCTGGAGAGTGGAAACAAAGCTTACCTGTGCAGGTGAGTGTGTGTGTACTCTGCCACGTATGTGTTTACATGCGCAAGGAGGAGGGGAGGGAGGTGTGTAGTTTGCTGGGGGTGTCCCAAGGAGAGCTGGGAGTGGGCCTGGACATCCTCCACATCCAATGTGGAAGTGAGAGCCCAGAGGGAGGAAGGGGGACTTCAGGGAGGCCCGCAGCGCCAGGGTCGAGGTGGGGTCATGGGTGTAGGGCAGGTAGGATGGGAGGTCATTTCTACCGTCCTTTCTCCCCTTCTCTTTTCTTCTTCATTTATCTTCTGTCTTCACTTCCTGTGCTGGATCAGGCAGTTAGATTACTGCAAGGAAGAATCTGGGGTCAGTATGTATCTGAGTGGGGTCTCAGGCCTGGTCACCTTGCACAGGTGGCCTGCTTCTGAAACAGCTCCCTGTGGAGACAATTGCCACCTGTCAGGGACTGGACTCTCTGCTCATCTGGTTACTTTAGACTTAGCAGGCAGATTCAACACTTCATTCATAAAATGTGCACCTCCTTCTCTATTATCTAAGGAGATATTTACTAGGTATATTTATCCACTCGTTTGTCAAAGTTCAGGCATACAGCAGATGGTGTGTCCCTCCACTGTCCTTTAGGAGGACACGAACGAATCCACACTAACAAATGCTCCACGTAGTGGGTAAACTTGCAGTTTCAACATCCCTGGCCTGGGTGCTCTCTGGAGACCTGGTCCCCCAGCCAGGCACCCCAGTTCCATGTCCCTTCCTGTTTTCCTTCGAAGAGCAGGTCTGCAGGGTGCAGGCACAACTCCTTCCTGGCATTGGTGTGCTGGCAGTGGCCTGAATGCACCATGGATACGCCGTCAAAAATGCAACCTAAAACATTTTGGTGGTTAAATAATTCAGGAATAACCTTAGTGAAAACGTTCACCTATCTTTGCTGTTCCTTTTCAAATTCAAAGCGAATAGACAGTAGAAAGGACTAAGGGAAAATATTGAAAATTAATGTGATATGAGCATTTACGTTTCTTAAGTACTGTGTTTTTATCCCATAGGAATGATGAAGCAGTGAATAAGCTAAATATTAAATGCTAACTTTTCAAAATACCACCATGAACTTATGCCTATGCAGTAATTCTCCAGGATTCAGTAGCCAGCTGACTAAGTGGGTGTCTTTCTTTTTTGGCTCTGATCTTATTCCATTCCCTTTGGGGGACCCAATGAGGAATGAAGAGAATGTGTAGCAAGCCTTTAGATCTTTATTTTTGTATTTATATTTTATACCACATATTGTTTTCATGAAGGTCACTTGATTATGGAAGGATGGTAGAAAGTTTCTTTTTTCCCCCAAGTAAAATTTGATTTTTTTTAATACTGTAGATTTTGGCAGTGCTGTTTCTCTCAGCAACATGAATAACAGAATGGGCAGCCCTCTGAACACATAAATAGAAATAAGTATTTAAGGAAAATTTCCACTGGCTTAGAAAAAGATGTAATCAAGAAATCATAAGACACAAGGCCTGTCTTTAATAATAAAGAAGACAATTTTACAAAGGATGCTCACACACAAGAACATGAGTCATCCATGCCATCCAACCTGGACCTCCTGCAGGGTGAGATCCCACTGTCTGATCCCACTGTCCTACCCCTCAAGTCTGAGCTGGAGGAACTTCCACGTGTGGCCAGGGAGCCCAGGGAGCAACAGGAGGAGAGGGGATGTTCCTCCTCTGGGGGCCTGCGGGTCCCTTCCAGTGTCACACCGTAGACACCATGTTCTCTCTTGTGTAGAAGGAATCTGATTTTCTCAGCTTCCAGGCGATGTGAAGAGAGAAATGTATACACAATTCTCAAAACGTGGGCAAAGGTGAGATTGCGTGTGCACTGATAATGCCCCACCGCATTTTTTAAGCAGGGGGAGAGTTCATGCTTTACGAGTAGTCTGCCATGCTGCTGCTGCATAAAGCACCACACCCAGGGAACACCCTGAGGTGCAACTGAGACCCTCTCAGTCTCTCCCTGATTTAGAATAGGATGATTATTGCAGTTTATATACTAGTGTACTACAATAAGATAATTTGTTATAAAGAGGAAGTAGGTTTTGTTACTACTTTTACTCATGTTGGCAAAACACACGTTTCTGGGCCTTCACTCTTTGTATACTCAGCGCTCGACAGTGGATCAGTTAGTGCAGGACTCAACAGTTGGGAAAGCAGGACTTGTGTTATCACCTCCCTTGTTTCTAGGTAAACTTTAACAAAGGTTGTTTCTATCTTCACCCAAGGACATTTTTTCATTGTGTTTTGAGAGAGGGGGCAGAAGAGACAGAGATAGAGATCGGGGTATGGAGGGAGAGGTAGATAGATAGATAGATTGAACGAGAGAGAAACATGGATTAGTTGCTTTCTCCCACATGCCTACATGTCCTGCCCTGGGATCCCACCAGTAACTTGGGTACATGCCCTGGCTGGGGTCTAACCCACAACTAAGCCACATTCCAGTCCAGGGCTCTTCTACGTAAAATTTGATCTTTGTAGCAGAGGCACAGGCTTTCACTTGCACTAAAAACTAAGACTTGGAGGTGGCTTCCCCACACCCAGGGTTCCCTGTGCTTGCATCTCACTCAGTGCTAAAGCAGGGCGCCTCCACCTTCCCAGTTGCCAGTCCTCTCCTGTCCTTTGAGCAGCAGGTTCAAATGTTCCTTAGTCTTCACTCTCCCTTCCCACCATTGCTGGAGGTCCCGGGTGTTGGAGAGCTGGGGAGACTGGCACTCCGGGGCAATGCTCAGCCTGGGAATCTAATTTAAAGTTCACATTTTTGGCCTCTACCCTAGACACACTGCATCAGTCATTGGGGTGGGATGGGAGGAATATGGCCCAGGAATCTACATTTTTAACAAGTTCCTCAGAGTTGATTTTTATGATAGAACCATAGAGATTTTTAACCTGGGTTGCCTGCGCCTTGAAAGGTGAGATGATGACTCACTGAAGCAGGGGAAAATATTAGATCATCTTTTCAATAATGTTTATTTTTTTAAATTTTGTATTCCATTTATGGAAGTTACGAATTCAAAATCCTCATTTTTCCTTAAAAGTTTTAACAGCATTATTAAGATATATATTGCATATGATAAAATTCACCAGTTTTAAGTGTAGACTTCAATAATCCTTTATGAATTGGTAGTTGAATCCACATAATTCAGTGTTAGAACATTTTCATCACACCCAGAAGACCTGTGTACTCATTTCAGTCAATCTCCATTTCCACCCTAAGTTTCAGGTAGCCCCTAAACTGCTTTTTGTTTCTATACTTTTTTTCTGGATGTCATGTGACTGTTACCCTATGATATGTAGACTTTTACATCAGGTGTTTTTCACCTAGCTTTGTGTCAGTGAGGTTCATCCACCTCACAGAATGTATTAATAATATTTACTTCCTTTTCATAGCTGAGTAGTATTCCACATATGGACATACCACTTTTGTTTCTTCATTCATCAGTTGATGGACATTTGGATTATTTCCAATTTTGCAGTTATTATCAACAATACTGCTAGTAACATTTGTGTACAAGTTTTTGTGTGAATGCACATTTTCATTTTTCTTGGTAGATTCCTAGCAGTAAAATTGTTGGGTTATAGGGTAAGTTTATGTTTAACTTTTTAAGAAACTGCTAAAATGTTTCCCAGAGTAGTTGTACTATTTACATTCTCACCTGCAATGTATGATCATTCCAATATCCATGTCCTCACCCCAAATACTTGCTATTGTCTGTCTTTTATTATAGTCGTTGTGCTTTTAATTTTCATTTCCCTAATGACTGATGAGATTGAGAATATTTGTATTTCGGAGCCAGTTGTATCTTCTCTAGTCACACTTATTGTTTCTTTTTAAACTGGGTTGTTTATCTTGCTGAACTGTTCTGGATATAAGTCCTTCACCAGACATATGACTTGCAAATATTTTCTCTTAATCTGTGGCTTGTAGCTTCATTTTCATAACAGTGTTTTTTGAAATGCAAACATTTCTTTTCCTCACACTGAAATCCAATTCATCATTTTCTCTTTATGGCTTGTGTTTTGGTATCTTATTTCAGAATTCTTTGCATAATCCAATATTAAAAAGATGTTCTTTGTTTTCTTTTAGAAGTTATATAGTTTTAGTTTTTAGGTCTGTAATCTATTCTGAGTTAATTTTATTACATGGTGAGATATATGGTCTAAATTCACATTTTTGTATGTTGATATCCAGTTGCTCCTGCATCATTTGTTGAAAAGTATTCTTTTTAAGTGTATGAAGTAAAAAAAAAAAAGAAATACAACCTTGATGCGGACCCCGGCTCATGGGGTCTCTGACATTGTGGATGAGACACGACAAATTCACATGAATTACCATGTCCTGTGGAGAAAAGGGATGGCACAGCCACTCCCTCAAGAGGAGAGTGCCTTGACCCTTGCCTTGACAAGCTTGTATTAGTTTTCTGGGTACATTACATGATGGTCCTCACTTACTATGCACAGGTTTGCTTTAGGTGGTTACCTTTTACAGAAAACAAAGGTGAGGATGCCACTAATCACATCACAGAAGAAGGATATTTTCAAATGCAAAGGGAAAAGTGGTTGAACTGGTTATACTGATCCTTGGAAGGTTTAGTATAGATTTTAGGAAGTTAATTTAAAGATATGCAGTAAATGTTTGCTGCCTGAATTCAGGGTGAGGGAGTTTTAGCAAAAAGCAAGTCTCAAAGCAGTCTAGGTACAATGCAGGCCTGATTCCCCACAGAAGAACCTATCCATGGGTGTGGGTCTTGTCTGGGCCCATCCCACGCAGAACAGTCTCCTATACCTTATTTGAAAGTACAATACAGGTTTATTACAGTGTCCTCGCTTAGTTTGTCAATCAGTTGGCCTGTCATGTAGCTATGTATGTGCTCAGTGTGTCCTTGGTCTAGGACAGAGAGGGGTTCCCAGTCATGCCCTTCTCCCTGGTTCACTGGTTCACTTTATTCATACTGTTGACATAGCGCAGTTTGTGTATACCTGGTTATGTAGCTGTATTGATTATATTGTCTAGTTTTCACTAAAACAACCCTCATGAGGTTAAAAAGTTGTTTTAAAAACTGAGTGAGAATCAGGAATTATAGCAATTGCCTTTAAGTGATGATTGTGGAAGTAAATTGCCAACGTTTCTGCAAGCTCTGTATTGATTGCCCGATTTACATCATTTTTTGCCCATGTCATTCTCTGCGCTCCCCCCCCCCCCACACACACACACTGGGTACTCATGCTTTCCTTCATGTCTCCTCTTTCCTCAAGGTAGAAGGAAGAGGGGACTCTCTAAGTTTTCATGAGAGGAAGCCAGGGAGGATAGAATGTGTCAAGATTGCCTTCAAGGCTAAATAGAGGAGGAAGAAAGGTGAGGTAGGACTGTAGCTTCTTTTCCATCTGTTTTTCAGAACTGTTTCTCAGAGACCAGCTTTCCTTAAAGTATGGCTGACAGAAATATTCATGCCTAGTCTCTCCTCACTTGGTGACTGGGGCTTGATGCACTGAATGAGTGCTCTGGGTGCACAGATTGCCTTCCCTGCTCTCTCTCTTCCATCACTAGAGGAACATGCTGGATGCTGACCCACATTAAAGATGGGTCCCAATCTTGTACACATGTGTGTGCTTGTATATGCTCACACATCCCGCATACTCATGTTTCCTCATGTGAATTCTCACCTTTCTAAGGGTCTCCACACAACCTAAACCCATTTGTAGTTCTCCAGTTTTCCCTCTTCAAGCCCATATGGAGCAATTCTGACTCTCAGGCCACGAGGTGGCAGAACAGTGGCCATAATTGGCAACCCAAGCACTCAGGGGCCCACCCTGGCTGGATCAACCTAATAAAAGAAGGCTTTGCTCACTCTGCTCTCTGCTTATGCAACACAGAAAGTTGGATTGAACCTAAGACAGTTTTCTCCGAATGATGTACATCAGAATCACTCAGAATGCTTGTGAAAAGGCAGATATCCTTGGGCCCATGTATCACTTACTGAAGGAGGTGGAGGTGGGGAGCAGGGATCTACAGCTCATTGTGTCTCCATTTAATAAGTGCTTATCTTATATACTACAGCTTGACATCTACTGCTCCAAGGATGTCAAGGAAGGATGCACGGAACTGTTCACAGTCAACTGCTGTTGTGAGTGGCAGTGTGGCACCAGGTGCTTGATACCACTTATAATCACTGATTTGCAGAATTTAAAGGGACCTACTTATCCATCTATATATGTATGGGAAACATAAGGCTTGTAGACATGTGGTGAGTTGGTCAAGGAATCCATATTTCTTTATTATTTCTTTATTCTACTGCATCTCCTTAATGGCTTTTCCACACAAGCTGCCCAAATGTGACAATAAACCTTTCACCATAATTAATGGATAATTATGGTTAATTATGAAAGGAAGTCACTCATGGGCACTTTTTGGTGGATAGGTATTCTTTATCTCCATGTTCTTAATTACTTTCCAGAAAACATTATATAATAAGTATCAGAAGGTCCAAACATAAGTCGGGTAAAAGATTAGGGATTTCCTTTCTTGGGATAGGATATAACACTATGGCCAATATGCCAGATGATGTCCATGGACACATTGTGTTTCTGAAGTCAAAATGAGTTGAGAGACATGTTGAGAAATTTTGTTGTTGCTTCATTTTTCTGTTGACACCATTCATCTCCACAGGGTGTTCTTTATAACAACAGGTTCCAGGTAAATTTGATGACAAAGATGGGAAGAGTCACAGAAAGGATGAAGGAATTTTTATCCATCGGTAATATTTTGGTTGCAAGTGATACAAACCTATATAGTGTTAGCTTCCAGGAGGCCTCTGTCCTCAAGTATGTCTCTCTGTAAAACTCTGCTTTTTCCTGCTCAGATCTGATTTTTCCTTTTCACTTGGAGATGAAGTCTGGTTTCCAGGGAGACTCAGTTTGAATGGTCAGCATGGTTTTCCTGCATGGCCACTTCAGTAGTAGGGGAGGTGGGGCTATGATATTGATTTCTTCCTCCCTCCAAATCACTTGCAGTGGAGAGAGCAGTTCATAAAAGATGACAAAGCCACAGATGACTGTCTAGACACTAGAGGGTTGATGGAGTTCAGAATGTAGTAAACTGTGAGTCTGTTCTCATATTGCATAGGACTACACCTGTTTAAAGCTGTCATTACCTTTGTTAGTCTTTGGTCAGCAGGTGTGAAGGAAAATGCAGATGTTTGATTAAAGCCTTTCATTCTGTTTATGTAAAAGTATGTTTTTGGTTTGTGCTATTATGACTGTTTTTTTCTTTTTTTCTTTTACTTCTGCTTCTTTGTTGAAAGACCTCTTTGAAGATGTGGGCAAGTACAATAATTATGAGTGTAGCCACTAGACAGGCTGACAAAAGCTCACAATCGGGCCCCACTTATGACCTACCTGTGTGATCTTGGGCAAATCACTGAACTTCTCTAACCCTGAGTTTTTCCATTCACACAACAGAGATAGTAATGTGCTTATCTGTTTGCATTGTTTGGAAAATTAAATTAGAATAAGCAAGCAAAGCATTTAGCTTATTTTTAAAATATATTTTACTGATTATGCTACTACAGTTGTCCAATTTTCCCCTCCTTTATTCCCCTCTTCCCTGCACCCCATCCCTTCCATCAGTATTCCCCACCTTAGTGCATGCCCATGGGTCATACACATAAGTTCTTTGGCTTCTCCATTTCCTATACTAATCTTAACCTCCCCATATATATTGCGGGGTTATAATGCATTTTGGACCCACCATTTATGCTTCTTATTCCCTGTACATTTCCCCCCATTCTCTCCCTTCCTCCTCCTTGTTGATAACCCTCCATGTGATGTCCATTTCTCTGATTCTGTTCCTGTTCTAGTTGTTTGCTTAGTTTGTTTCTGTTTTTTCTTTTTTAGGTTCAGTTGTTGATAGTTGTGAGTTTGCTGTCATTTTATGGTTCATATTTTTGATCATCTCTTTCTTAGTTAAGTCCCGTTAACATTTCATATAAGGGCTTGGTGATGATGAACTTCTTTAACTTGACCTTATCTGGGAAGCACTTTATCTGCCCTTCTATTCTAAATGAAAGCTTTGCTGGATAGAGTTATCTTGGATGTAGGTCCTTGCCTTTCATGGCTTGGAATACCTCTTTCCAGCTCCTTCTTGCCTGCAAGGTTTTTTTAAAGAAATCAGTTGATAATCTTATGGGAAATGTTTTGTAGGTAACTGTCTCCATTTCTCTTGCTGCTTTTAAGATTCTCTCCTTATCTTTAATCTTGGCTAATGTAATTATGATGTGCCTTGGTGTGTGCTTCCTTGGGTCCAACTTCTTTGGGACTCTCTGAACTTCCTGGAAGTCTATTTCCTTTGCTAGATTAGTAAGCTTTCCTTCATTGTTTGTTCAAATAAGTTTTCCATTTCTTGTTCCTCCTTTTCTCCTTCTGGCACCCCTATGATTCAGATGTTGGAATATTTAAAGTTGTCTGGGAGGTTCCTAAGCCTCTTATTTTTTTTCTGAATTCTTGTTTCTTCATTCTATTCTGATTAAATATTAATTTTTTTCTTCTGCTCCATATCAGTAATTTGAGTCCCAGTTTCCTTCCCTTCACTATTGCTTCCCTGTCCATTTTCCTTATTTCACTTTTCACAGCCCTCACTCTTTCTTCTATTTTGGGACCATACTCAACCATCTATATGAACATCCTGATTACCAGAGTTTTGAAGTCTGCATCTGATAGGTTGGCTCTCTCTTCAATGCTTAGTTCTGTTTTGGAAGCTTTGATCTGTTCTTTCACTACAGCCATATATATATTTGGTCTCAGCACGGCTGTTATTTTGTTAAGGGGCAAAGCCTTAGGTATTCACTGGGGTAGGGCAACCCACATTGCTGGATTGTGGTGCCATATGTGGAGGAGGGTTCCAAGAGGGAACAATGCTACTTGCTCAGCTCTCAGCCAGCTTTCAGTGACTTCCCCCTCTGCCCACAAGCAAATTGGGTTCTTCTGGTGCTGATTCCTGAGTGAGAGGGCTTGTGTATGTTCTAGGACCCTGTGGGTCTCTCTAACAAATTCTCCTGTAAGCCTGGGAGTTTCTCCTACCATCTCAACCCCCACGAGTTTTTTTACTGCCAGAGGTTTTGAGGCTTTATATCCCTGCTCTGGAACCCTGGGTTGTGCAGTCTGTCTCACTCCCCAGTTATTCCTCCTAGTTATCCACACACAAATGTGGGACCCCCCAGTCCACCAGCCACCACCATGCCCACCGGTTCCTGTAGCTGCCTCCTTGCTGCTCATTCTCTCTGCCTTGGCTGCCTGTCCCTGCTCCTCCTACTGGGCTGAATGAATGTTTCTTCTTTAACTCCTTGGTTGTTAGACTTCCATACAGTTCAATTTTCTGGCACTTCTAGTTATTGTTTGACTTAAAATTTTTTGTTGTCCTTCTTTGGGTTGTGAAAGGAAGCAAAGTGTATCTATCTATGCCTCCATCTTGGCTGGAAGTTGCATTTAGCTATTGCCTGGCACAGTAAGACACTTAAAAATGCTAATCATCATCATTATTATTATAAAACTAGTGCATCTGCTTTTAGACTTGTTCACTTGTCACCAAGTTGCTGTTTTAGCTGCTGAATTTTCCAATACTCTGCAGCTGAGTTGCATTTTTTGAAGAGAGCCTTTACTCAGTTATGACATGTCATCTGTTCCCCTGGTTCAGCTTAGCAGCCAACACTTGCTTTGATCCCTTTCTGACATTCATCCTTTGCATATGTTGAGCCAAGTGGAATTACTGCAACAACTGTGGTCTGATGGACTCACTATATTCCACAACTCATTTAAGGAGACTCCTCTTCTTACTGTATTATTAAAAAATTTGAAAATACTAAAAAGTATAAGAAGAAAATAAAAACCACCAACCACAGTTAATCACAGTTAACATTTTAATACTTTTCTCTCTAGATACGGATATATAATTTATATACATATATGTGTATATTAAAATACATCAATATGTATAGTTTTGTGTTTCCTCTTTGTTCAGTTAATATTATATTCTAAATAATTTCTCAATCCATTAAATAGTCTTTAAAAATTTATTTTTAAAGAGTATTATTTTTAAAAATAATGACACTAGTTATGGTGTCAGATGGGCAAGAGATTCATTGGTATGATCGCTTAGTAAGTTATGTAATGTCTAATCACTGGGGTGTACACCTGAAACTAATACAATAATATATAGTAACTGTAATTGAAACTGTTAATATTATTTATTGGTTAAAAAATTATATCTATAGCTACTACAATGAATTCAGTGCTGAATAAATGCTGATGAAATCTATTCACTCAACAAATTATTTAAAGAGGCCTCCTAACAGCCAAATACTGCTTTAGGAAGTGGGATGTAGCTCCTGTCTTCATAATTCTTATGTTAAGGAAAAGATTATGTGTATATACATACATACACACACATAAATCATACAAAAGTCAGACGGTGGTAAATCTAGAGGAAATACAGAGAAAAAAATAAAGCAGGAAGGGGGCTGGTAAGAGCGGAAGGAAGAGATGAGCTGAGATTGTAAATAGGGTGACCAGGAAAGGCTTCACTGAGAGAGACAGCTGAGCAAACATCTGAGAGAAATAAAAGGGTGAGTTGTCTGTCTAACTATCTGAAGAAAGAGGTTTCCAGATAGGGGGGAAAGCAAGTCCAAAGACCCTGAGGCCACAGCGGCTGAAGCAAAGGCCCAGAGGGAAGAGGAGTTGGAGAGGAGATGTGAGAAATAAAGGGAAGGTGTTGGGGAAATCATGAAGGGTTTTCTAAATAGCAGCACATACGTCAGCTTTTACTTCCTCAGTGCACAGTGGGAGGGCATGCTGCCTGCTCCCCTCTCCCTTTTGGTGAGTCCTTCACTCAAGCGCCACCACAGCAGGGCGGACTTCCTTAATTCCTCCCGAACAGACTTAGTAAATCTCCCATCAGTGGATCTAGAGAAGTTTTCGTAGTTTTACGGATGAAATTAATTTAGAGCTTAAGGTATTAAAAGAGAACTGTATCTCTTTGAAAGAACATCTCCTTTGGAAATAGGAGTAGAGACCAAATGCCCAACCAATTTAATTTGTATACATAATAGACAAAAATTTAAATAATAAATTTAATCATTGTTAAAGAAATATTTTAACTTACTTGTTCATTTTCTTGTCATTAGGCTTGTTTTTTCAGGTTTTTGCTCTAATAAATGACATTATTATGAGCATTGTAGTGCAAGCATTTAAAAAATTCACTCTTGCCCTGGCTGATGTGGCTGAGTAGACTGAGCACCAGCCTGTGAACCAAATGGTCACTGGTTTGATTCCCAGTCAGGGCACGTGCCTGGGTTGCCGGCCAGGTCTGCAACTGCAATGTGTGAGAGGCAACCACACATCGATGTTCCTCTCCCTTCTTTCTCCTCCCTTCCCCTCTAAAAATGAATAGAGAAAATCTTTAAAAATAAAAAAATTAAAAATTCACTTTTATTATTAGTATTATTCATTCTTAGTAAAAGTTATCATTATTATTCACTTTCATTATTAGTAAAAGTTAAGGTATAGATCTTAATTGTATAGTTTGATGAGTTTTGAAAATTGCATACACCCAATATCCACTCCTTTCTTTTTTTAACAAATAGAACCTTTTTGTCACCTCAGGAAATTTCCTTGAGTCTCTTATTTACAAATCTCTACAATCTGACCCTTAAGAGTTTTTTTAAATCCTTTCTTAAAATTCATTTAAATGGAATTGTTAAAAGAAAACTTCCTGCAGACAATTTATTGGTCAGTTTACTAGATCAAGTAGGCTTTTACTGAGCTATTCATGAATTGGACAGCGTCCAACCTAGCAGATAGAAGGGAGCTCCAAAGAGCTACTCAAGGCAAGAGATTTTTAAAACTTGGGATATAACTGACAAAATATTAGTTTCAGGTGTACAACATAATGATTTGACATTTGTATATATTGAGAAATGATCACCCCAATAAGTCCAGTTATCATCCATCTCTAAATAGTTCCAATTCTTTTCTTTTGATGAAAACTTTTAAGATCTACTCTCTTAGAAGCTTTCAAATATGGAATATAGTATTATTAACTATAGTCAACATGCTGCATGTTACATCCCCAAGGCTTATTTATTCTATAACTAGAATTTTGTACCTTTTGACCACCTTCACCCATTCCAGCAAATGCCCAGTACTACTTCATTATAAAGATTTTTGCAAGGTGCCCAACATCACTAATTGTCAGAGAAATGCAAATCAAAACTGCAATGATTTATATCATGCATGTTAGAATGACAATTACCAAAAATATAAGAAATAAGTGCTGCCCTCAAGTCTTTGGCAATTACCAATTTGTTCTCTGTATTTGTGAGTGAGGTTTGGGTTTTTTTTTTTTTTTTACTCCACATGTCAGTGAGAGCATATAGTCTTTCTCTTACTTATTTCAGTTAGCATAAATGACATCAAAGTTCATTCATGTTGTCCCAAATGGCAAGATTTCAGTCTTTTTATACCTGAATAATATTCCATTATATGTATACATACAACACATTTTCTTCATTTATCTACTGATGGACACTTAGGTTTTTCCATGTCTTGACTATTGTAAATAATGCTGCAATGAACATTGGGGCACAGATATCTTTTCAAGTTAGTGTTTTCATTTTCTTCAGACAACTAGTGGAATTGCTGGATTATATGGTAGTTCTATTTTAAATTTTTGAGGAGCCTCCATACCATTTTCCATAGTGCCTGCACCAATTTACGTTTCTACTAACAGTGCACAAGGGTTCTCTTTTCTCCACATCCTCACCAACACTTATTTCTTATATTTTTAGTCATAGCCATTCTAACATGCATGATATAAATCACTGCAGTTTTGATTTGCATTTCTCTGACAATTAGTAATGTTGAGCACCTTGTGAGAAATTTTTATAGGCCTAAGTGAGCAGGAATAAGAAAGTAGTACTAGGCATTTGCTGATTGGCTAAAGCAGGATTACTTTTAAAAAAGAATTTCATTTATTTATTTTAGAGGGCAAGGGAGGGAGAAAGAGAGGGAGAGAAACATCATTGTATGATTGCCTCTTGCACACCCCCCACTGGGGACCTGACCTGGCCCACAATCCAGGCATGTGCCCTGACTGGGAATCAAGCTGGTGACCATTTATTTGGTTTGCAGGCCAGCGCTCAACCCACTGAGCCACACCCACCAGGATTACTTTCCTTATATTGAGGAAGACTTGGAGACGGGTTAGGCATACAAGAACTGATTGATTGATCTGGGCCTGCCTTTTCTGAAAGAGCCAAGAACACAGAGCATAAAAACTTAGTTAAGTTTTCCTGTGGGAGCCCACCAGGCCGCAGGGGACCAAGGACAGAGCCCCCACTGTGAAAACGGTGGCGGGACTTGGTTTCTGGTCCCTGGAGCCGGCGGGTATCTTGACACCTTCCGGACCTTCTCCTTCTCAGCCTTGAAGGAAAGAACAAGATCTTGGCATATGCGTCATGTTCCAGGAAAGTGATAGTCATGAGGACACTGCTATCTTTGGGCTCATGTTCTCAGGATATGAGAACATCTTGCCCTCTTGATAGCCTTCGGGAGTGTACAAACTTTTGTAAAACAGCATTGTTCTCAGGCCACTGCAGTTCTGCATATAAGCCAGCGGTTCCTTGAATAAAGTCGCCATTTGCCAGCAGAGCACTTGGACCTCTCCATTCTTTTAATTAAGTTAAGTCCATCGCCTCACCTCGCGACCACCCTTGCTGCCGCGGGCGGCGGCATTTTCCCTTTGTTAATGTGAGTCTTAGCATGAGGGACTCCATCTTGGGCTGATTGGTTACTTTAACAGAATCATTCTGTACCTACCCTCTTCTATCCTGCTTTCACTCAACATAATATTTTTGATTCATCTATGCTATTGTATACATTGGTAAGTTATTCCTCTTTATTGCTGACTCATATCCCATTATATAAATATACTGAAATTTTGTATCCATTTCCTATTGATGAGTATTTGGGTTGTTTGCAGCTCAATACTATTGTGAATAAAACTACTCTTACTATTTTAAATGTCTTTTTGTAAATATGTGTTTATTTTTCCTGGGTAAATACCTAGAATTGGAATTTCTGAGGTATAGGGAAGGTGTACATTTAACTTCATGAGAAATTACTTGTTTTCCAATGTGGTTATGACATTTTACACTCCCACCAGCAGGGTACGTGTTCTGCTTGTTCAACTTCCTCTACAACACTTGGCATTGTTACTCTTTATTTCGACATCCTGATGGGTGTGTAGTGGAATGTCATTGTTTTAATTTGCATTTTCCTGATAATTAATAAATTAGATTTGTCTTTTTAGTATTGAATTGTAGGAGTTATTTATATATCCTAGATAAAAGTCCTTTGTCAGATGTATATGTTGTAAATGTCTTCACCCCGGTTTGCCTGTTCATTTCTTGGTGGTATATTTTGATGAGCAGAAGTTTTATGTTTGATAATGTTCAATTTATGTTTTTTCCTTTTATGATGAGTGCTTTCTATGCTCTGTATAAGAAGTATTTTCACCTGTTTTCTGTAAGATTTATAAGCTTACTTTTTTACATTTCGTCTGTGATCCATTTTGAGCTAATTATTGTACATGGTTAAGGGGTCAAGGCTTATTTTATTTTTTCATATGAACATCAAGTTGTTACAGCACTATTTATTTAAAAGACTGTACTTTCAGAGAAGAGGTAACCCCAGTAGCTGAGGAGAGGGAGAGGACAAGGGGTGGGGAGAATGAGGAGAGTGAGGCGGAGGAGGAAGGGGAGGAGAAGAGGAAGGGAGATGATCGAGGTCCAGCAGGACCTGACGTTAGATGGAGGAGACAGGAAGCAAAGAATTCAGGCGGAAAAGGAGGCAAAACCTTCAACCGAGGACATGCGGGATAAGAAGGAAGGAGAATATATTACAGTCAAAGTCAACAGACAGGACAGCAGTGAGATTCAGTTCAGGGTGAAAATGACAACACATCTCAAGAAACTCAAGGACTCGTACTGCCAAGGACAGGGAGTTCCAACGAATTCACTTAGGTTCCTCTCTGAAGGTCAGAGAATTGCTGGTAATCACATTCCAAAAGAAGTCTCTAAGCACATCAGTGTCCTCTAGGCCTGTTTCCTAAGATATTGACATGCAGCAAGGCTGCACCACTATCTGAGCTGTGGTGGTTGAGAAGGCTCAAAACAGAGTTTGACCCCTGGGACCCACACTGATTCTCAGTGACACCTCCCAGCTCCCATTAGTTGTCTTCTGGGTCATTCCTCACAGACACACTGACAGCAGGCTCTCTTTCCTTTTCTCTCCTCCGTGGGCACCTTAGACTTGTCTGTCTTGGTTCTTTTCTTTCTCTTGACATTGTAAATCAACTCCATCTCCTACTAAAGGTGATCACTTAAGGAATGAGACCATAATACATGTAGGAAATGGGGAAAAAAGCATCAAGGGAATATTGCATTGAACAAGGCCGAATGGCTGTGAATGGAATTTGTGTGGGTTCTGATAAAGCAGAAGAGCAAGTCAGTGTGGAGCTGGTGGGGACAGCCTAAGGTTCAGCCTTTGATTTTAAACTGCTAGGTACAATTTTGTAGGAGAAAAGAGGAACAGAATACATTTTATGATCACTTCCCCTTTATGGTGCTAAACCATGGTCTACAGAGCTGGATCAAAGTGAAGGAGTTTTCGCCTTTGATAAATTGCTGCTGGTGACATTATTGGTTAAGTAGTTTAAGTCAAAACCTGCTTTATTCACTGCTGCATCGTTTACTGACTTTCAGGAAACCTTAAGCAGATGTCTGCAGCCATGTTGGTCCTCAGCTTACCCTGTGGGCTGGGATAACATGGGGGTTCCTTCCAAGACAGGGTGGCAGAGCAGGGCCATGGCTGCCCACTCAGCACCAGTGATATGGCGACACAGTACGAAATATACATTTGATCTTCCATCCTCAGTCCCTGGAACAAACCTGCTAAAACCCTTGTGATTTCTGGGGCACATAGGGAGTATGTTTTGTAACTTGTAACAGGCTCCTTTCAACATCTTGAGATTACATTAATAAGGTGAATTTTGGAAAGCCCCTATGGAGGGGGAACTGGTTGTTAGGGGAACCAACCAGGTGATTAGAGGGCTGGACATTTCAGCCCCCTACAGAGAGGGGGTCCAGAGAGGGAGAGAAGAGCTGGAGTTTGAGTTGGTCACTGTTTTCCAGTGATGAAATCAGTGATGCCTGTATAATGAAGCCGTCCGTAAAAACCCGAACGAAAGGAGCTCAGAGAGCTTCTGAGTCGGTGAACACGAGCACATCCTGGGAGGGTGGTGCACCTGTCTCCATGGGGAGGGAAGGTCCTGCGGTTGGGACCATTCTGGACTTTGCCCCATGTATTTCTTTATCTGGCTTTCTTTTGTGTCCTTTATCATAAACTATGTAATAAATCAGTAATAGGGAGAGAAAATACTGTATTTTCCCTGTTGAATTAGTTTATTGCCTTTATCGAAATTATTTAACCATATGTGCATGGATCTGTTTTTGTACTCTCCATTCTATTTCAATGATCTATTCACATATCTATGCTACCATGTCTTGATTAGTAATAGTACTATCTATAAACTTAAGATCTGGTAGAGCAACTACTTCAGTTTTGTTCTGTGGGAGCCCAAATGCCTTGTTTTTAGCATGAAGGTCTTGCACAGCTTTCATTAATTTTCTATACATATTGTTATGATTTTGGTGCAATGATAATAATAGTTTATGAAAATAAAAAATATTTTTGCTAGTTCTGAGAGATCGTAACGGCTGCAACAGTGTTTCCAATCCTCATGTTCTCCCAGAATTTTGCCACTTCACCATCAAGTGGTGGGATCTACTTGACTTATCGGGCCCTTGAGGCTGCCCGAACGAACAGGATGTGGTGGAAGTGACACTGTGTGATTTCCAAGGTGGCAATCTAGGTTAAAGAGTGACATAGCTTCCACCTGGCTCTGTCTCCTGGGGCCCTTTGGATCCAGTGAATAGGTTGCCAGGAAGCCCAGGCTACCTGGAGAGTCCATGTGAAGGAATACCAGAGGACAGCACCAGCTAAAATTCCAGTTGCAGCCAGCATCGCATGCCAGGCAAAATATTAGCAAATGAATGAGTAATTGATGGGGACTAGGCCTGGGACAACTGTCCCTTTTGTCATTAGAAAGACGGATATTGAGTTTTACTGAATATTTCTTTTATGTTCAGTTTGGGACACTGCTTTCTAAAAGCAATGTGTAAGAATGAGAAGAATTTGGAGGAGCATTAAAAGAGGTACCAAAATGCATTTACAGAATGCTGAATAAGACCACTGCAGAGGAATAAAGATTTCCATTAACTGATCTTCCTCCCTGGATCCTTTGCCTACTACTGTCAGGGTTGCTTTTTGGTTTGTTCGTTTGTAAATAAGAACAAGAGAAAAGAAGCCCTACGAAGAAAGCCTGAAGTAAAATTGGTCTGCGATCTGAGCTAAAGAAGAAACCTCTAATCCTTCTTTTCCCTCCACTTCATCTCTAAGGAAGAAAAGGGCTGCTCTGCTGTAGCTCACTACGTACCAACCCACCGTGCTAGGGGTTTGGCGTGTATTATTCTTGGCTGTCTCTTCAGGAAACCTTTCTTCTACCGGCTGCTTCGGTTACCTGACTTGTGAATGCCTGGGGTGGTAGCTCTAGGACACTGAAGCAGACTCTCCTTCTTGAGAAGTGTTTGCATCCCTGAAGGTAGAAACAAAGTACATTTCCTTGGCTATCCCTGTTGCTCTGCATCATGCATTTGCTTTTCGTTGTCTCCCTCCTTGTTAGCCTAGGCAGTCTCCAATAAGGGGAAAGGATTTCTTTGAGAGATGGGCATACGTTACTGAATGATCCATTCTGGCATTTGGATTCTCAGGCTAATAATAAATACTGATCATTTGCCACCTTTTGTCCTTTGGGCAGATATATCCCTCAAAGACCTCAAACGTAGGATTTAGGTTTGGACTCTGTGGTTAAATGCCATGCTAGTAATAATCTAATTTCCAAAGATCAGGGGAATTAACCGTGACAATTAGTGAGATACAAGTTCAAGTGAGACATCCCTCTCCCACTTCTGACATCTATTCTCTGATCTTCAAGGTGTACAGCTGAAGTATTTTAACACCCTACGAAGTTGTCAGGACTTGATTATTGGAACATACATATGAAAGCAGGAGTAACAACCCCATTTCATGATGCGGGTGGGGTTGCAATACATCAGGGTAGGATTACTGCATCAATCTGTGGTGGACTGCAAATGTTCTGTATTTAACATAATCAGCCTTGTTTGTAAAAATTAAAAATAACATCTGCTTTTTCTGTTCCCATCTACTTATGGACACGTTTTTTCAATTTACCTTAAAGTTGGAATTTCACTCAAGTCCCCTTCTCTTCTGCTTAGATCCTCAAGGGGTTATTATCAATAAAAAAGTTTACTGATTCATTAGTGACAATGTTTTTCACAAACACATTGCTAAGATTAACTAGCTGTAAGATCACTCTTGGCAGCCATAAAAACCCACTGCCTGCTAAAGACTCATTTCTTATCAGAAATATTTATTTTGTGGACCCAGAATAGACAGGCAAGGAATCTTATTGAAGTTAAAATTGCCAGCCTACACCTCACAAAGCAAGATACCTCTCCCTCCTGCATTTTTTTCCTAAGAAAATCCTATGTGGCAGAGGCTGGCAGGGAGGAGTTTGGGGGCCATAGTGCTTCTTTTTCCTTTGTGCTCAACTCTGCTCTCTTCGTCAGTCCCTGAAGCGTATGTTAAATGCAGCGTATTGATCACAGCAGTAAATGCAGTCTGACTCTTAATCTTTTTTTTCACTCTGAAGTCAGAATTTCTTCAGATATTAAAAACATACAGGCTTTTTTTCCCTTTATGGAACTGTAATCAGAAGAGTGAATCGCAGTTAGAACATTAACTACAAAGTAAAAACAAAAACAGATCAAGTGACCTTGGATAAGTCACTTCACCTTTCAATGATTTTGTTTATGGAAGAAGGTGTGAGTGTGTTGGGGTGTGCAGCTGTGTGTGTGTGTGTGGTAAGTGCTCCCTAGGGTTTTTTACAACTTTAGCATGCCATTCATTAGTTAGGCTTCTAGGCACATTGTGGGGGGAGGAGTCTGGAGACCCAAGCACTTTTCCAGGCTATACTTCGGACATTTGAGAAAAAATGTCCCCGTGAACATACATAGATCACACCAAACTGACATGGAAGAACAGATACTGGAAGAAGAAGAGTTATGAGTTCTGAACTATTATTCCTAGGAGACACTTGCACTCCAACGACAACTGACAGGTAGGTATAATAGGTACCAGACAGGCACACACAGTAAAAGGTAACCAGAGGGACGCCCATCTCCTCTCCTACAACTGCCCCCTAAGACACCTATCCATAAAACCCTCCCCCCACCCCAACAATCCCACCGATCACCTCCTCCGCCACCAAAGCCCTTAGTACTGCACAACATTCCAGGTTCTTGCCAGTCCCCGTCCACCGCCCGCCGGCTCCCCGCTGGAGACCGGACCCCACCCCCACAGCCGCATCTCGGGCCAGCAGGGCAGCAGCGAGGCGATCGCGGGCGCCGCCGCATTGGCCGGGCGCTGCCGCACCAACACGCAGCCTCCGGCGCCCGCGCTCCCAGCCGCCTCAGCAGCCTGGCCGCGCCTGCAGTCGGACCCGGCGAGCGTCCGCCCATGGCCCTCTGGCCGCCGGCCCTGCGCCCAGGCCTGCACGCTGCCTCCGCCACTCGCCCGGGGCTGCGTCGACCCCCGAGTGGGGCGAGATGCTGAACGGCTCCCGCCTGGACAAAGCTCTTAAGATGTCCTTGCCGAGAAGGTCCAGGATCCGCTCGTCCGTAGGTGAGAGAGGAAGGACGAGGGGCGGGGAAGGATTGGGTGGGCGGACGCCGCGCTGTTTGGTGACACTGCCCCGCCCTCCTCCGGGCCTCCGTCCCCCCGTCCTTCGGCCAACGGATCCCCCGAAGCTCGGCGCCGCCCTCACCTGGGGGGCTGGCCTCCACTGCACCGAGGCGTCCCGTGAGCCGCACGGCCGCTGAGGGGGCGGGGCAAGCGACCGAGAGACTCCGGTCGGCGCCCAGTGCGGGTGCGCGAGCGAGCGCGGCGCGCGCCCGTCGGGCCGCTGCGGGGAGGGGAGGTGGCGCCTGGCTGCTCCAGGAGGTAGTGGGCGCAGCCGGAGGGCGCAGAGACCTTTTCGCCTTTCCCGCTGCGGCCGGCCTTGCAGGGTGCGGTGTGTGCCGCAGACCTCGAACGGAGCAGGAGGGTCACACGAGTGTTCGTCGCTCCGGGGCCCTAGGGCCTCGTGCTCACGTGCCGCGCAGCCACCTCCTGCCCCGCAGAGGTTCCGTTGCTGGCGCGCGGAGGTGTTCGGCTGCCCGATCCACCAGGTGCTACAGACGGCATCCCCCCACTACTCTGGATTTTGTTATTTATTTATTTATTAATTACATATTTAGAAACCACAGTCTTTTTTGGATGTTACGTGATTGTGATACAGGACCCGTTCCCCAGACCATTAGAAAAATGAAGAAAAACCAAAGGGGAACTTCAAAAACAGATTTCTTACCATTTCAGGGCTGTCCGCAAGTTTGTAGGTAGATGTTTGACGTGAGCAAGGTATAGAGTTTGTGATTTGGAACTGGGGTCACTTGTAAAGTTTTGCGTTTCTTGTTTTGAGAAAACAGGTGTATAACAACCAGTGACTTGACTTTCTGTATTTGGGTAAGCTGAGAGGGAAACAGCTTACCAGGTAATTTAGAGCAGTGTTTCTTAAATTTTAGTAATGTAAGGTCACCTTCAAATTCATTTTGAGGGGACCCCCAGTGTAGAAGGATCGCGAGGTGGGGGGAAGGGATGCTGATGGGTTGAGACTAAACTGTGGGGAGCAAGAGCCGAGTCCAGTGGGAGGGGACGGCAATAATCTGGGTGCCAGATGGTTCCCGTGGCGATGCTCAGGGGGAAGGAGGGGGAGTGTGCATGTCCTCCATATGTTTGAAGGTAGAGCCAACAGCATTCGCTCATGACTTGGATGTGAGGCTTAAGTAAAAGATGAGAATCTAAGAGGGCGTGGAGGGTTTTGGTCTGAGAAACTTTAAGAATGTGCTGTTTGCAGGACTGGGCAAGATGTGGAAAGGACAGTGTTCCCTCTTTTCGGAGGGAGGAAGGTGCTGGTCAGGAATTTGGTTTTGAACATATGAAGTGCATACTCGAGGGCCAGGTGGAGATGGTTAGTGGACAGTTGGATTTATGAGCCTGGAGCAGTGATTTTCAACTGAGGTACTGCAAGAATTTTTCAAATGTGCAGTACCTGACTTTTTATTCAGGGGCACTGACCTCTTTTCCTTAAAAGAATGACAATAGCTATCTGGATCAAAATTACACATATTTATTTTTGTTGGATTGGCCAAAAAATATATATATATTTTTGTGTTGCAGAATTTTAGTAATTAGTTTATATGTGCCACGAGATGAGGAAGGTTGAAAATCACCAGTGGAGAGTTCAGGGAGTGTTCTGGACAAGATAAATTCAAGAGTCCACAGCAGGAAGGCTCCATGGGTGAGTGACCGTGCAGTTGCACTGGTCCTGGCTCGTGTAAGATGCCTACATTTGCTTTAATGCTTTGCTGCTACTATATTGGAATTTTAGACAAGGGGCCAGCATTTTCATTCTGCACTGGGTTTTGCAAATTATGTACACAGCCTGAAAAGAGAGGGGTCCTTGGACTGTGTCCTGGGCACTCTAGCATTTCAAGGTCAGGGAGATTACAGAAGCAGTAATGGGGCAGACAGGGTGGCCGGGGCGGTCAGAGGAGACCCCAAGAGGGTTGCTCAGTATCTACCTGTGGGGGCAGATGTGCAGGGAGTGGGGAGTGTCCAGCTGTGCCCAGTGCTGCTGAGAGCTCAAGAAAGACCAGGCCTGAGAACCAACTTTGACTTAGCAATGTGGATGTCATTGGTGACCTTGAAAGGGCTGTTTTGTATCATCATTGGGGTGAATGTCTATAGAGCAGTTTCCAGACAGACAAAGAGGACAGGTAACAGGAACAGCATGTCTAAAAAACTCTTTTGGGTAAATTTTGTAGAAAGGGGGCAGAGCAAATCGAGTGGTCGCTAGAGGAATATATGAATTCCAGAGATATTTTGTTTTAAGATTAACATTGCAGTCGTACAGTTGGTGGCATGCAGGTGGAAGCAAGGGGTTTTAGGGAGATGGGAGGGATACTGATCTGAGATCAATGAGAAGCAGAGCCATCAGGACAGAGAAATGAAGGCCAGAAGTTCAGAGGTGGAGAGTATAGGGGATCTTGATGACAAGCTGCAAGTTCTAGAAGACAAAAAGGACGGTTTTAAGAGATGGGGGCTATTTAGAATATTTACATGCTGTATGAAGAAGAGGGAGGACCTGGGTAGTGTGGGCTCCCTGGGGTGACTCAGTGAACCTGGGTGTAGGGCCTCTTAGGGCCGGTTTGCATGGTGACCCTGGCAGACAGAGGTGGTGAGGCTGTTGGTGTTTCGAGGGGTGGGTGGGTCGGATGCTGCAGGGCTGGCCCAGGAGTGCCCTGAGCTCGGAAACCTCTGCTTTTCAGTTGCTAGAGGTGTGGAGCGGGGAGTGCGACTTTGCCATCCACAGAATGATTACCTTCGGGCAGCTTCTTCACCCAATATGCAAAGGTGTCTTGGCTGTTTTGGGTACCCTACTCTTGCATATGTATTTTTTTGACAGGAAGTAGAACTTAGGCATCACTTTGGCAGGGCCAGCACTGGGGCTGTCCTGAGGGCAGGGCCCACTGTTTGTCCTGGGGGCCTCGGATCCCAAAGCCAGCTGGGACGAGCTGCTTCGCACATGCATTTTTAAAAGAGCCTTTTTTGAAAATGAAGAACAAACACTAAAACATCTTGTTAGGATTTTGGTTAAATTTGCTTCAAGTTTATAGATTAATCTGGAGAAAGGAGACATTTTTAAAATGTTGTGTCTTCTTAACTATAAATGTGGTATTTCTCATCATTCAGTATCTCTTATGTTTTTTGGTTAAGTGTCATTTTTTACATGTGTTTATGTGCACTTAAAAAGGTTGATTCCAGGATACCTATGTTCCTATAAGGAATGGGATTATTCAAAACTTACATTTTGAAAAACAATTAAATAAATTAAAAAAATTAAAAGAAAAAAAACCCTTACATTTTTATTGTTTGTTGCTGGTGTCTAGGAAAGTTACTGGTTTTCTGACCATTGGGTCCAACAGCCTGGTGCACGGACTTTAAATCTTTACGGTTTGTGGATTTCTCCTAATTTTGTGAGTGTAGTAGACAGTCTCATTATCTTTTTCTGCAAATATCCTTTTCTTCCTTTATCATTGTTATAAGTGTTACTTTTTTCCTTATTTGATTATATTTGTTAGTACTGTCAATAAACGTTTGACCAGAAGTGCTGTGCCTGCTTTGCTCTTAGAACACTGGTGCTAATGCTTCCAGAATTTCACGGAGCATGCTGTGTACTCGTGGGATGTGTAGCTGTTCTTTACTACAGTAACAAAGTACTCTTCTTTTTCTACCCAGGACTTCAGTTAGGGCAGATGCTCATTTACTGTGTACCTTGAGATAACCACAAGGGGCTAGGAAAACACTTTAAGGTTCCTGGATATTTGGGGAGGGGGTCTCTCCCTTTTATCTTTGGATCATTGTGTTTGTTAAAAGTGAACCATGGCGTAGCTATCCGAATGGCTGTAAAACAAAATGGTAATATTCCCAAACCCTGGCAAGGGTACAGAGAAGCTGGGTCACTTATACAATGTTGCTGGGGATGTAAAATGTACAGCCACCCAGGAATAATGTTTGGCAATTTCTTATGCACCTAAATATGCAACTACTAGAGTATTAGGGCTGAGAAATGAAGGCCAAAAGTTCAGAGGTGGATGGTATAGGGGACCTTGCCGATGACAGGCTGCAAGTTCCAGAAGACAAAAAGGATGGTTTTGAGAGCTGGGGTCCATTTAGAATACTGCCACAAAGTGGCAATATCACCACAGCAGTTGTACTCTTGCGCATTTATTCCCGAGAAATGGAAACATTCACAGAAAAACCTGTACACCAGCATTCATGGTAGTTCTCACTGTAATAGTCAAAAACCAGATGTTCTTCCATGGCCGGATGACTAAACAGACGGTCGCACCTCCACACCGTTCAGCAAGACAGGAGCCGACTGCTGGGATACCCAACAGCTTGCATAGATCTCCAGGGAATTAATTGCACAGAGTGAAAACGCCCAGTTCCAGAAGGTGACATGATGTCCGATCCCATTTCTATATCAGTAGTGCAATGACAAAATTATAAAAATGGAGAATGGATCAGTGGCTACCAAGGGTGCAGGTGGGTGTGGGGGTAGGGTGGATAAAAGGGCAACCTGGTGAAAGGGGTCCTTGTGGCGATGGAAATGTGCTGCATCTTGACTTACCCAACACCAGCTTTGCAAGATGTTAACATTGTGGGAAATGGGGAAAAGATTTTTAAAAATCTCTATTATTTCTTATAATTCATGTGACTCTAAAATCTCAAAAAGTTGAGTAAAAACATAAACTGTAGTGACTTTTCATCAAAAGAAAACAATTACCATGTAATATACTCCCAATATACTTCAATAACTTGAAGACATTCGAGTTACAGTATTACAATGTCATTGTATACCAGGTGTTTTTACAACACAGCAGAGCCTCTCTGTTTAAGAGGCTTAATGCTTGGCGCATTACCTCCTGCTTGATACAGCTTGGTGGAGTCTAGGGCAGGGTGGACTTGAACAGTGGTTTACTCCCTTAAAATTATGCTTCTAATTTTTATAGACTAGTAATGGAAAAATCAAAGATCACAGTCTGCTTCAAGATTATATGCTGAGCTGCATACTACTTAGTTCAAATAATTCTGAGATGATTATTTCTAGCCTGTGAGATACATTTGAGTCCTCTTTTAACCTGGATATTCAGTTGTACTTTTGTCGGTTCTAACAAAAGCTGTATTTTGTGACAATGTGTCTCAGACGTTTTACCATGGGATGAGAATTAAAAAACTAATGTGTGTGTGGTGGGATCTTCTTGCCTTTATGGAGCTTCTAGTCTGGTCAGGGTGGAGCCTTTTAGTAGTAAGGGAGACAGGGTAGAAACAGAGTTGTGGATTTTAACAAACACGTATTGAGTGCCTGCTCTGTGCCAGGCCCTGCTCCTGGAGCTAGAGATAGAGGGTGGGGCACGTGTGCCCGCAGTGGTCTTGTGGTTGGTTCCAGCAGGTGGGAAGAGTTCTTTCAACTCTGTTATCTTGCCCTGTGGTGACACTCATGGACGATGGACGCACATGAGTTGGGAAGTGAGGTCAATGAGTGTGCGTGGCACTGTGTGACGTGCGGGTGAGTGGTGCTGACCGAGTGGTGGGGGAAGCTGTTTTCTATGGACTATGGCATCAGCAGTATCTCACGTGGAAGCTTCCTGTCCTTATCTCATTGAATTTGTGGACTTGGCTAAAGGATGAAAGCTTAGCAATGAAGAGCGGGCAGGCAGCAATGGCACAGACCAAACCAGGAACCTTCCTAGAGTCCTCCTCCAAACCCCACACTCATCGTTCCATTTCTTCTGCCCTCTCCTGGTCCCCATAGGTATTTTTTGTTTTATTTTGTTTACATAAGGTTCCTGCATGGATTTAGTTTTCCATAGCAACCTGTCCCATGTTTCCAGGGGAGAAGGAGGAGAACTGGGGCAGGTGAAAGTACTAAGACCTGTAATGTTAGAATGTGAGGGCTGGATGGACCTCAGAGATGGCTGAATCCTCTCATTTCACAGGTGAGAAAAATGATTTAGAAATGTCCCTGACTTGCTGGTTAACTTCTGGCAGGATCAGCCAATTCCCAAAGCCGTTGTGCTTTCTGCCAGCTCCAGCTGACCTAACTCAATAATCAGACTTAAGTTGAACAGAACAGTTCATTCTTTCTTTGTTTTATTTTTCTGTTCCTCAAATGGAAATAAATAAAGAACTGGGTTGCCCTGACTAGTGTGGCTTGGTTGGTTGAACCTTTCCTGCACAGTGAAAGGTTATGGGTTTGATTCCAGTCAGAGCATATGCCTGGGTTGTGGGCCTGGTTTCTGGTCAGGGCGTGTACAGTGGGCAACCAATCGAAGTTTCTCTCACAATTGGTGTGTCTCTCCCTCTCTTTCTCCTTCCCTTCCCCAATCTCTAAGAATAGAAAGAAGAAGAAGAACTGGGCCTGATTTTTCTTTCTTCCATTTTCTGTACTATCTGTCCTCCGGGTACTCAATAAATAAAGATTTGCCTGAGTTCTGTCCTGGGTTATATTCTTGGACTTGGTCTAATGGTCTAGGTTAAGTTTGGAAGTTTCTTTGAGGTAGTTGTATATATGGGGGTTGAAATACTAGGCTTTAGGGTTAGAATTGGATTCAAATTTTGACACTGTCATTTGCTACCTGTATGGCATTGAAAAGTTTCCTTCTGTTACAGATGAAAATGAATTTTGTACTTTGTGGGGTTGTGATTAGTGAGTAGTAATAATATATATATAAAAGTGCATGCATTTATTATTTAGTACATCAGTAGAACTTAATGATGTGATCAAGCTTCTACTGTCAGTGTGACAGATATTTCTCATGCTGCCTGTCATCAACCAAGGTCAACTCCTCCACCTAGATACTTATTCTGCATAAGAGCAGAATTGGCAAAAACTTCATTTGTCATCATTTCTCCTTCTAAATCTCACAGTGGAAGCCAACCTAGGAGATGACTGCATACAGTCATTACTAGACATTTAAATGTTCTTTTCGTGTTGTTATCCAGGTATGTGATTGTCCACCAGGCACTCTGGTTATAGAGAGAGTTTTTGTCCTCTAATATCTCTGAAGGTTATCACCTTCTCTTAAAAGTAGTCTTGGCTTCAAGGCCATTTTCTCCCCGACAGTGGCCAATAAACACCTCAGTGGATGGCTTCAGTTATTTAATAATTGATTTTACTTTTCTAGCGGATGTGTTATCTCAAGCCCTGACCATAGAAAGGTGCCAGTTAGACAGATGCATTAAAATCATTCTCTGAAAAGTTCTTAAACATTAATGGGAGGATGTCTATAGAGCTTGTTTGAAGATGGGTGTCTACCTTTCCTCCTTGATCTTTACATGTACTAAATATAACCGCTGCTCAATACCGCCCTGGATACAGGAGGTTATTTACATCCATTTAGGCCGGTAAAAGTGCCCAGAGCAAATGTTAACAACCATTAAGAAAAGCTAAAAATATAGGTGATCTCATTGCCATGCCCGGGGAGTTTGTCCTCCTCACCATCAAGGGCAAACACAGAAACAGGACCTAGGACAGGGCCCTTGCCCAGACAGCTGTGCTGAAGTGAGGATGGCCTGTTGCACAGGCAGAATACCCTGACCGCACAAAAGGACACACTCACACCTGCGTGGCTACCTGGGTCTGCCTGCACGGATGTGTGTATGAGCGGGCACAAATAACACTTTATTTGTCAGCAGTAATCATGGAAAGCTCACTGGGCCAACACATTACCATAGACGTGTGTGCATGTGTGTTATGCCCGCACACACCTGCACATTGTTTACAGTGTAAGTTTCTTGCTCTGAAGGCTCACCTCTTACCTAGCTCATTGCCTCTCTATAAATTCTAGAATCTGAGGTATTGTTAGATTTCGCCCTAAAAAGTAATCTAATCCTAATTAACTCTGATTTAGAAATTTTACGTTTGCAAGGAAGTTTTCCACTCTTTTGTAATCTTATGCCAGACTAAAGCAAATGTCACATTTCACACTTTTCTGTGAGGTGTTCGGCCCTCCTTTTCCCTTTTCTGTCTCTGGGCATGCTGTGTTAGCCAAAGGCAGCGCTGAGATCCCAGGATTACCGTCAGTATTTTAAGCACATTACTGAGACTAATCCTCTGGGAAACTAGGGTAAGCAAACTACTATGGAGTAAGTGCTTCTCTATTCTGACATTTGGAATCTCAGTCCTAACACTAAGTTCAAAGATAGCTGCTTTGAGGCCTTGAGTGATATCTTATCATGGAGAAGTTCATTTGCATTCAAAGGGAGAAGCAGTGTACTGGCTGATGGTATATTCAGGTCCGTGTGGCACAGGACCAGGTCTCTTATCAACCATTTTTAGACACATGAAGATTATCCACATTTAAGACACTTTTCTATTTTCTTTTCTGTATCCTAATGCACTGAGGAAACACAGCTTTGGTTCTAAAACTACAGAATTTTTCTTTTTGAGCTCCCATAGAGTTACAGTGGCTGGCAGACTAAGTGTTCTGTCTGTTCCCCGGAACCTCAGGACTCACTCAGCAGCTGCCTCTGCCCTACCTGGATCCCTAAGAGTGTAAGCAGAGTGCTGCTTCTGTAGTATTCCTTGCCCTCCCTCCGCCACGCCCCTTTCCCGAATTACCAGTGCTGTTCACTATAAGGATAACGGAAATGGACTTTCTGAGTCCACTCAGAGTTCATGTTCAGGTTGACTCTTTCTGATGCCTGGACTTACATTTATTTAGCTCTTACTCCATTCTTCTACTTTCAAATTTTTCTGATGTTAGGATTCATACAAATTTTCTGGAAGGGAAGACCCCACTGTGAGTGGGTGACTGGGAAGCCACTGCAGGTGAGAATAAATTGGTCCAGGTGTGAACAGTGCAGACCAGTGAAGACCGCAAGTGAAGTGCACAGTTGGGGCTGTTACAGTATTCCCGTTGAGATGGAAGGAGGGCGGAGAGGCTGGTTGAACTGGAATCGACAAGCTGTAGACATAGAAACCAGGAAAGAGGGGAATGAGGTAGAAGCTCTTCCCGGTGAAGGGCAAGTGTAAAGGTGGTATTTCCGTCTCACTTGTCTGATATCTGTCCTTCAGAGAGCCCACGGCACTTTGCACAGAGTAGGCGTTCCTTTCTGGAGCCTGAGATGATCAAAGTTGAAGGTGACTTTCTGGGCGGATGCTGGTCAGTTTGGTGGCCACCAGCTGCATGTGTGATGTGTGAAAGAGAATTGAGCCGGGCTGTGTGTCACACGCACACTGGTGTTTGAAGACTTATTACAAAAAGGAATGTAAAACATCTCATACTGTTTTATGCTTAGTACATACTGAAATAATAGTTTGGCTATGTCAGGCTAAATAAACTACATTTAAAAATTATTTTCTGTGGGTTTTTTTTTAACTTTTTTTGTGTGTCTATTAGAGGAACGATATGTGGCTTGCGTTCTGTTTGTATTGGACAGCACTATTATAGATCATCACGTGCAAACATTTTTGATTGACTCTTCATGGAATTGCAGACTTTCAGAAATAAATTATCTGGCAGTTCAACACCCTCATTTCTAGGTGAGGAGGCCAAGGATAGGAAAGGTTCATTCCAGGACTTGCCCAGGGTCCAGAGACAGAGACAAGAGCCATGTCTGCAAACTCTGCCTGTGTTCTTTTTGGGGTTATCTTGTCTTCCTCTTACACTGGGTGAAAATCTCCATCATGCGCAATATAACGTATCCACCTACAATGGTTTTCGAAAATGAACTGGGTCTTGGTACTGTGAACTTCGATTTCTTTGAACTTACTCTCTAATAAAATCTAGTTGCTTGAGTTTTTTTGGCTGTATCCAGATATTACCAGTCAGTATTTGCAGGCAGGATCTTCAAATATGATGCTTTTGCAGTTTATGATTATATAATGTTTTAACCACGTGGTGCACAGTCTGGGGGAGCAGCTGGCTCACCTGACGGCCCACAGCGCCACCTCCTGTACGGCCAGCAGTCATCTTCAGCGGCACTTTCCTCTCCCCGGAGGCCAATAATTGGAGTTAAGGTTTTTTAAAGCAACGCATTTTAAAAATGGTCCCCTCTTGGTGTATATTTTCTCCACAGTGTATCACTTTTTCAAATATGTGTCCTACAAAAACCGAGGGAGTAAATGCAAAATAAAAACAATCCAAGGAGGCAGTGTCTACATTCCATCAGGCTGCTAGTGCTGGTGGTGAGAAGATAAAGTAGGTTTGATTACCAGGGAATGAAGCTAGACTTTTTAGATTGTTCATGACATTGAGTTTTTTAGGAATTTCTTTTTTATAATGTATTTTATTGATTATGCCATTACAGTTGTCCCATTTCCCCCTTCATTCCCCTCCACCCTGCACACCCCCTCCCACCCACATCCCCCCCCTTAGTTCATGTCCATGTGTCATAAGTTCTTTAGCTTCTACATTTCCCATACTATTCTTGCCCTCCCCCTGTTTATTTTCTGTCTGCCATCTATGCTACTTATTCTCTGTACCTTCTCCCTACCTCTCCTCCTCCTACTCCCCTGTTGCTAACCCTCCATGTGATCTCCATTTCTGTGGCTCCGCTCCTGTTCCAGCTGTACACTTAGTTTGCTTTTGTTTTAGGTGTGGTTGTTAATAACTGTGAGTTTGCTGTCCTTTCACTGTTTATATTTTTTATCTTCTTTTTCTTAGATAAGTCCCTTTAACATTTCATATAATAAGGGCTTGGTGATGATGAACTCCTTGAACTTGACCTTATCTGAGAAGCGCTTTATTTGTCCTTCCATTCTAAATGAAAGCTTTGCTGGATAAAGCAATCTTGGATGTAGGTCTTTGGATTTCATGACTTGGAATACTTCTTTCCAGCCCCTTCTTGCCTAAAGGTCTCTTTTGGGAAATCAGCTGACAGTCTGATGGGAACTCCTTTGTAGATGACTGTCCCCTTATCTCTTGCTGCTTCTAGAATTCTCTCCTTCATTTGAATCTTGGCTAATGTAATTATGATGTGCCTTGGTGTGTTCCTTCTTGGGTCCAACTTCTCTGGGACTCTCTGAGCTTCTTGGATTTCCTGGAAGTCTATTTTTTTTTGCTAGATTAGGAAGCTCTCCTTCATTGTTTGGTCAAATAAGTTTTCCACTTGTTGCTCTTCCTCTTCCCCTTCTGGTTCCCCTATAATTTGGTTGTTGGAACATTTAAAGATGTCCTGGAGTTTCCTAAGCCTCTCCTCATTTTTTTGAATTCTTGTTTCTTCATTCTTTTCTGTTTGGTTGTTTCTTTCTTCCATCTGGTTCACTAATTGATTTGAGTCCCAGTTTTCTTTCCATCACTATTGGTTCCCTGTATATTTACCTTTATTTCACTTCGTGTAGCCTTCCTTTTTTTCATCTAACTTGTGACCAAAATCAACCAGTTCTGTGAGCATCCTGATCACCACTATTTTGAACTGTGCATCTGACAGGTTGGCTATCTCTTGGTCGCTTAGAAGTATTAGCTCTGGGGCTTTGATTTGTTCTTCCGTTTGAGCCATAATTTTTTGGTCTGGTTGTGCCTGTTATGTATGAGTGGCGGAGCCTTAGGTGTTCACCAGGATGGGGCAAGCCATTTGCTGGGTTGTGATGCTGTGTGTGGGGGCGGGGTCAGAGAGGGAACAATGGCACTTGCTCCACTTGTATTTCAGTCTCTTCCACCGCTTGGGCCATTCCCAGGTGAGTGGGAACCAGCCGATATACTCTCCCGAGAGGCTGGGAGTCTCTCCTGGCACCTTGTCAATCGGTGCTTTTAGGCTTTATTTCCCGTCACTGGGGCCCTAGGTTGTGTGGTCTGTCTTGCTGCCCATTTTTGCCTTGTTTATGTGCGCAAGAATGTGTGACTGTGGTCAGCCAACCGCCTTGCATGCTCTGCTCGTTTCCTCCCTGCGCCTTGCATCTGCTAACCCTGCCCCGCCTGTGTGCCGGGTCTGGCAGCCACCGCTTTTTCTTGCGGCAACCCCTCTTCACCGGCTGACTTCACCCCTCTTACCGGTCTGGATAAATGGTTGTTGGACTTCCATACATTTCAATTTTTTGTCTGTTCTGCTTGTGTTTTTGTTTCTAAATCTTTCTTGTCTTTAATTTTGGTTGTGTGAGGAGGCACAGTGTGTCCACCTACACCTCCATCTTGGCCGGAAGTCCCAGGGATTTCTTTTAAGGTACATTGATTAAATTGTGGGCTATGATGATAAATACCATGTTGGTAACCAAGATGATACTTGTGTGGTGCCTAGTGGTCTGATACCTTATGTGGTTACTGTGCTTAGGGATACGATTTGGCTCTCAGTCTGTGAGTCTGTGTAATGCAGAGCTGTGTTGTCCGTAGTCTGTGATATATTTCAGGTGAGGTCTTGGCTCTAAGTGCTTGGCTGTAGAGTGTGAGTAAAGTGCCCAGGGTAGGAGACATATTCCATAATTCTAAGTCCACTATCCAGACTGTTTTATGCGTGATGCTTTGTTGACAAGATATACCAGGGCGGTGCCAGCAATATTATGCTGGAGTGATGTCTTACATGTGAAGATGTCTATGTTAACTCTAAATTCAGCGCTGTAGTGTCACACTGTAAGGTCAGCAGTATAGTGTTGCTCTGTGACAAATGTATAATGACATGCATGTATCATTACAGTATCATACAGAGTATTTTTACTGCCCTAAAAATTTGGTGTGTTCTGTCTATTCATCCCCTCTCACCCCAGTCCCTGATTTTTTACTGTCAGCATAGTTTTCTGTTTTCCAGTATATCATTTGGTTGGAATCATACAGAATGTAGCCTTTTTAGACTGGTCTTTTTGGCTTAGTGATATGCACTTAAGATTCCTCCATGTCTTGGGTAGCTTATTTAAAAAAATCCCTGAGTAATGTTCTATTGTCTGGATACACCATAGTTTATTTATTCATTAACCTGCTGAAGGAAATCTTGGTTGAGTCTAAATTTTGATAATTATGAACAAAGCTTTAAAAATCCATGAGTAGGTTTTTGTATGGACACTATGGACATCAGTTTTCAACTCCTTTGGATAAATATCAGAGAGCATGATTTCTGGATCATATGGTAAGAGCATATTTAATTTCATAAGAAACGGCTAAACTGTCTTCCAAAGTGGCTGTGCCATTTTGATTTCCCAACAGTGAATGAAAGTTCTGGTTGCTCCACATTCCCACCAGCATTTTGTGTTGTCAGTGTTTCAGATTCCATCCTTTCTAATAGGTGCGCAGTGGTATTTCATTGTTGTTTTAATTTACAATCACCTCATTACATGATATGGAACATCTCCTCACATGTTTATTTGACATCCGTATAACTTCTTTTGTAAAACATCTAGCCCATTTGTAAATCAAGTTGTTTGTTTCCTTATTGTTGAGTTCTAAGAGTTCGTTGTATGTTTTAGGTACATGACCTTTATCAGGTATCTGTTTTGCCAATATGTTCTCCCAGTCTGAGGCTTTTTATTTTCTAATTGTCTTTTGCACAGCATAAGTTTGTTTTTAAAGATTTTATTTATTTATCTTAGAGGGGAAGGGAAGGAGAGAGAGAGAGAGAGATATCAATGTATGGTTGCTTCCCGTGTGTCCCCTGCCGGGAACCGGGAACTGGCCTGCAACCCAGGCATGTGCCCTGAGTGGGAATCGAACCACGATCGTGTGGTTCGCAGGCCCGTGCTCAGTCCACTGAGCTACACCAGCCAGGGCCAGAGCACAAGTTTTTATTTTAACAAAATCCAAATTGGATTATGCTTTTGGTGTTTCAAGTTTTCTTTGATAGTATTTTCCCTTAGCTTTTTGAAATTTGTACATGTAAACTTTTTCTTCTAGAGAGTACTCTAAGTAACTAACTTATAAATACACATATTTACTTATTTTCCCCCTAACAATGGCTGGAATTATTCAGTGTATATATCCTTTTCCTTTCCATAGTGAGCTTCTTTTCTCAAGAAGACAAAAACCCTGGCACAGTTTTACTCCCTCCCCCACTCCCTTCTTTGACATCACCTGAGTTGGTTCTAGAAAATAGTTAACAGGCAATTACTAATTTCTTGTTGACTTAGATCCCCTAGGATCTCTCAGTGGCCATCTGTGAGTGGCAAACTGATTCTTTGTGTCCCCCCAAATGCTTTTATGTCACCTTCACAATTAAGCAATAGTTTTGCTGAATATGGAGTTTTAGACTCCAAATTCTTTTTCTTCAGCACTTTGAGGGTTCTACTTCATTATTTTCCTGTACACAGGTTTGCCAATTAGAATAACTGTCACTCTGATTTCTTTGCAGCTAAGCTATTTTTCTTTTTGATTCCTTTTAAATGACGTTCTCAAATTTCGGTATGATAGTGAGAGTATCCCCCCCACCCCCCGTTAGTTAAAAGCTCAGCAGTGGAAGTCCCTTTCAATCTGACAACTGTGTTTTTCTGGGGGGATATTCTCATATCTTACATTGCTAGGTATTGCCTCTCTGTGCTCTTCCTCTTCTTGCCCACACCTGCAGTTAGTCCGCTGTTGGCCCCTCTGTCTTGGCCCCCAGGTGTCTGAATTCTATCTATACTTTCATCTCCTCGTGTTCCAGTTTAGGAGAATTGCTTGGTGCCATCTTCCCATTCAGTAATTAACTCTCCAGCTTTGGTTTTCTCTTCTTTTTATTTCTCTGACCTTTTATTTCTTCTTCATAGTTTTTAATATCTATTGACTCTTTATTTCAACAGTTACATCTGTTTCCAAGGTCTTTAACTGATTTTTTTTCCGTTATAGTCTAGTATTACTTCATGTATTGAATACTCACTCATTTCTTGGAGGAGACTTATTTCAAAGTCTTTTTCTGATCACTTTTTTTGTTTGAGTGTGAGCTTTGTTTGCTTTCTTCTCATTTCTGGTTCTTTGTTACTCTAAAATTCATTTTTTTTTTCAGTTGAGAGTCCCTGGAGGGGGCCAAGCAAAGTTTCAGGGAGTGTGTACACCGTCTTTGGGGAGTGCAGGGAGGGTGGACACTGGTAGGCGCCCACTCGATGGCTGGTCTTTGGAGCTGGACTGCTCTTCATTCCTTCCATGCAAACAGCTCTCATGGCGTAACCCTCCTGAGGTATTGTAGTGGACCACGCTAGCCACGTGAGTTGTTTGTCCTGCTCTTTTCTTCCTTGGCTTGAATGTGTCCATGCTAGTTGAGGAGGGGAAGCCAGCCAGAGTCCATACTCTGTCATCATTTGATTTGTGCTGTGGTTGAGGCAGACTGCAGGTCTGTGTTCAGTCGGGGCACAGACCAGATGACTGCAGTCAGGTCTGCTTTTGAGTTTTGATCCTGGCACCTCCTAGCAGGTTGTCCTGTGGGAATCTCTCAGCTCCACTCTCCTCATCTGTAAAATGTGGGCAGTAATACTACCTACCTCATTGATTATTGAGAGACCTAAAAAAGATAACATACCATATGAGGCACTTAACACTACATGAAACTTAGGGTTACTAAAGAATTATTGTAAAATTAATAATTAAAACATTGACATTAATATATTTTAATTATTTTAAGAATCATATACAAGGGATATAGGGCCTGACCCTCCTCCATTTTATTTTGTCTATAGCTTGATTTTTAAATTCTCCCCATGTAGTATGAGCTCTAACTGTATGCATATAAATGCCCTGCTCATTGGAGGGCACAGGGGGCAGGCAGACTTGCACTTTTTAACCAAAATATGCTAAGCCAAGAAGTAGTTTGACCATGTTTTCCTCTTGGAGTTCAAATGGGGGGTGTGGGGACTGGTTGAAAGGAGGTGAAGGGGTCAAAGAACATGTATGAATGACCCATGGACATGGACAACACTGTGGGGATTGCTTGTGGGAGTCGGGTGGTCTGGGTGCAGGGGCAACACAGGGAAAAATTAGGACAACTGTAATCGAATAACAATAAGTTATTTAAATTATAAAACAACCCTGTCATTTTCTCTCCTCAGTAGCATGAAAGATGGGACCACCTTATAAACATCAGGTTCTGAAACAATTTAATGGTGTCTCTTCTTTTTCTACTTTGATTTCCCCTGCAGAGCACATCTTTCAGCACCTCCTGACTCCTCAGCTGATCCTGTGAATACAGGATTCAATCACTCTCTCTCTCTGCACCCTTAGGGGAAAATTCTCCTATTCCATTAGCATTGAAAATAAAGAGAGCAGCTTATTCTATGCTTGGAACTAAGACACTAAATAAATGGAGAAAACCTTGCTGAGGCTGTTCTGCTTAGAAAGCCGTTGAGGATTTCTTAGGGCAGCGGTGAGCGGTCATGAGCCTCAAACTATGTTTTAACAGGAATTAGAATAGTGTAAACAGGTCTGAGTAGCAGGGTCTCAATAGACATGTTTCCATGTCTTAAAATTTTCTTTTTTTTGGTTTGTACATATTCATTTCTAAGTGCTTGCTTCTGCAAGTCTTAGTCATGACCCAGGTGAGCTTTAGGACCTTTCCACTTTGGGAGAGTGAAGCCCTAATCAGGTGGAGAGAGGGGTGTTGGGCGGTGCCCCGGTGTTCACTGCCAGGGCCTGCATTTCACATTGGTGGGCATTGTTGGACATGCACAGCCTCGAGGTTTTGAGTCCTTCCCTACTCTCTAAAATGCCCTGGACAGTGTGGCTCAGTTGGTTAGAGCGTCATTCCAACCAAAAGGTTGGCGGGTTTGATTCCTGGGGCACTCAGGTTGTGGGTTCAGTCCCTAGTTCGGGTGTGTATGGGAGACAACTGATAGATGTTACTCTCTCTCTCCCACCCTTTCCCTCTCTCTAAAGTCAATAGGCATATCTTCAGATGAGGATGAAAATATTAAAAAATAAAATAAAATGCGTATAAATAACCAACCCTTTCACCAGCTTTCCCTGGGGTACCACAAGAAGAACAGGAAAAATATCGAAGTAACTAAAACATTACTCAGAGTTCTAACTTCCTAAAATTCGAATGATAATTTTGTAATTATGAGAATTTTTATAAGTGAGAAAAATTTAAGCTAAGTGTTCCTTTTCTTTAACCTGAAAATATTTCTATATGTTAAATGAAATGGAAAGATTTCTATATATTAATTAAACTTTTTTCTCTACTAACATTTTTAAATGTTTTTGTGGTCAAGGTTGTTCTAGTGGAGACATTGTTGTCTTAATTTTCCTATTTAATGTCAGAGTTAGGAAAGGAAGGAAGAAAGGGAGGAAGGCAGGAAGCATCCTGCCCCCATGAGAAGGTGGGAAACTTGGAGGGCAAGTCAAGGTCACTCTGGTACCCTTGGTCAGGAGGGCTCCTCCGGGGAGAGAAGTGGCCTGGACACAGGCGTAGCTACAGGGTGGTGAGGGTGGAAGGGGAAGTGCGTGTGAAAGTGTGCCTACAGAACATGATGTCTCTACCAGTTTGGTGGAAAATAGGCTCTCCAAGGAGGCTAAGAGAATTCCAAGAGGAAACCGATTAAAGGGTGGGGGCAAACCTCCATAGCGTGAGAACAACTTCTGTGGCTATAAGGGATTCGGTCAGCATAGGGCACGCGGCCTGCCCCTGCCAGAGACTAACAAAGATTATATTTTCTTTTAAAAGTATTTGATGAGACAAGCAATTTAAGATAGTGGCACTTACTGAAATTTGAGGAAATTCTGGGAGGGAAATGGCCATTTTTTTATTTTTAGAAATTAAAAATAGGCATTTGTTTTAAAATCTGTTTTGTCTGGTATAAGTATTGTTATCCTAGCTCCTTTGTTTGTTTCCATTTTCATGAAATATCTTTTTCTACCCCGTTACTCTCTGTCTCTGTGTATCTTTTGATCTGAGGTGAGTCTTATGTAGGCAGTGGATGTAATGGTCTTGTTTTTTTTTTAATTCATTCTGCTACCCTATGTCTTTTGAATGGAGCACTTAGTCCATTTACATTTAAAGTTATTATTGATGAGGAGGGGGGGATCAGGGGAGAGAGGTGGAGATGGCTGGGGTGGGAGGGAGTGGTGTGGGGGAAAATGCAAACAACTGTATTTGAACAACAGTAAAAAAAATTAAAAGATTCTCCAGGGTTTGCATTAAAAAAATAAAGCAATTATTGATAGGTAAGTACTTATTGCCATTTGAATTGTTTTCATAGTAGCTTTATAAGTGGTTGGCTTGTTACCTTTACTACGTGTTTGCCTTTACTAGTGAGGTTCTTTTTCTTTCATGTATTTTTTACTTTCTAGTTTTGGACTGTTCTTTTTCACTTAAAGCAAAGGCTATAGTAAAAGACAAAGAAGGACCCAGCAATTCCACCTGTGGATGCTTATCGGAAGACAACAGAACACTAATTCGAAGAGATACATGCATCCTTATGTTTACAGCAGCATGATCTATAATAGTCAAGATAGGGAAGCAAACTAGGTGTCCATCAATAGATGAGTGGATAAAGGGATGGATACACACACAGATGCACACACACAATGGAATACTACTCAGCCATGAAAAAAGAAAGGAAATCTTGCTCTTTGTGACAACATGGGTAAAGTTAGAAGGTATTATGCTGAGTGAAATAAGTCAGAGAAAGACAAATATTATATCATTTCACTTATATGTGGAATCTAAAAAACTGAACAGATGAACAAACAAAACAAAAGACTCATAGGAAACAAACTGAAAGTTGCCAGAGGATTGAGTGGTGGGCAGAGAGGTGAAGGGGATTGAGAGGTACACACTCCTAGTTGCAAACGTAAATAACTCACAGGGTTATAAAGTACAGAGTAGGGAATACAGTCAATGATGTCACAGTAACTTCATGCAATGGCAGGTGGTTACTAGACTTCTCATGGTGATCACTTTGTAAGGTGTAGAAAGGTTGGATCACTGTGTTGTACACCTGACACTGATATAAGACTGTATGTCAGCTGTACTTATATTAAAAAGAGCTTTATATTGCAGAATGAAAAAGAAAATAGGCAAGTTTGGAAATCAGAAATTCCAACATTTTAGATGTATGGAGAATTAAATAAAAATGGTTGGATTTTGTAAAGTTAAAATAGGAAAGTGATTTTGTTGAGTCTAACAAATTGCCTGTCACATTTTTTTCCTCTAAAATACTGAAATGCTGGGCATAATGAGGTCAGTAGTCGTCAGCAAAGGAAATAGAACAATAGACTGGGAAAGGAGATATCAGCACACAGTGTAGGCGCTTCCTGTGAGGGTCTTCAACTTGCCCTGAGTTTACTAAGAAATCCTGTGTCTTATGTTTTGTCAGTGATGAATCCACCAGAGAAGGTGCAATGTGTGAATGGCTGATGCACACAGTTGGAGAGGTGGAAAGAAAAGGTGCGCTTGGTGATTAATGGAGAAAGGCATTTGTCCGCCTGTGTAGCACACTCAACTTTGAATTGAAGCAATGCCCAACATGTCTGTACTTGGCTGGTTTTTACTCAGATCTGTAGCTATTTATTGGACATTTCTCATGTTTGATGAGCCAGTAAGTGACCTGGGTTGTGGGAAAAGGATGTGTAATAGTACACAGTTTCTGTTTCCAAGGATTTATTATCTGGTTGGGGACATAAGACATAGACATGTAAAAAGGAAATAGAAATCCTAATATTTTAAGACAAAAATAGAAGGGGTGCCCACAAGGCATAGTTAATTGGTGAATGAGTTAGAGGGATGGTGAAGCAGAGACTGGTCACAGTAAGTTTTTAAGAGGAGAATGCAAGTTGGTAACCTTTTATCTGAATGGTCTATCTGTACAGCAGAACAAACATCTAATTACCAAACAGCTGCTCTGCTTAATGTCCTGTGAATTGCCCTCCTCCCCTTTGAAGCAAGCCCCAGGTCCCTATTCTATTCCTTAGCTCAAGATGGCATATGAGCCTCAGATTCCTGTTTAGTCCTTGGATCTCATTGCCTTTAACCAGCCAAAGAACCTGGAAAGGTGGAAGAAAAAAATTTCTCCCCTATAGGATATTTAAAAAGTTAGGGTTATTAAGGTATAATTTACATACAGTGAAATTCACCCTTTTTATATTAGAATATTGCTTGATGATTTAAACAAATGTATGCATTTCCATATAATCAAGTCAGAGAATTATTCATGACTCCAAAAGTTCTCTGTGTCATTTGGTCGCTGATTCTCTCCCCACCTCTTCCAGCTCCTGACAACGACTGATCAGATTTCTGACCCTAAAGTTTTGCCTTTCCTAGGATGTCAAACAAACAGAATCATATATATAGTCTTTTGTATCTGGCTTACTGCTTCCCCTTACTGCTTTTGAGGGTCACTCTTTTTTTTTTTTTTTAAATATTTATTTATTTATCTTTAGAGGGGAAGGGAAGGAGAGAGGAAGAGAAACATCAATGTATGGTTGCTTTTGGTGCATCCCCTGCTGGGAACTGGCCCCTGCCAGGAACTGGCCTGCAACCCAGGCATGGGCCCTGACTGGGAATTGAACCACGATCCTCTGGTTCACAAGTCTGCGCTCAATCCACAGAGCTACACCAGCCAGGGCTCTGAGGGTCACTCTTGACTGTACTTTCATTCCTTTGTACTGCTAATAAGTATTCTATTTTATAGATGGGCCACATTTTTCTTTATCCATTTACTGTGCCTTGAGTTAGATTCTGAAGAATGTGTAGCTTTAGATGGAGGTAGTGGTAGGTAGAGAGAGGACTGGGCAATTTGGAGGTGAAGAGGGGAAAAGAATACATTTCTCAGATATAGTCTGACTTTGGAAAGAACAAGTAAATCAGAGAGAAAGATTCCTGAGTGTGAGGATTTATCTACATTTTTTACTATTGATAAATTTAACTCCAGCCTTTCTCCCCACTTTATACTCCAACAGCATAATTTCTCCCTACCCTGGACTCCTGTTCTCCTATCCATTCTTTGCCCATTTATCCATTTCCTTATTACTTATTCATCTAGCCTTTCATCATCTATTTACTATTTACTTACTCTATTTATTCATCATTTAGCAACATTAGTTGAAGGCCTTCAAAATGCCAGACAGTTAGCTTATGATCAAGTTAAACATATTGAATATCACGATCCCTAGAAGTTCTCAGTCTAGTGGAGAACGTAGCAGGAAAGTCAACAATTGACAGAAAATGATCATATAATGATTTAAATTGTTACATAACTTTCCATGTGGGTCCTTGAAGGCTCAAAAAAAAAAAAAAAAAGAAAAAANTACTGCTAATAAGTATTTTATTTTATAGATGGGCCACATTTTTCTTTATCCATTTACTGTGCCTTGAGTTAGATTCTGAAGGATGTGTAGCTTTAGATGGAGGTAGTGGTGGTGGAGAGAGGACTGGGCAATTTGGAGGTGAAGAGGGGAAAAGAATACATTTCTCAGATATAGTCTGACTTTGGAAAGAATAAGTAAATCAGAGAGAAAGATTCCTGAGTGTGAGGATTTATCTACATTTTTTACTATTGATAAATTTAACTCCAGCCTTTCTCCCCATTTTATACTCCAACAGCATAATTTCTCCCTACCCTGGGCTCCTGTTATCCTATCCATTCTTTGCCCATTTATCCATTTCCTTATTACTTATTCATCTAGCCTTTCATCATCTATTTACTATTTACTTACTCTATTTATTCATCATTTAGCAACATTAGTTGAAGGCCTTCAAAATGCCAGACAATTAGCTTATGATCAAGTTAAACATATTGAGTATCACGATCCCTAGAAGTTCTCAGTCTAGTGGAGAACGTAGCAGGAAAGTCAACAATTGACAGAAAATGATCATATAATGATTTAAATTGTTACATAACTTTCCATGTGGGTCCTTGAAGGCTCAAAAAAAAAAAAAAAGAAAAAAAGCAAGCTCACTCACCTTGCCCTCTATGTCAGTTCTTTGAGTATCTTAAGAGTTCAATAAGTATAAAAGATAATTTAAGTTGAAATCCTTTAGATTAGTTTTGGTCTTTGGGAAGGAAAAGAAACCTCCTTTGTGGTTGATTATGTTTTTGCACATGCAGGGTGCCATATTGAAGGAATTTTGGTAGGGACCCAGACCGGGCTGTCTTAAGTGAGTGTAGGGCTCAGGAGAGAATCATGGTGTGAAGCAGTTAACATTTTCCTCAGTACCTATTTGTGATTGAGGAAATGGTTTGAAAAATGCCTGTAAGGAACAGTATTTTATAATGTGTGATTTAATGAAAGAATAAAGTTATCTAATTCCAATACATGGAGGCGGATGGGCAAAGGCAGCCAGGACATCCCTGAGTAATGTGGGGGACTGTCAGCTGCAGGCCCCACCAGGTGGGCAGGAACAGTTGCCGCCTGACATCCCAGAGCAGTGGCAGAGGCAGTGGCATGTGCTAGCGACCTGTAGGGAGCCCCGCGCTGGCAAGTGTTCGGTACTCAAGTCAAAAGGAAATTCTGTTGCTCTCACACGTTGTGTCTTTCCTCTGCCCGTCCGCACACAGCCACTGAGGCCCAGATGTGCTCTTCCTCATGGAGATAACCCTTCCCGGTTATCAAGATGGGTGAACTTTTCTTCACCGCAGTGCCACTGTGGCACTTTGTATGTATCCCTTTTTAGTTGGGGTGTATGTGTGTATCTTTCTCGGAATTATTTATATACTTTTTGAGGGCTCTATTTGATTTTCATTGTCTTGCAGGAAGAATTGCTGATTTGCTTCATTTTGTATGTGTCTTGGTTGTAATACATGCTCAGTACACGTTAATTGAAAATCTACTTAAATCTAATTCATTGAAAGTCTCATCTACAAAATTTTCTTTATACTCTCCTAGGTTCCTGACTGAAGATCTCTCCCTTTTTAAATAAAAGACAGATTTATGAGAGAAAAAAATGTAATTATGTACCTATGTATGTACATACAGGAGCCCCGTAGAGATAGGAGACTTGACTGGCAGGGAGATGAGTGAGAGGCGGAGCCGAGGACAGGGAGAGCAGGAGCTTCCGAGGTGGGGTGGGTGTGGCAATGCAGGGGAGGGTGAGAGGAAGTAAGTTGCTCTGCCCTGTCGTTAAGTCTCCTAGATGAATGAAATCCAAAGACCTACATCCATGACTGCTCTATCCAGCAAAGCTTTCATTTAGAATGGAAGGGCAGATAAAGTGCTTCTCAGATAAGGTCAAATTCAAGGAGTTCATCATCACCAAGCCCTTATTATATGAATGTTAAAAGGACTTATCTAAGAAAAAGAAGATAAGAAATATGAACAGTGAAAGGACAGCAAACTCACAGTTACTAACAACCACACCTAAAACACAAGCAAACCAAGAGGACAGCTAGATCAGGAGTGGAACCATAGAAATGAAGAACACATGGAGGGTTAGCAACAGGGGAGTGGGAGGAGGAGAGGTAGGGAGAAGGTACAGAGAATAAGTAGCGTAGATGGTAGGCAGAAAATAGACAGGGGGAGGGCAAGAGTAGCATGGGAAATGTAGAAGCTAAAGAACTTATAACACATGGACATGAACTAAGGGGGGGAATGTGGGTGGGAGGGGGTGTGCAGGGTGGAGGGGAATGAAGGGGGGGAACAGAACAACTGTAATGGTATAATCAATAAAATATATTTTAAAAAAACCAAAAAAAAAGAAAAAAAAAAGAAGTGATCTCTGCCAATAGTTCTTTTCCTGGTACAGGCTCTCTTTCTAATGTAAATCTAACTTATAAAAGGGCAATTTCTATTCTGCTTTCAGAGCTTGTCCTATATCTGTAGTTTCTCAAAATAATCAGGTCAAGATAATCCTTATGTCAAAGAGGCATATTTTGGGGTGGCGTATTCTACCACCTTTCACAGACATTGACAGCCGTGTAGTGGGGAGGAGTCCAGACTCCTACATCAGGCAGACAGACTGAGATCCCGACACTGGTCATGGGATCGTGGGAAAAACAGCAAAACTTTTCAGACTCAGTCTACCAACTTAAAAAAGATGAGTACTATCTCACAAGTATTGAGAGGAATTAGACAATATGCACAGTGCCTGACTCTTGATAGTTATTTTATAACTATAATTACTCATATTTTTGTTGTTGTCAAATAATTAAGTGAATGATCAGTATAAATGCCATCACCTTATAATAAGTGCATCTTAAAAATAGATTGGAAGGATTTCAAGAGATGGTTTGTATTTTCTGGGTCCCTTTAGAGACAACTCCTGGGTGGGCTTATCCTCTGCAGCACAATTAGAAGTGCCTGTCTGGCCACAGCGGGGCTGAGAGTGGGAGGGGCCAGTCCAGGCTGAGGGCAGCTTCTTAGAGATTACTGGTGACGTGGGCCTCAGGGAGGCATCGACAGGGGGTTTGCATTAGGATAATTCATTAAGCCATCTATTTGCTGTGTGTAGTTTTCAATATCTGTTTTATTTTGCAATATAAAAAGAATGCCTCCACCAATAAAAAAGGGGAAAAAAGAAAATATGGAAACAACATAGGTGCCCATCAGTAGATGAATGGATAAAGGAGAAGTGGCACATACATTCAGCGGAATATGACAGAACCATGAAAAAGTAAAGTCTAGCCACTTGTGACAACATAGATGGACCTAGAGAGTATTATGTTAAGTGAAATAAGTCAGGCAGAGAAAGACATATGACTTGACTTACACAGGCACCCTTCAAACTGCTTGCTTTGCTGTCATGGAGCGGTGATCGCAATTTCCTAATTGGGCATGTGTGGGGGTTCCCACTGCTCCTCATCCACCTCAGCTCAGCTCACAGTCCCCATTTTAGGACTGGCAACTTGCAGTGTCCCCTTCTGGGAACCAGTTTCTGTCTTCGCTGGTGTTCATCATTCAGCTTGGGTTGCCGTGACAAAATTCCATGAACTATGCAGATGAAACATTTATTTCTCACAGTTCTGGAGGCTGTGAAGTCCAAGAACAAGATACTGATTGATTTGGCACTCACCAGGGGGCCCAGCCGGTTGGAGCATCGTCCTGTGCACCAGAGGGTTGAGGGTTTAGTCCCCAGTCAGGATGTGCACAGGAGGCAACCGACTGATGCTTCTCCCATCCATGTCTCTCTCCCTCTTTCTCTAAAACCAATGTTTACAAAACCTATCCTTGGGTGAGGATTAAAAAAAAAGATACTGATTGACTTGGTTACCCAGTGAGAGCCCCTCTGCTGGCTTGCAGAGAGTGGTCTTCTCTCCATGTTCTCCTGTGGTGGAGAGAGAGGGCTCTGGTCTCTTTTTTTCTTATAAGGACACTAATCCCATCACTGGGGTCCCCTCATGGCCGCTTCTAAACTGAATCACCTCCCAAAGTCTCCCAAACACCATCACATGGAGGGCCCAGTAAGGCTTCCAGGTATTAATATTGGAGGGGGGCTACAAAACAGTTAGTGGATAACCACTGGGAATCTTTTTTACAACCTCCTGGAATTTCCCTGTATCATTAGCATTATTCTTCCATGTGTAGGATTATCTGATTGTCACCACTGTAGGCCATAGGTCCACAAGGACAGCCTCGTCTCCTGTGCTTCATTATTGTCTCCCTGATGCTTGGGATTCCGTAGCTGCTCAATAAACATTGTTGACTGAAGGCCCTGAGCTAAAAGTCCTGGAAATACAAGTTTGAATGTAACCTGATTCTTATTCTTGAGGAACTCAGGAGAAAAGGAAGATCTTTAGGGTTATTTCCATACAATGTGATACATTTTATTAAAAGATATGGGTGAGGTTGAGATGTGATAAAGGCAAGAGTGTCATTCTGACTGGGGTGGGAATGATCAAGAAAACTCACGAGAGAAAGTAATGCTATTATAAAGAGTCTTTACTCAACTGAAGTAATGAATGGGAAAAGAAGTAAGACAGGACAAATATTATAAGCCCCAGGATTGTCCATTTGCGTAGATTATATATAATAAAATATTATTACATCATTAATCTTTACCTCTGCTTGAAAATTTTGCTGCAATTTACATCAGTCATCACCACATGCCAATCTGTAGACTGGCTGAGGCACAGTCAGAGAGACAGACAGGACAGGGCTGTGGAGTCTGCATGTTTAACCAGCCCCCTGCCCCTCCCCCAGGGCCCCTGGTGCAGGGCAGTGGTTCTCAGACTGAAGCCTNTTACTCAACTGAAGTAATGAATGGGAAAAGAAATAAGACGGGACAAATATTATAAGCCCCAGGATTGTCCATTTGTGTAGATTATATACAATAAAATATTATTACATCATTAATCTTTACCTCTGCTTGAAAATTTTGCTGCAATTTACATCAGTCATCACCACATGCCAATCTGTAGACTGGCTGAGGCACAGTCAGAGAGACAGACAGGACAGGGCTGTGGAGTCTGCATGTTTAACCAGCCCCCTGCCCCTCCCCCAGGGCCCCTGGTGCAGGGCAGTGGTTCTCAGACTGAAGCCTGCGCCAGAGGCCCTGGCAGGGTTGTTACAAGCCGGATGGCTGGGCCCCACCCTCAGAGTGTCGGATTCAGTAGGTCTCAGGTGGGGCCAAGGTTTCCTATTTCTAACAACTTCCCAGGTGACGCTCCTGCTGCTGCTGGTCTGTGAGCACATTTGGAGACCCACTGGTGTATCAGATGGCCACTGATTTCTTGGTATTTCTCAGGAACAGTGTTCCACATAAATGACTTATCCAGATAACTCAAGCTTATCTCTCCAAATGCCAGACCTCTGTTTCTTTAAATCACGTTAAGAAAACACTTTCTAAAATGAATTCTGCATTTCTTTACTTTGTGAAACAAAGAATTCTGAGTACCATCATACCCTCCCTGGTGACACGGGATTATCATAATGAACATCCATTAAGGTTCTGTTCAGTGTCCCACATGGGGCTGATAACCGTGCCAGTCAGCCCCAGACCACCAGCCCCAGACAGTAGCTGGCACAGATTCCTGTCCTGAAGATGCATGCTGCGCCTGGGGCCTCCTGTGTTTTGGCAGGCACTGACCTTGCAGTCACTAGGTCATGGGAAGGTCCTGAGGGTCCTGGGAGGTGGTCTGAGGAGGCCAGTCCTTGGAAGGGCCACTTCGGGGCTTGGACCAGTGGTATTTTACCAATTGATACAGAAGTATTTCAGCAACAGCAAGGCCACACAATGTGTGTCAGCCCTGAATACACGTCAGTTCTGTGACTGCCCAGTTCAATAACGGGTAGTTTTTATTGTTTAATGTTTCTTTCTCCTTATTTTCAAGCCCCCAAGCACTCTGGGATTATACAAAGGTGAATCAGGCATACAGTGAGTGTGCTGCCCTGCTGGGAAATTACGCAGGGTCCTTATCTTCTCTTGGTAAAATTTGAGTACATTCTTGCCCTTCAACATTGCAGAATAGTGAGGAAAAAAATGGAAAAATATGCAAAAGTCCTTCAAAATGGTTATGAATTACACCAATGAAAGAGATTAGTTTTCTTTTCGCTGGAAGTGTTAAAAATGGAATCTGCAGATAAGTGGCACGATGCTGTAATACAAGTGACATTTTCTCAAAAAATTTTCAGCCTGGCCTGCTGTAGCAAATGCTTATGTCTATCAAGTTATAAATCGAGTCTGGAAAAAGAGGCTAGCAGCAACATTAGTAAATGCTTCCTCAGGCTGCAATAAAGAGGCTCTTGTGTCCTTTTAAGTGGCAGCCAAAAGTTTTTTCTCCAAAAATAACCATTTTTTCATTGCTATTCTCCTGCTTCAAGCTGTTCTTCCTTTAGCAATGAATACAATTCAGGCCAGATTGTGAGTGACAATGATAAATGCTCCCTGGTTCAGGGGGAACAAAGCAGCAAACGTGCATATGAGAGCCAGGTATCAGCCACCAGCAGGCTTCCTGGCCCCTGACCCCTGCGTGTGAGGGTGGAAGGACAAGAGTGATTTGAAATTGTCCTTCAAAAATAGCTTCCTTTCTTTTGTGCTGGTTTGCCGTGGTGCTGGCTCCTGGATCTGCATTGAAACAAGCATATGACTGAGAAGTTTCCTCTGTTGTTCGGTAGGGAGCCGCTGAGTCGGGCTGGGCTCCCGTTGAAAAGACTGTAGTGGAAATATGGTCCTCTGAATTTTAACTTCACCAAACCCGTCTAGAGGGGCTCTCTTGGTAAAATGGCTCTTGTTCTGTGGACCAGTCCATTTTGGCTAGTAACATTGAGTTAGAAGAGACTGGTTGAACCAGGCTGTGAAGGTACAGCACCATATTGTGTTGGAGAAAATATGGACAAAATGCTCTAAACACAATTCGGGTTGAATTATAAAGTCTGTCTTCACCTTTGCCAGGAACTTACTAGAGGATCTTGCGTAAATTTTTCAACTCCCGGCATCCAGAGTTGTCATTCCAGGCTCACTGTCCAGGTAGGAAAATTAGGGGGTTACCTTCAGAGGTGTAGCAGCCATGTTTCCCAGAATGCAACAGGAACACATGGCCTGGAAGATTTTCTCACATATATTTATTTAATGGAACATTGCCTACTGACTCGATTCATTTGTGGCCATGACACTTGTTGTCTGAGGGTTCAGAAAAGTAGGGAACTTGAAGTTGGGAATGTCCAGGAAAATCTATATGTATGATTGATAGATCCTTATGAAAGTTATCAGTTTGATTTATTTATCATGAGTAAGATAAATCCTAAAAGCAGGAGGGATAGAGGGGGTCTGCTGAGAGGAATTTATTCATTCATTTACTCCTCTATCCACTCGGATGCTTACTTGGTATGTGCCTGGCACTGTGTTAAGTGGTGAGAGTCTACTGGTGAGTAGGTTATGAACTTTCTGGCCCGGTGGAAGACATAGACTAGACAGGCTTTACAGATAGAAGGTAAGTGCTACAGTGGGGAAAAGAGAGGCAGTGCATGGGAAAAGCACCAGACATGGTGGCTGGACAGGCCTTCCTGGAGGAAGCATTGTGTAAGACGGAATGAAGTTTGGGTCATACAGAGAAGGGAGCTGGGGTGGCAAGACTGTTTAGAGCAAAGGAAATAGCATGGACAGAAACCTGGAGAGGAGTGAGAGCCTGCGAGGGAGCTGGGGGCGTTCCAGTCTGGTTGGCTCTGGGGATGGGAGACAGAACTGGCTGGAAGCTCAGCCTTATTAAGGCATTTGAACTTTGTATGCAGTGTAGTGGAGAATCCTCGGGAGGATTTTAAAGTGCCGCAATAAGGTCTGCATGAAAGAACTTTGACTCTCGTTTCATTGTAGAGGGTGGCTTGGATAGGAGAGTGGTTGCATCCAAGGACGCATTAACAGTAGAGGAATGGTGGAGGAGGCAAATGCAGGCCTCCCCTGGAGTGGCGGTGAGGGTGGAGGGAAGTGGATGCACATACAAGAAATGATCAAATGTGGGGATGTGGGAGAAAGAAAGGCAAGCGTGCTGCTTAGATTTCTGGTTTGGGCAACCACGTGGAGGAGCAAGGCTTTAGAGGGAAATAATGACTTATTTTCTTGGCCATGTTTGTTTGAAGTGAGAAGATGAGGGACAGGTATCTAGTAGGTAGGTGGATGTAAGATGTGGTGCCGAGGGCAAGAGATTTAGTTGTTGACAGGTACTCTTGGGAACTGATGCTTTTATGAAGGATGAGGAAAGGTGAGAAGACAGTCTCCTGAACAGAACTCTCCTAAGGGGATGGACGCACATGGACAAGTATAAAGGACACATGGACAATAACTAAGGTGGGGGGCGGAAATGGGGGGAGGTGGGGAGCACTGGGGCGGGGCAGGGCTGGGAATATAAGACAGAAAACTGTACTTTAACAAGAATTAAATTAAAATTAAAATTAAAAAAAAAAGAACTCTCCTAAACATCAGCATTTAAGGAACAGGCAGGGGAAGAGAAAGCTGTGAATGCCATTGAGAAGTGACCAGAGAAGTTAGTGGAGATAACGGAGTGTGGTCTCCCCGCAGTACAGGGGTGGCATGTTTCACGTAGAGGTTAGCCGGCAGGGTCAGATGCTGCCAGGGCTGAGGAAGATGAAGGCTGTAAGGGTTTGATTTAGCGCACGTGATTGTGGCAGACCTTGAGGCCTGGAGGAGAGCAGCTCATCAGACAGCTAGGGAAAGGGACTGGCTGCAGTTTCTAAGAAGATAAGGAGAAAGAAGAACCCAGTGGGCAAACAGACCACACTTCCAGAAAGCTTAGCTTCAATGGAAGGAATGGGAAGAAGTTGTTGAAAAATGAGTAAAAAAAGTGAAGAAAATGGAGTCCTGAAGAAGAATGGTATTTACCATACAAAGACATGCCCTTATATATTAAGCTAAACTGAGAATACACCTACATTTACCAAGTAAAGCCTATGTCCCCTCATTCATTTCTCCGACCACCATCCCCCACCCCTCCCACCTTCTGGCTCTTCTTCCTTTCATCCTGCATGTCTCAAATCTCCAGCAGGCTGTGTCCTCCTCTGCTCCCTGGACTTTGGGGCTGTTCCTTTGGCCCCTATAGATCTAAGTGGACCCAGGCTCCCTGTGCTTGGAGGCATTGCCCAGGCTTGTCTCTTTCCCGCTCTCTCCCAGAGAGCCTGGCACACCCACTGGTAAGGCCGATTCAGGGCCCAACCTTCTGGGTTCTGACTGAATGGACAGAATCCTAAACATCGTGTGATACAAACAAAGTCAGTTCATAGCATCACACACAATAGTTGGTTGGGTTCTTTTGGGCAGGATAGGTACTTGTACTTCAGTCTGCATGTTCTGGTCAGTGAAGGTTCTGGGGAAACTGGAAAAGGGGACTTATCTACAGGTGCACAGCCTCCCCTGCCCCCCATTAGCCACTCTTTGTTCCATAGCCCTGGCTTCTCTCGACCTGGCTGTTGACTCCTGACTCATTCATTCATTCACTCACTCATTCAACTAGAATATTTTGAGCACCTGTGTGCCAGGATGTGATCAGCACTGGGACTCCAAGGTGAATAAAATGGAATTTCTGCCCTGTCGGGGCAGCATGACAAATGTCCTATCAGGATCATGACCACACTGCAGTGGGAGCTCTGTAGAAGGCTGAGGGGTGTGGAAAGGGCAGGGATGGCCTCACAGAGGAGGTGACGTTTGAGTCCAGCGTGGGGAGGGGAGAGGGATTTCTTGAGGTGGTTGAAGCCGAAACCGCACTTGGAATCCCCTCTGCCCCTCTCGTCCCTGCACCCATCTCATTCGTGGAGGGCCAGGTTCTGGGTTAATGAATCACCCTTTCCAGAAAATATATTATCCCTTCTGGGTAAGATACTTTTAGTTCAACAATGCCGTTGTTTGGTTAATGCCTCAACTGGAACAGTGCCTCTAACATGGGGGTTGGTTCAGGTGGCCCGATAGTCGTGCTCTCAAAGACGGTCACCCTCTCGGGTGGTTTCAGCTGTTACTGCTGTTCCCAGATCCTGGGCACAGCAGTGGCGTCTTTGAGAAGGGGCATGCGCCTGGTAGTGGTGGTCTGTAAGGATCAGTGAGAGACACGGGATTAGGTTAAGCTGCTATCAGCTTAATGAAGCTGCTATCATTAAACCCAATTAAGCTGCAAAAAAAATTTGATGGCTTTAGAAGATACTTGTTCCATAGTCCTGAATGTAAGCGGGATGACTTAAAGACTAATGAAAGGGGAAGCAAAACTTAGCCATTCTTTCTGAGACGCCTTGTTCAGATAAAAGGAAGAGTGTCTTTGTTTTGTGGTATAAGGTTTTATTTGTAGACCGTATTTCAGAAAAGTTCATTTCAGGGAGGTGGGAAGGCCATTTTTGCAAAGGATGATGTGAAGCCTTGGTGCTGCTTGTGCCTGTAGAGGTTTCAGGACACAGCAGGCCCATGGTCAACATTTGTTAAATAAGCGAGAGAATGGGTGGTTTCCCTTTGGTTGCAGTGGCCAGACTGTTGTGGGGTTGGCCTTGCTGTAACCATTGTGGTTTTCTGCTTTTGAATGAAGGTCACTGTCCCTGGTTCTGGTGGGACAGGATGCAGCACAAAGGAGACACCTGCAGTGAAGATCCTGTTCGTGTGGTAGGGTCACTCACATTGATGTGTGAATCTTGTTGAAAGACATATTCTTCCAGCCTTCGGTTAGTGGATATTTACCTGGGGACTGGGTCTGCAGTGTAGCAAAGTAAAAGTTCTCAAAGTATTGTATTAGTGTCTTTTAATGATTTCTATTTATGGATTATCTATACTGAGTCATTACCTTAAACTCTTCTGTCTCCTAAAATAATGTTTGCATTATTTTACAAGACGGTTTAATTAAAGAATCCTCATATTGCTTAACACTGTGCCACAGCTCTCACAGTTCTTTGATAGTTCAAGGAAAATAATTTGATGTCTAATAATTTAAATTTCTGATTATAGGTGCAGGAAAGTACTGATTCTCGTGGAGTGTTGCAAAAGGAACAGCTTAAGTATAAAAATAGTGGGTTTTCTGCAAACATGCAAAGAATTATAATATACAATACTTTGAGAAATAAAACGTTGTTGTGCTTGGTTTTACCTTCAATTACATTTTTCTAATTTATATATGTCTCATAAAATTGTTTGAAAATCTTCTTTATTTTTCTGTTCCCTGCCTGTGTTGTGTATGCCCTTTTCTATTTTGATCTTCCTCTCTTTTTCTGCAAACAACAATTTCTGTAAATAACACTGCTGGCTAGAGCAGCAGCCTGGCTTTCTTCTTTTCTGTCATGATGCACTCTGTCTACTGAAGTATTGACATAAAGTCTGCAGGCTTAGTGATAATGTCTACTGTGTCTATTTACAGAAACAGAATTTGTCTGGGCCTCATTTTCATTGGGGAGAGGAAGGAGATGGTTACGGACATTGGTATATCACTCTGAGCATGATAAGCAAATTGCTATGAAGCGTGAAAAATATAAAACAAAGAAACAGATCTTAGATATCCAGGACTTGAGATCCAAGATTAAAAATTCCAAATACCACAGCAAAGAGCTAAGCTGAAATAAGAAGGAGATGGTAAAATAGATAACCTAGAACAGTCAGTGGAAAAAGTGATTCAAGAGAATGATAATGCTTTACTTCAGGTGCTTGTTAAGAACCTGAAGGTCATTAATTATGACCTTCAAAAAAAGATAAAACACTGCATCAGGGACCATGATGTGTGTGTGTGTGCACATATAGTCTTTGTATAGCTCTGTGTATGTAAAGGGGGCAGGTCTTGGGAGGAGGTATATACAACTGAATGCAATGGGGACAGAGAGTGGCTACCACTGTGCTTCATTTCTGATATCTACATTTCTTTAAATGGTGGGGTTCTGGGTGAATTTTATCCTCTCTTTTGCAGTGTTCAAAGAAAACTAATAAAAACAACTCTAAATTTTTCTGCCAAAATTTTTCTCCTTGTGCTATGCAAATAAAATGGAGTTTTTGTCTGTCTATAATTTTGTCTCTTCTTGAATCATTTCCCAAATAACTATACAGATTTCTTTTTAGCTACATTTGCAGGGAATACTGGGAAGGGTCATACTTAAAATCTAGGCTACTTTATAAAGTGAAAATTCACGTTAGTGGGCTTGGGGTGGGGTGCACCTGCAGAGATAGAGGGTCACCCCTGCAGGGGGTACAGGGTGGGTTGGGACAAGCTGCTTGACAGATGTGAGTGGGCCCTCTGGACAGGGGCACTGCTGGGGCGGAGGGCCAGGAATTCATTCAATGACAGGCAGCAGCTCACCTGACAACTCCTGCAGGCTGGTTAGCACACATAAAGCAATACTCAAAAGTGAGAGACTGTTCACGAAACACAAACTGCAGCTTAAGCCACAGTACTTGGGGACTGGTGGGTAGAGGGATTCATCTTTTAGGCAATAATTTTATTTCTTAAGGAAACATGATTTGACTGTTTAGACATCATCTGCCTTCCTTAGCCATAGGCTGTGCTCAGCATGTGTTAGATGCCAAAGTAATCAATCCATTTAAGAAGAGCGAAGTTCAAATCTTCTTAAAACTCATATAACTGTTAGCCAGGTGGAGTCTGGAGGGCTTATGAGAGGCACCATCAGGCTTCTTGAGGCCTTCAGAGCTCCAGCAAAAGCGCAGATGAGCCACCTCAGGGAGAGCCCTCTAGTTACAATGGCACGAAAGAGGTAGAGCCCTAGGGAATGGAGAATTGTAGAGCGGTAGGCTCCAGGGAGCCCCAACGCCAACTGGTCACCCACCAGCCTGTCCTCTCGTGGACTCCATAGCATCCAGGCAGGGCATGCGTAGCTGTACGCTCATAATGCCAAATGGACCAATTTGTTAACTTGCCAGACCAAACCGAAAATCTAATTTTTGTGCTTGATTTTATGTGAAGTACTCTAATAAATCAATCAAGTCATTGTGGTGAGAGTATCTTTCATACTCACAGACTTGCAGTCAGACTTATGCTTCAAAAGATTTACAACCTTATTTGGCGATGTGATAATCTAGGTTAAAAACTAAGTGAGTCACTTTACTGCTTCAGATTCGGATTTAAGCTAAAATGTAGTGTGGAATTCATCTCTGTCTCTCATAAGAAAAGAGGCCAGAAGTATTTTCTGGCTTGCCCAAAGTCACCAGTGGTTTAAAGGCTGAGCACGTCCTAGAGCAAAGCACTTTTCACCTGGAGAGGGCTTTCTCCTGTATCACCGACCGGAGAACTGGTCACCATTTTGGAATAAGGGCTCTTCATTGACTTGAAGTCTGCTCCATTTTTATCCACCAAAACTCTTGTTTTAATTTGTATTTCTTCATTTACTAATGAGGTTTGTCATTTTCCCACACGTTGATTGGAAATCTTTCCAAAGTAGGTTTCTCGCCTCCGTGGGGGCAGCAGTGTGAGCAGGAGGACTGGCCTGTGTTAGCCATGTGGGCTGGTCATGGTCAACACTGGGGGAACCCTAGTGACCGCTCTGGAATCATCTCATGTATGAGATGGCTACTTCCCATAAATTGATTGCTTTCATCTGTCTAATTGAGGCTTCCTGCATATTAATAACCCCAATCATAATTTTAATTCCATGCTAGAAAACCTCAGAACTACAAAAGATGCTGAATTCCATTGCCTGATTTGTGGTTAATTACCTAATATGTACATTTTGTTCCTGGAGAATTGCCCTTGGTTACTTTTTACATATTCTCTATTTTTGTGTTCTCGCCGCCACTCAGCTATTATTTCATTTGTTCTTTTATCAGTTGCACATGCACGGGGTCATGTCAAAGCAGATTCTGTGTTTATGATTAACCAGGAGAGCATATGTATTTGAAGATGGTAGCAGGAGGCATCCCTCCACCCAGCAGTGGGTTGAGGGATGAAAGGTGGTTAGACGTGAGGATTGTTTGGGTTGGTCCGAGACACAGAAAAGGTAGGAGGAGCTTATGGTAGAGGCTTAAACTGTCTCTTCTTGCTTAAGTGCATATTCCTCCTTAAAATGTATTTTACAAAGTAGGTGTTCATTGTGTGTATGTATACACATACACACATATATTAATTATTTCTATCTATCTATCTTGTCTCCTATTTTAATAATAAAATCTTTGCATGGACCAGAAAAACTTACTACTGTCAATTTTATATGCTTTCTCCAAATAGATTTCAATGGATGAGGTCTAGGGGTGAATTTTAACTTTGAAAAAGAAATCCCATGCAGTCACAATGGAATAGGAATTGATACTCTGCTTCAGCCCCCCAGGATCTACAAAACAACCTGAGGTTATTTCAGCTCCAGTGTTAGTACTGCCCTTATTTCTTCCAGTTAAGTAATAATCTTTCCTTGACATGAGGTGCTTCTTAGTAAAGCATGAGCTGGTAGCATTTAAAAAATTTTAACTCTTGATTGAAATATAACCTACACACAGAAAAGTTCATGATTACTTTATTATTTTATTGAGCTACAAATTATATTCATGACGTCTACCCCTTTAAAGTGTGTAGTTCAGGTTTTAACATAGTCTCGTAGTCATGCAACCGTCCCCACTGTCTAAGTGCAGAACGTCTTCTTCATCCCCCAAAGTAACCCCCTGTTAGTAGTCATTCCCTGTTTTGGCCTTCTCCAACCCCATAGCAATCACTAACCTACGTATGGGGTCGATGGATTGCCTATACTGGACATTTCTGATAAATGAAATGATACAATATGTGGTCTCTTGTGTCTGGCTCCTTTTAGTTAGCATAATGCTTTCAAGGTTCCTTCATGTTGCAGCTTGAATCAGACAAGCACTGTGTATTTATGGCTGAATAACTTCCCATTATTATTACTTTAGTTGGGGGGCTTTATTGGTTCCTAGCAAAATCCTAGAGCTGCATCTGGTCATGTATTTGAGAGCTGATCGGATGGATTCTCAGAGGCCTGAATGGAACGCCTGGGCAGGTTCATCCCAGCAGGGAGCAGGGCTCCTGGGAACAACGGGATGTCCCTGTGAATTGTGGCAAGCACTGGAGCCTGCTCACCTCCTTCCTGTCCCCCTTTTTTGTGGTGCTGTGACCCCTTCACATTTCTCCAAAGAAAGCTCTCCCAGAACAATTCCCACAGGATGCGGAACTAATTGGACTTCTGGGGCTTTCCACATTCGGAAGTGGTAAATGTTCTTTCATGGATCCTAACGCCCTGATTTTTCTTTTTCCTAAATACATTTGTTTCTTCTCAGAGTAAATGACAGGGACAGTTTGTGATCAGAGTTCTCCAGCGGTCATGTGATACGCAGAGACGCACCCAAGCCCTGGGTTTCCTTGGCTCTTTGTGGAGTGGAGCACAGTGAGCTTCATGAGGCTCCTTGTGCACTTTTTCAGTGTTGGAGGAATCCAAATTTTGTGTGGAGAATGACTTCTAATTCCCTTTTCCTTTTGATCTTACCTGTAGGAGTTGAATTGTTGCAAAGTCTGAGTTCTTAAGGCTTGACCCCATGTCTTTCTGCGAATGCGTGGAAAAGGCATTTTCCCATATGCTGTTCCTTGACTTGGGTATGTGGTGGGAGGGAAAGGGGGAAGGAGTGGTGTGGACTTGCTCTGAAAATCTCAGGAGCATCCTACAGTTCACATTGTTTCTGGTCTGTTTTAGAAGTGTTACTTGCATATATACTTGATTCTTGTGTCTTGGCTGAAATGCTTAGTTCCACATAGAACTGTGTCATGTATTAGAAGTCATCTGTTTAGTAGTAGTGGGAGCAGAAGTGTGCTTAACCCCTGCTTCATGTCAGGTTTTCTTATGTTAGGCTGAGAAAAACACCTCATCAGAGCTCATCTGGTTAAGATCGGGGGCCCTTGGGCCTGAGTTGTGCTCAGGGTATTAACCTACAGCATGTCAGTTAGTAGGCCCACACCTGGGCTTGCCACCCAATCAGGGATGAGAACCATGAGCTTCTTTTTCTAATGGATACTTTCTTATCTACATCAGTTGCCCCATCACAGAGTTAAAATAACTACCCTTTGTTATTTTTTCCAAAAGTACCCAGCCCCTGGCCAGATTTGTCTTGTTGAGGACTTGCCTGAGTCTTGGTTTTTACTAATGAGATCGTAGAGAAGGCAGGAGCACTCATGGGCTTCCTGCTCGCACCTGCGGCCTTTTTCAGCATGGAGGTGTCCCACTGGTATGGACATGTCCCTGTGTTGGTGACCAAAGTGTGGCTTGTATAGCATTTTACTTCTCATCTTGTCTCATTCCTGGGTGAGTATGGGAGTCTGGGGGGAAAGTAGCTGCAGGACCCTTTTTGAAGGGTCCAAATACTCTTCCTGGGGCACACATTTGGAACACCTTGGAGTTCCTGTGTGTTAATGCCTGGTAGAAACTCGTTATTGCCAGGAAGTGACAGCAGCAGAAGCCGTCTGGACCGCAGGAGTTTCTGGCTATAGGAAACCGTCATACCGTCAGTTAAGTGATGTGTGCTGCAACTGCTCAGAGAGATCAGTCAAGTTCATGTTTTGTTTTCATCAACATGAGTTTTGTATTAGGCTTTTTATTTTGAAAGCATCGAACCTCAAGCTTGGTGTAGTCCTTCTTTGGGAGGAATTTCATCAGCATTGATGGTCTAGAATACTGCTTGTTTTTGTTGGTTTGGACTTCCTGTTCCTTTTGAGCTTCATTTGCACAGTTAATGGATCTTGTGGGTTTTTCCCCACTGAAAACATGTACTTGTTTATTATGCTGAATTATGTTGTGTCTCTTCTCTTCAAGGGCTCTGCATAAAGGAAATGTAATGTAGGCTATATTAGTTTCTGAAACTATCATCAGAACATAACCTTATTTAAAATTATAGGCTAAACTGAAGTTATGAATAGTTTGCACAGTTAAAAAATTGTGTGTACTTTTGACTAAATTTATTTATTTTTATTTTTATTTTTTATATATTTTATTGATTTTACTGTTACAGTTGTTCCATTTCCCCTCCTTTATTCCCCTCCGCCCTGCACACCCCTCCCACCCTTATTCCCCCACCTGAGGTCATGTCCATGGGTCATACATATAAGTTCTTTGGCTATTAATTTCCTAAAGTATTCTTAACCTCCCCCTGTCTATTTTCTGCCTATCATTTATGCTACTCATTCCCTGTATCTTTTCCCCCATTCCTCCCCTCCCTTCCCCCACTGATAATCCTCCATGTGATCTCCATTTCTGTGATTTTATTCGTGTTCTATTGTTTGCTTAGTTTGTTTTTGTTTTTGTTTTTGTTTTAGGTTTGGTGGTTCATAGTCGTGAGTTTGTTGTCATTTTACTGTTTGTATTTTTGATCATTTTCTTTTTCTTAGGTAAGTCCCTTTAACATTTCATATAATAAGGGCTTGGTGATGATGAACTCCGTGAACTTGACCTTATCTGGGAAGCACTTTATCTGCCCTTCCATTCTAAATGAAAGCTTTGCTGGATAGAGCAATCTTGGATGTAGGTCCTTATCTTTCATGACTTGGAATACTTCTTTCCAGCACCTTCTTGACTGTAAGGTCTCTTTTGAGAAATCAGCTGACAGTCTGATGGGAACTCCTTTGTAGGTGACTGTCCCCTTATCTTTTGCTGCTTCTAGGATTCTCTCCTTTATTTTAATCTTGGCTAATATAATTATGATGTGCCTTGGTGTGTTCCTCCTTGGGTCCACCTTCTTTGGGACTCTCTGAGCTTCCTGGACTTCCTGGAAGTCTCTTTTCTTTGCCAGATTAAGGAAGTTCTCCTTCATTATGTTTTCAAATAAATTTTCAGTTTCTTGCTTTTCCTCTTCTCCTTTTGGCATCCCTATGATTTGAATGTTGGAACATTTAAAGTTGTGCTGGAGGTTCCTAAGCCTCTCCTCATTTTTTTTTAATTCTATTTTCTTCATTCTGTTCTGGTTTACCTCTTCCTTCTCCAAATCGCTGATTTGAGTCCCTGTTTCCTTCCTATCACTGTTGGCTCCCTGTACATTTTGCTTTCTTTTACTTTGCACAGCCTTCACTTTTCCCTCTATTTTGTAACCATACTCAACCAATTCTGTGAGCATCCTGATTACCTGATTTGAACTGTGCATCTGATAGGTTGGCTATCTCTTCATCGCTTAGTTGTATTTTTTCTGGAGCTTTGATCTGTTCTTCCTTTTTTTTTTGTTTCAGCACACTTGTTATGTAGTAAGGGGCCCTTAAGGACTAAATTTAAATAATTGGCTACCCCTCTCTTGGTTCGTGGTGTGACATTTGATCTGAGCACTAGAGATTTCAAATTTGCCTCAAGACAAGGGGTGATAAGTTGACTTGGCAGTTGTGCCCATAACCTTCTAATGAGGATTGGAATTAGGCATTTAGTGGATTCGGAACAATGTTTTGACCTTGTTCACGTTGCTGCTAGTAACTGCTTTAACTTTAATAAAAACCTGAGTTATTTACATACACACTTTTGTCCTGTCAGAGATATATGTATGCTAAGGAGTCTGATGGTTTTTCAACAGATCAGAGCCCTATAAAGTCAGTTTTTATAGGGCTTTGGAAGCTGTGGTACTTGCCAGAAATCAGTTTAAATAAAATCAACTGGACTGTTTTAAAATGGAACTTCTGCATTTAGCATTTCTGAAAGATTCCTGATAGTGGAAACCTCACCATTAGACAGGATTAGAGAGCCTGTGTCTTTTTAAAGCCAGGATCACAAGTGACTTTTAAAGAAAATACATTAAGGGAGGCCCTGCTTTATCTGAATTCCAAAGAGCAGGTAGTGGTAGAAGTTGCAGGAGTGTGAACTCTTCTTTGGAGAGAAAGTGAGGCCAGTTACAAACGAGTGGACTTACGGAAATCTGCCTAATTCCCGAAAAGCCTTTTCCCCACTGAGCAACCTGCAGTGCAGCATCAGAATACTACATGCGGATGATAATATGTGCAGCCTTCATTTGTTAATACGATGTTAAGAAGGCATTTAAAAATAAGGTATAATAGTAAAGAAAAGAACCCTTCCTATTTTAGTCTTTTTTTCTGATAATAAAATATGTTCATTTTGGGAAACAGGAGAACATGAACAGGAACAAAGACAATCATCTATATCCTAACGCCTAAGGAAGAGAACTACTATTAACATTTTGGTGTGTAGACTCTTAAAAAATATGATGAATTTTATTTCTTTGTTTTCATTGATTTGCTTTATTTGTTATTTTTCAGAGTCACAATTTTGTTTTAAAATTTTCAACCAATGACTAAGGCATCCTGTGATTCTCTGTGGGACAATTAAACCTTGAGGGCAGATGAGAAATGAGGGAAGTTCTGGGTGTAAGATTTATAACCTAGAAAAGCCCAGTAAATATTTAAGAAAGAAGTCTACTTCTAAAAGCCTTCACTGATTTTCAAAAGAGCTTTTAGTGTGTTACCACCTTTCCTGGATGACTTCTATAGGACATGCCCTTTCTACAAGTACTCCAAGACAGTGAGGGATGAATCAGAAAATGCAGTTTCTCCCAGCTTGGAACTAAGTGTGTTAGCAAATGTTGCCTTGTGTATGCTGGGTTTTTATTTCTGTTCATTGTTTAGTTTCACTATAGTCTTTTCATGCAAGAATTATTTATCCACATATTAGTAAGGAATGGTATGTCACAGTTGAAAGTAAGTGAGAACAAAAGGGGATAGGAGAAAATAAGAGTTAGCAAAGTAAGACATAATCAGAGGTCAAGGAAAATACACTTGTCTCAGAGCCTTTAAGCGACCAAAGCAAAATGAAAGCATGATCCATCATCAGGGTTAGTGTTCATTAGAGGAGAAAAAGTCTGCTTGGGCAACACTGAGCTATTTCTGATACTGAGTCCAGAATCGAATTTCTCCCTTAGGAACCCCCCAAAGGTGCTGCCGTGCAGGATCACAACTCCCACGACCTCCCTGCAGAACACACAATGATGTGTCGCCTGGCAGTTGTCAGTCGGATGGCCTTCAGGTGCCTCCTGTGTGCCAGGACGGGGCGGGGGCAGTTCTGGCCCGCAGTTTGGCCTGGACACCGGTAGATGGGCCTCGGTGCTGCTGTGGGGTCTCCCTGACAAGGCGAGCACAGGGTGTTTCGGGATGGAAACTTACAAAATGGAGCTTTGCTCTCCCTCCCGTTCATCTCCATGCATGTCTGCGTGTGGGGCTGTAGAACTTATCGGGCCAGTTTATATTAGAGTCTTTCTTTCTTTACCATCGCATTCAAGGCTAATGTTCACCATTGCTTCTGCATATCCCTTGCAATATGACAGGCTTTTAAAATGCCACATTATTCTAACCTTTTCCCCCTACTTGTTTTTGAGTTTTCATTGGAGATGTTTCCCACACATGGCTTTGTTAAATATACTGAATTTTGGGACTTCCATATATATATAAACATGAACCCAAAGTCATCTTGCTGAGAGATCTTTTCAGTCTGTGGACTTTGAGATTTAAAATCCAAGAGCTGTTCTAACTGAGAAGTTATGTGGCAGGTGTCATCCACTGGCCCCTTCCTCTTAAATGGCGTGGCAATGGTGCCTGCCTCGGGGCCGCTGAATTCTGCGTGGATAGAGCTCCAGTGTGGTATCGGGCAGCCTGGGTCTTGGTCATGGTCTTGGTCATGGTCTTCCCTCCAACTTGCTTGAAGGTGCTGAGATACATCCCAGATGGGACTGGGAAATAAGGTGAGCCAAGGAGCCTCCCATTCATTTAGAAATTCTGCTGTAGTGTAGCAGGGTGTACTGCTGAGTATTATTTTCCCTTCCCTCTTTTTTCTTTGCCAGCTTGATTGGTGCAGCGTTGTTTTTGTTGTTGTTGTTTGTCATTTTCGTAAAAAATTTCTCCCCCCTCATCCTAGGTAACTCTCTACCATCCTTCACAAATTTCTCATATTTAGGAACTATGTTTTATGCCAGGTGAATTAGAGCAGGACTGTTCCAGGGTGTAATGTAATTCTTCCAGATTATCACGGGGATCAGACTTGAGCCGCCTTAATACCTAGACACCTGTGAACCAGTACTGCTGCTTCTGTCCACATGCGCGCATGTGGGGGGCTGAGCACCATGCCTTTGACCCCTGGCTGGAGGAGATGCTGCTCCATAGGTAAGGGCACATCCAGGGGGCGTGGGTGATGGGGCAGGATCAGAGGAAAAGCAATTTTTTGAGCAAACTGTTAGCCTGTAGCCAGCAATTCAATTCTGCACCTTGTAGGTAGGAATGATGGGTTCTGTAGCCTAAAATGAAGCAAAACAGCCTAAATGTTAGCAAGATATGTTTTGAACGTCTTGAGCCTTGAAATAGCTCTTTGCAATAAAAATATTTAGATGAAACCTCAAAGTGAATTAGATTGTATTTAGCAAGAAACTCAGAAGTTATGTGTCAAAATGATCTAACAATATCCTGTGGCTTTAGAATAGGTTGTTTACCTCAGTGGGCACTGGGACGGAAACTAGGAGCTCAAAGCAGGAAGCTCCTTATTGGGAATCGTGCTGTTCACATCATTTTAGAAATGTTTTCTTTCCCCAAGTTTGTTTTCTGACTATTTCTTTTAGTTTAACTAGCATGCTGGATTATGTTGGGTGTTTAATTTGCTCTTGCAACTTAGAACAATGGCTGTGAAAGAATAAAACCCCAAAGAACATGAATTCTGCATTTTTGGCAACTTTTTTATTTGGTAGAAGTTACAACTGCTGAAAACTGTGGTTGGGGAAGGAGCTGAAGCACTGTTTGTCAAGCTGGATTCCTTTTGGAGACTGAATGTTTTTGTCGCTACCTCGCAATTGGAACGGGGACTTGAGCCCAGAATCAGCAGTGGCTGACACCAAGTCCGCATGGCAAGGAAGTCGGTGCCACCTGGCCTGTGGCGTATTCTGGGAGTTCTCCTTCTTACCCCATCTAGTCTTCTCGTGGGCTGTCTACTTACTCGTTTGTTTCAACATTGCCACAATTTGGGACTTAAGTTTTTTCAGCCTCAGTACGAATTCTGACTCTTACAGACATACTTTATATAAGTATTATTGGGTGACCAGGAAAATGGCCTTAGTGAACAAATACGCAACACTAAAATGTCCTGCTTTGTGTGTGTGTGTGTATATATATATATATATATATATATATATATATATATATATATTTTCCCCAACAATTAGACTAGGTTTTTCTTTTTTCTTCACAGTTTCATTTTGTCCTTTTAACTGTGAGATAGATTATTTGTCTTGTACAGCTACGTGTAACAAATGAAACCTACGGAGATTTAGAGTTTTAAGCTGTAGAGATCATGATTAACCTTAACCTCAGATAGAATAATATCACGTTAAAGGTTTCCTAAGCAGAAGTACTGCCATTTTCTTGAGACACTTGAAGGGCAAACATGAGCTTTATTGGATCTTTTCCACCCTGAGGACTTTGCAAACAATAGAAACTCTTTCTTACAAAAGAAAGAAGGGACACTAAGTTAACTCAGGTAAAGGTAATTTGGGAGGAGAGCTGTCGACTGTTCCAAGTACAGCTGACCCTTGAACAACATGGGAGTTAGGGTGACTGACCCCTGCACAGTTGAAAATCTGCTGATAATGCCAGTTGACCTCCAAATCTGCAGATTCCCAGCTGCAGGTCAAACCCCCGTGAGAGTTGATCTGTGCAAGTCAGACCCGTGTTGTTCAAGGGTCCACTGTACTGTGAGTGGCTCATACTTTACAATGAGCACATGGAAATGCAATTAAAAAAATCAAAACTACCTTATACATGCTAAGGTGGCTACTGTAAAATAACATTTGAAAAACAAAGTAAGTGTTGGCAAGGGTGTGGAGAAATTGGATCCCTTTTGCACCGTTGGTGGGATTGCAGAATGGTGCTGCTGCTGTGGAAAACAGTCCGACGCTTCCTCCACGAATCGTATACAAAATCATCATGTGATCCAGCAAGTCCTCGCATGGGTATATCCCCAGAAGAATTTGTATACACATTCACAGTAGCCGAAAGGTGAAAGCAGCCGAGGTGTCCATCGATGGGTAAGGAAGTGCGACATGTACACACAATGGAATATTATTGAGCCTCAAAAAGGAAGGAAGTTCTGACACAGGCTACCGCATGGATGAACCTTGAGGACGTCATGCTGAGTGAAATAAGCCAGATTCAAAAGGACAGATGCTGTGTGGTTCCACTTGTATGAGGTACTTAGGGTAAATTCATAGAGACAGAAAATGGAATGGTGGCCACTAGAGATTGGGAGAAGGGAATAGGGAATTACTGTGTAATGGGCACAGAATTTCAGTTTTCCAGGATGAAAAGATCATTTTGGAGCTTGGTTGCACAACAATAATAGTGTGCTTAACACTACTGAACTGTACACTTGAATGGTTAAGGAATACTTTATGTGTTTTACCACAATTTAAAAAATAACAGAATTTACTGTATGTGCCTATGTACATCATGATTCTAGTTAAACAGTAGTGTATGGAGTTAATCCTAGTCCTTCCACCCAATTTCCTGTTCTCATTTCCTTTAAATTTTTTTTTGCTATTTTGCCTCTCTCCTTATGAAATACTGCATTACTTATTTGTTCATTGCTGTAGCTCTAGTGTCTAGAAGGGTGCCTGGCACCTACTAACTAGGTGATCAGCAGTTATCTGTTAAGTGATAGAATACCATAAGTGAAATAAAGTCACTTAAATGACAGATGCATTTATATAGTTTATTTCTTAAATATTTTTTATTTTTGAGATTCACTTTATTTTTATATATGCTCTATAAAATAAAGCATACAAACCTACAGTAGATAGTTGAATGAATTTTTATATATCTGTATGCCTGTAACCAAGAGCCAAATAAAAACGTGGATTATTTTCATCACCCTGGAAGATTGCCCATACCTCTCCCCAGCCAGTCCCCGCCCTGCCAGGTGTCCTCACGGTTCTGGCTCCCACTGCCCACGGATGCATTTGCCTTTGAATAAGTGGGGTTTTACAGGATGTACTTTTTTTGTCTGTCTTCCAGTCACCGAGGCTGTGAGATGGAGCCACGTCACCGATCCATTGTATGATAGCCCCCCATTTCTTTATCCACTCCATTGCTGATGGAAGAAGTCTGGGTTGTTTCTAGTTTTTTGTTTTGTTATTATGAATAAAATTCTTCATATTATTTATATTCACCCACTGGCTGCTGTCCCAATGCCCTTCCTCTAGCTCATATTTCTCCTTCTTCATGTGTATATCTCTCACCTTTCATGTACGTCACCCCAAGAAAATGGAGAGCAGCATTTTGTTTTAAACATTTCTTATGTATCTACTTCTCAGACTGCTACCCTGTACCCCAGCCCCAAAGGAGAACATTATCTATACAAATATTCAAATATTAAAAATATTTCCTGATTTCCTTTTTTACCCTACAGTTTAGAAGTGTGTTGTCTAATTTTCAAATATATGGGTATTTTAGTTTCTAATTATGGTCAAAAAACATATTCTGTATAACTTGAACCCTGTTCGATGTGTTGAGAATTCCCGTGCCGTGTCGTTGGTGCTTTGTCGTGCTGAATGGCCAGCGTGTGCCTTCAGTTATTGGGCGGAGTGTTCTGTAACTGCCAGTTGTGTCGGGTTGCTCTGGGGTTGTCACATCTTCAGTATCACTTCCGATTTTCCTCCTCCTGTTGTCTCAGCTATGGGGAAAGGAGTACTGAAGTCTCCAGGTATAATTGTACTTTTGTCTCTTACTACTAGCATAACTGTTAGTCTTGCTTTCTATATCTGTTATTAGACATGTAAATATTTAGGATTAAGTACTCTTGGTGAATTGATCCCTTTATCATTACAAAATGTGTCTTTTTGTCCTGGTGATACTCTTGTTTTCAGATCTATTTTGTCTGAGGTTGTTACACTCCAGCTTTCTTTTGATGGTGTGCATGGTGGCCTTTTCCATTTCCCATTTAATCTATATTTTCTATTTCAGATGGATTTCTTATGGACAGGTTATGGTTGGAAATTGCTTTTGCAATTAGTATAGTTGTCAATATGGTTATGTTTAAATCTGTCATCTTGCTACTTGTTTTCTATGTGTTTGATCTTTTCTTTGTTCCTTATTTTTTTCTTTTATTGTCTTTTTATTTTTTTACTATTATTGTTGTATTTTGGTTGTTCTATTTTTATCTTTACTCTGGGCTTATTAACTACAGCTCTTTGTTTTATATATGTAATTGTTGTTCCAGTATTTCCTATATATATCCTTTCGTTTGTCACTTTCTACAATTAAATAACAATATAGTATTTTATGACCAACATAAAAACCTTATTACAGTATACTTTCATTCTTTCTGTTTCTATCTTCTGCACTATTCTACTTCTAAGTGTAAGTCCCACACTACACTATAGTTGACCCTTGAACAACATGGGTTTGAACTGTGTGGGTCCACTTATACATAAATTTTTAAATAAATACTATAAATGTATCTTTCTTATGATTTTCTTAACATTTTCTTTTCTTTAGCTTACTTTATTGTAAGAATGCAGTATATAACACATTAAACAAACAAAATATGTATTAATGGACTTTATGTTATTGGCGAGGCTTCTTATCACAGTGCTATTGGTAGTTAAATATTGTAGGGGTCAGAAGCTGTGTGTGGATTTTTGACTATGCAGGAGGCTGGCACATCTAACTCTTGTGTTTTTCAAGGATCAACTGTATTATATTATATTATCTGTTAAACAATTAAAAATTTGTAAGCCACAAAAGACTCCGAATAGCCAAAGTAATCTTTTTTTAAAAGATTTTATTTATTTATTTTAGACAGAATGGAAGGGAAGGAGAAAGAGAGGGAGAGAAACATCAATGTGTGGTTGCCTCTCGCATACCCCTACTGGGGACCTGACCTGGCCCGCAATCTGGGCATGTTCCTGACTGGGAATTGAACTGGCTACCCTTTGGTTTTCACACTGATGCTTAATCCACTGAGCCACACCAATCAGGGTGAATAGCCAAAGCAGTCTTGAGAAGGAGCAACAAAGCTGGAGGCATCAGAGTGCCTGATTTTAACTATACGATAAAGTTTTAGTAATCAAAACAGTAGAGTAACGGCATAAAAACAGACACATAGATCAGTGGAACATAATAAAGAACCCAGAAATAGACTGACACATATGTGGCCAACTAATTTACAACAAAGTAGCCAAGAATGCAGAACGGGGAAAGGATAGTCACTTCAATAAATGGTGTTGGGAAAACTGGACCACTGTCTTACACCATACCCAAAATCAACACAAAATGGGCTAATGGCTTGAATGTAACACTTGCAACTATAAAACTCCTAGAAGAAAACATAGGGAGGTAAGCTCCTAGACATTGGTCTTGTCAATAATATTTTGGATTTGACACCAAAAGTAAAGGCAACAAAAGCAAAAATAAAGAAATAGAACTATAGCAAACTAAAAAGCTTCTGTGCAGTAACAGAAACCATTAACAAAATGAAATAGTAACGTACTGAATGGAAGAAAATATTTGCAAGTCATAAATCTGATAAGGGACTAATATTTAAATATATAAGTAATTTAAAAAACCCAATAGCAAAACCCCCCCACACAGACTGATTAAAAAGTGGGCAAGTTATCTGAATACACATTTTTAAAGTTTTTTATTTTTAATTATAGTTTACATACGATATTATATTAGTTTCAGGTGTATAGCATAGTGGTTAGACAGTCATGTACTTTACAAAGTGCTCCCCAATATTTTAAGTACCCACCTGACACCACACACAGTTATTGCAGCATTATTGACTGTATTCCCTGTGCTTTGCATCCCCGGGACTATTTTGTGACTGCCAATTTGTACTTCTTAATCCTTCCACTTTTTCTATCCAGCCCCCAAACTCCCTTCCCTCTGGCAACCATCGGTCTGGTCTCTGTATCTATAAGTCTGATTCTATTTTGTTTTTCCATTTATTTTGTTGTTTAGACTCCACATATAGATGAAATTATATGGCATTTGTGTATCTCTAACTTATTTTACTTAATATCATACCCTCTAGGTCCATCCATGCCGTTGCAAATGCCAAGATTTCATTTTTTTCTATGGCTGAGTAATATTCTATTGTATATATGTGCCACAACTATTTCATCCAGTTGCCTGAAGATACATTTTTTGAAAAAGAGACATAAAGATGACCAAGAGATACTTGAAGTGGATTCAGACAGTGTGCATTTGTTTATGTCTAGCTTCTTCCACTTGACCTTCTGTTTGTGAGATTCATTACATGGTTGTTCATAGTTAAACTTGACTCATTCTCAATGGATAGATTTTTGCTTCCAACGGTGTGAATCTATCAGAATCTCATGGTGCATTTTACTGTGAATGGAGAGTTGGAGAGCTTCCAGTTCGGGACTGTTTTAAGAGTGCTGTTATGAATATTCTCTTTTTAAATTTAAATTATTTTATTGTTGTGCAATTACAGTTGTCCATATTTTCTCCCCGCTCCTCCCTGACCCCTTCCAAACCCACTTCCCTCTCTTGCCTCCACTCTGTCAATTCTCAGCATTTGGCCTCCTCAAATGGAGATATCTGTGTCCTGAATTTGGTCAGACTGACAGGGCTGTTTTTGTGGGGGAGGGTGGTGGGTAGGTTCCCTCTGCTTTGCGGTTTTGTCCAGAAATTGTTGTCAGGTACAAAGATGATGTGATCGTAGGGCTCACTTCCTTTGTTTTTCTTCTCTCCAGGGTAACTTTCCTACACTGTCTGTTGTTTGATGTAAAAATTGTTGACTATTTTGTCAAGATTTCTAATTGTTACAGTGGAAGCATGCTAGTTTGGACCTCCTTATACCCCCTCATGGTCTGCAACAGAAATCCCAATTAGTGTATTTGAAATGGTTGATTTGCAAGGTGATGCAATCTCATTTCAATTTATGTGTCCTTGGTTATTGTTGTGTGATTTTTTGCCTTCTAAACCGGCTTAGACTTTCTAGCTTACCATGGTAAGGTTTGAGGAGCCAGTTGCTTGGATATCACCTAACTCGGGTTGTTATTACAGTAGCGGAAAGTCACCCCACACCAAAAATACAGGTATCGTTCTGGGTTCCGTTTTCAAAATTCTAGTGTAGTTTAAGGGAAAGAGATATCTCATTCTGAAAGCAAATATATCTTCATGAATATAAGGAAGTCAATGGGTTTTAGCTGGAAAACTTAGAGAGTGGAAGTTTCCAAGCTGGCTTAAATGTTAGTCTCACAAGAGACCACTGTGACCCAGGGAACGGAAAAGCAGGTGACTGCTGTGCCTGCCAGGTGCCTGTCTGGCATCTGCCCACCGTCAGGGGCTGAAAGTACAGTGAGATGATGTTTTACTTCGTTCTTTAGGTGCTATGAAGTATCATCTTGTTTTTTTTTCCTTTACTAAAACAATTCAATTCTATTTAGGTGCTTCTGTTTCTTTATAAACTTATGACTGGTTTTTATGGCTATGATATTTTTGTGTAAATCAAATATCAATATTGTGTGCTTGAAAAAGGTCCTGTTAAAGATTGATACCTATTTAAGGTGTATTCAGTATGTAATAGCAATTCACCAGTTATAAAAGTATTTGTGGGCACAGATGTCTTTAAAATACACTACTGTGTGTTGTTTTAGACATTGTATATTTCCAGGAAGATCCCAAATATTTAAGAAGACAAATATCTTCTTTAGCTTGACCAATGGATACTAAATTCATATTTAAAGTTGATGCTTAAAAAACGCAGTTTTGATAAGTTGAATGTTAATTTACCAAAACATAATAGAAAACTTTTGAATTAAAAATAACTTTGGAAAAAAATAAGTTTGGGCAGCCTTGGCTGGTGTGGCTCAGTGGATTGAGTACCCACCTGCAGTCCAAAGGGTCACCGGTTCAATTCCCAGTCAAGGCATCTGCCTGAGTTTTGGGCCGGGTCCCCAGTAGGCGGTGCATGAGAGAAACACCACACATTGATGTTTCTCTCCCTCTCCTTCCCCTCTATAAATAAATAAATAAATAAATAAATAAATAAAATCTTTAAAAAAATTCCTAATCTTCAACATCTAGCGTATATTTTACACTCAGAGCGTCATCCATTCTGACTAGCCACATCTTAAATACTCAGTAGTCACATGTGGCTAGTGGCTACTGTGTTGGGCAGCAGAGTATTCATTTCTGGCTGTTCTCTAATCCACATTGTTCGTCCTCTTAACAATTTAAACATGCACACCAATTGCTGTATAAGTACAGTGTTGATAGTTCACATATATCCATTTTAATGCACCCCAGATAACTGTAGTGAAAATGAGCTTCAGTTATTCATCGCCGTGCTTACCAGGCCTCCAGTCTGGCTGTGTCTACCTGTTTGGGTGATTGACAGAGTCCTTGCTGTGCAGCTTCTTTCAGTGATAAAAACTCGAGGGTCTCCCTAAACACAGTAAATGCTTTGCAACATTAGCTGTGACTAGACAGTGGGAAAAGAAGAGTTCTTTGGGTTCGTTAATGCAATAAGCAAGTGATTTTTGTGTGTGTGCAAGGAAAGGATGGGATTTCACCTGGGAGTATAAAAGTTATAGGAGTGATATGGCTAGAGGGAAGTGATGGACAGGGGAGCACCCTTGTGACCTGAAACACAGCACTGAGGCTAGCTTAGAATCCTGCCTGGCTGGAGTATGATGCGGGTGAATATAGAGACACTCTCCGGGAAAATGACCCTTGGCTAAGAGAGGGCTGTGGAAGCTCTGAGGCCTTATAGTAGCTACTGTTTAGATATTTAGCAACTGCTCTTTGATATTGTAACTTTTTCACTTGTCAACTACAGCCACAGGAGTTAATAGAATCTTTAATAAGAATCTTTAAAATTATAGTATCTCTGATAGCTATATCTAATATATCTTAGGAAAGTATATTGGTGCTTCAGGTCGGGGAGATTAAGAGACTTATTCTTACATTTCATGAAGTTGGGTACAGGGTTATGACTTTGGATTAGACTCGACTTCATTGTCACATCTGGTGTAGTAGCTGTGATGAGATCATTGTATTAACAATGTCAATATCAGGTATGTGAGGGCTCCATCGAGTTCAGTAGCTTTGCATTTATTGTAAGTCTCAGTTTTTAACCTAAGGCATCATCAGGTGTGCGGCAGGTGTGTGCACTGATAGCGATGGGGACCGTGGGAGTGCTGAATTAGGCCCCGTGGCAGCTCCGGAGCAAGGCTCTGTTAGCGGTCATCTGAACGATGAGTTGCTGTGCATTTTGTACATTTTAGAGGATTGGCTTTAGTAATTTTTATCATCCTACAAAACAGATTAAGTTGTTTAGAGCATTGGTTTTTGACTTTCAAACTTTAGCTCAGTATGATTTTTTCAAAACTCTGATTGTAAGTTATCCATGGAAGGTAATAGTAAAATTCAAATCAAAAAGTTTTTTTTTCATTCACAGTTACTGAGGCCAACTAAGATGGCAACATGCACTGTTCTAGCACACTTATTTTCAGATATTATAATTTTAAAATTTCTTCTTATTGTAAGTTGTTTGACCTAGGGGGCTAGGTAATTTGAAACATGTGCAGCTTTATTTCGAGGTGGCTGCTTGTGCAAACCCTTTCCTACTTTGTCTGTCTTCTTCCTCAGCATTTTGTTTCACATTGCTAGAACTTCTGATTGTTCTTTTTTCTTGGATTTTGGCCACATTCTGGACACAGGTGTTTGTTTTATTTTCCCCATGGTCTTCTGTCTATTCCAGCGATGCAGGTGTATGTCACAGTTACTTTTCAAAGCATCGAAGAACTGCTCTAGCCTTCTTGTGTGATTAAAAAACCCTCTGACCAGGTCCTTGTGTCTACATTCTTTTGTTTTGCTCTGGCAGGTGTGCACTGATTGGTTGGAAGATTCCATAAACCAGAGGGTTGCAGGTTCCATTCCCGGCCAGCGGGAGGCAAACTTTTGATGTTTCTCTCCCCCTTCCTCCCCACTAAAAGTCAATAAGCGTGTCCTCAGGTAGGATAAAAAATTATTTTGTTTAGTCATGCCTATCTTGTTATATCGGTAGGTTCCTATGCCACATTTTACTATTATTAGAAATATCTTTATAAAATAATGTTAGTTTCTAAATTCAATGCATGATCAGTGGAACCAGATGGACCCAAGTCTGAACCTTGGATAGCTCACCTGTGAACTAGGTGACTTAGGGCAAGTTATTTAACCTCATGGAGTCTCAGTTTTCTAATCTGTAAAAGGTGAGGGGGAGGGGATCTACTCTGTCACAGGTGGTTGTCAATTAAATGTGATTTTGTATGGAAAGCACCTGGCAAGTGGTGGGTCTTAGGAAATGCAAGTTTAATTGTTAGCATAGTCATTAACTAATGTATTTATCCTGCAATTTTGCATTATTTTATTATAGAACTTTGCAGTTTACTTACTGTATTTTTTCAGACTATCAGACGCACCATTCCTCTCCAAATTTGGGAGGAATGATGGTTGTTAATACTGTTGTTGAGTTCTGCTTACATTTACATTGGTGAAATATTGTGTTATTTACGTTATTAAAGATTTTACCATATTTTTTGTTTCAAAAATTTTTCCTATTTTCCTCCTCTAAAACCTAGGTGCATGTTTTGAAAAATTACTTTTTTCACACCCAGGGTCTCATTTTACCATTATGAAATTGTTATTAGGCAAAAAGCTAGTTTCTTTATTTTTCAGATAAAGAAGTCAAAGCTCATAGATTATTAAGCTTTAATTTATGGGTAAAACATCAGATGTTTGAGGAAATGAGAAAAATTAGGCTAAAATCATGGCTCTACTAAAAAAAGACAAAAATGTCCATTTATGTTTATAATGAGAGAAAGAGATAATATGTCTAATATGTTAGATATATACCAGGTGATTAATAAACCTTAGCAACAAAATTGAGTAGGTTATTTGCCAAAATTTAATTTGCCAAGATTACTGAGTAATTCCAAAGGCAAGTACTGAACGTGTTCTGAGCACTAGAGGGGAAGCAGAGAACAAGGAAAATTGAGCACATGCAGTGTACATTCTAGTGGGATAGACAGACAACACATGAGCAAATGATATTGACAAAAGTTATTACTGCTCTATAGAAAATAAATCTGGTAAAGATGCCCTGGCTGATATGGCTCAGTGGATTGAGTTCTGACCTGTGAACCAAAGGGTTGCTGGTTCGATTCCCAGTCAGGGCACTTGCTTGGGTGCAGGCCAGGTCCCCAGTAGGGGGTGTGTGAGAGGCAACCACACATTGATGTTTCTCTCCCCCTCTTTTTCCCTCCCTTCCCCTATATGTGAAAATAAATAAATAAAATCTTTAAAAACAGAAGATAATGCAGGTGGAGAATGACCAAAGGGAAGAACTACTGTATGTAGTTTTGTTAAAGAAGAGTACTTGAAGCTGTGACATTTGAGCAGAGACCCAAACAACAAGGAACCAGAGCTGTGAAGTTGTAGAATGAGGGCGTTCCAGCTGAGGTTATCCTAAATGTGAGGAATAGTAACAATAATAGCTAAGGACCCGAGGTCGGAGTGAACTAGACAGTCATAACGGGTAGAAGAAAAGGCCAGTGTGTCTAGAATACAGCCTTGTAGCCCATGGTGAGGAGTTTGCCCTGTGCGTGAAGGGTAATGGAAAGTTGAGCCGTTACAAAGAGGCAATTGATCAGATCTAGTTTTACATTTAAAAATATGACTCTGGCTCCATGTGGAAAGTAGGCTCTTGAGGGGTAAAAAGAGGAGGAAGAGGAGTTAGAAAGTTACTTCAATATCCGCGTGAGGAACGATGATGGGATGATGGGATGACCTAGGGTAGTAATATTTGAGGGGAGAGAGGCGGTCAGATTCCAGATCTGTTTAGGGTTGGGGGTGTAGAACTGACAGGCTTTCCTGACAGATGGGATATGGGATTGAAAGACCGGTCACATATGTGGGAAGTCACTGTGAGGGGCAATGCTGAACCGTTCCTAATTCAGGGCAATGAGTTTTTTACCCCGCACCTTATAGAGATGACAATCCATTTATTCAATCTAAGTACATGTTGAGTGCCAGAGACTGTAGGGAAATGAGATAGTATTTGACCTCAAGGACCTCAAAGAAGGACTTTTTGAAAGAAATGCAGTCAGTCTCCATGATGAAGAGGAGGAGAGAATTAACACCAATAGAGGAGAAAGTATGTACTGGCAGGGAATGTATCTAGGGAGGAGGTAGGCTTTGGGAATGGAAGGAAGTGGGACGCACAGTAGGTGCTGTTGGCTTTTATGAGTTTGTTCTCCTGTGCTCTGTGCAGTGAAGAATGAAGTTACTTTTTCTTCTTCATCATCGTCATCACTCATTTGAATTGTATCTTTAAATATATTATTTTTTATATTCATAGACTTACATTTTATGATCTTTTTATACATAACAATGATAAAGCTTAAATATGGCATGTTCTATGAAACATGCAAAGTGAGGAATTTATATAAATAATTTATACTCATAAAATTAAAGTTAAAAATATTTTCCACATCATTTGAGTTCTACATTGGAGTATTGAAAGTAAAACAGGCTTCACCCCTAGATTCTGAATTACATTGTCTCAGCAGAGAATGATAAAATCTAATCAGGAATAAATGATCAGGTATCTGTTTTTTATTCAGTAGATGAGTGGACACTATTTCAGTGTCTACTCTGAACTATAGTACATAGGCATGAACATCCTGGTAGGGTTTCACAGGGAAAGAGGCATTCACAGCCGTACCAGAATTATACTCTGTGGTCAGGTGGTATCTTCAGTCATCTGTTCAGATCCCTGGCCCCCTGGGTATGCTCTGTCCTACCTGGACATGAGTCATCCCTTTGTCCAGCATCTCCATGCTGTGCACAGTCCTGTGTGTGTCACTTAGTAGCCATGTTGGTTGTCATGGTGTCACAGTGGTTGTGTTCACGTAACCTTTATTTTCCTTGGTAATAGCCCGAAGCACAAGAAAAGTGATGTTGACAATCTGGGTATGTCAAAGAGAACCTGTCAAGTGCTTCCTTTAAGTGAAAAGTTCTCAACACACACTTTATTGTTGGTGTGTGTGTGCAGGAAAAAACATAATATTATAAATACGGTTTGGCACTATCTGCAGTTTCAGTCATTCACTTGAGGGTCTTGGAATGTACCCCTTGGGGAGCTGCTGTACCATGACCTTTTATTTCTGATGCTCCATCCTTTGTTGCTTGGCTATCTTTGCAAATGTTATGTGTATCATACTTTCTTCACCATTGGGCACGTTTGTCCACCCACTATATAACAGTTGTTCAAGCATTGTTGTCATTATTCAAATGAAACTAGAAACTGCTCTTTCTGTGAGTGTGGAAATGCAAGCTGGCCTTGGGGGAGGCTGGACTTCGAGGAGACCAGACACTGAGATAGAGTCTGGAGTCTGGGGGGTCCGGCCTGGGACCCCACCTTCAGTGGGGTTCTCTTTTTTTAATGTGTGGACTCTGAGAGTACACTTTCATATAATGAGAAAGAAAAAAACAAACCAAATAAAAGGTTCAGTTAATCAACAAATATTTGATTGTCTATCTTAGGAAATTTTTTGCCTTGAAACCCCTCCCCCAGATTATTTATAGTGTAGGTCATAGAAACGACTCATATAGTAACAAACAAAAAATTTAACTTGTAGAAATACTGAGCTAGTTGTTTAATTACTCTTTGACCCATTTTTATTATCTCCAAGATGAGCACGTGTGTCAAGTGATTGTTATAAGGATTATGGGTTAATACACGTAGGGTGCTTAGTTGAGGCTTAGCAAAAAAGAGTCATACTTTATATTATAATTATTTATGAATTCTTAGTGACATGACAAAGAAAACAAACTGCTGTGGTAGCAATGAACTGGTGGAGGATGCTGGGGTTTCAAATGGCTCCATCTGTATTTCTTTGGCATTGCTTTTCCTCTTTAAAGATGTTTTTTACATTTGAAACTTTCTCACTTCTCTGAGAAGAAATGTGATACACAAAATGTCAAATCAACAAGAAAGTCAGGAAAAGCCATCACATTGGAAAAGTGTTTTGTGATGGTGGAATTGGGAATGAAGGCAAATGAGTTGGTTTCCATGTTGACTTGTTTAAATCTGCACATAATTTTGAGGGTTCATTAAGATTATTTATGCAAGTAAAGAGTGTTAGGGTCATATGATGATTGGGGATAAAAAAATAGCAGGGTGATTTGCATGTGAAACTGGGCTGATGGTTGAAGCAATGAATGTGTGTTTCTCTTGTCCATGACATTTGATTTCCATGCACTTGAGTCCTCCACTTTCATCAGAAAGACTCAGCGACAGACAGAACTGGACATTTCCAGTTTTTTCCCCCAATTCCGTGGTTAGGTCAGATTTATTGTAGATTAAATTTAAGGAGTTACATTATTCTCTGCCCATTTAAGACTTATGAAATGTGTGGTCACGTTCACTTGATTCATTTGTTGGACACATTTAAATGCCTTCTATGTCCCGTGCACTGGGGATGGCAAGGTGATTGAGATGAACAGACACCCAATCCTCTTGGAGTTTATAGCTAATGTTGGAAAACAGGAAATGGACAAACAAATTTCATGGAGTGGTAAATGGGATGAAAGAAAAAGCATGGTGTCAGGGAATAACTAACAAGGGGGATACTATAGATATGGCAGGCAAGGAGTGCTTCTGTGTGGAAGTGGTATTTAGCCTGAGGTCTGAGTCATAGGAAAAGTCATAGGAAGGAGATAGCAAAGCAAAGACTAGGGGGACAAAATCCTAGGTAAAAGGAAAGGCAGGTACTATGTCTCTAGAGAGGGAATAGAGTTGGTGTTTTGAGGATGGAGAGAAGACCACTATGGGGGGTCGTATTCAAGAGCAAAGAGATTGATTGCTAAGTTGATTGACATGGGAGAGGTGAGCTGGCTGTGAGATCAGATGCAGTGAATCTGCTTTGGTGAGGAGTTGTGGGTCTTCAAAAGAACCTAAAAATGAACCTAAAATACTTGGAACAGTCAAACCACATCTTCAGAGAAAAGTGCACCTTTCCTAGGATTAACTGTTCAAAGACTGCATTCATGCATTTCGAATTGGCAATGGGCCTTTAAAGTTGGCACCCCCAGATTGAGGCCTCTGGGGCATGAAGAATGTCCCGGCTCGCAGCAGAGGGAGTTGCAACAGGAAGTCATTGGGGTTGTATCTAAGCCTCAGCAGATCCAGTCCATACAGAAAAATCCCTTGCATTGCATGTCTGAGCTGTCGCTTTCCTTTTTCTCCCTTGATTTTGGTTTTATATGTTAAATATATTTCTTTAAAGGGATGCATTTTAACATATCCAAAGTATAAGATGAGTTTTGAGGAACAGAAGCCCAATCTGTATCGCTGTCCTTATTGGAAACAAGGCTTCGAATTCCTCTGGCTCGACTTTCACCCACCAGGCTGGAGTCAGCAAGGTTCTAAATAAAGTGCTACCCACACGTGCCTCTGCTCACCCTTATTTCTGGAACACTCTGCTCTTTCTCCTTAAAACCAAGTCATACTCATTTTTTAAAAGTATATTTTATTGATTATGCTATTAGAGTTGTCCAATTTCCCCCCCTTTATTCCCCCTCCACCCTGCACCCCCAACCCTTCAGCATTCTCCCCCCGCCACCCTGATTTCATGTCCATGGGTTGAACATATAAGTTCTTTGACTTCTCTGTTTCCTATACCATTTTTTACCCTCCCCATCTATTTAATGCCTACCAATTATGCTTCTTCTTCCCTGTACCTCCCCCCCGCCATTCTTCCCTTCCCCCTCCCCACTGAAAACCCTCCATGTGATGTCCATTTCTCTGCTTCTGTTNCCCCCCCGCCATTCCTCCCTTCCCCCCCCCCACTGAAAACCCTCCATGTGATGTTCATTTCTCTGCTTCTGTTTCTGTTCTAGTTGTCTGCTTAGTTTTTGTTTTCCTTTTATTTTTTTAGGTTCATTTGTTGATAGTTGTGAGTTGGTTGTATTTTACTGTTAATAGTTTTGATCTTTTATTTCTTAGATAAGTCTCTTTAACATTTCATACAATAAGGGCTTGGTGATGATGAACTCCTTTAACTTGACCTTATCTGAGAAGCACTTTATCTACCCTTCCATTCTAAATGATAGCTTTGCTGGATAGAGTATTCTTGGATGTAGGCCCTTGCCTTTCATGACTTCAAATACTTCTTTCTAGCCCCTTCTTGCCCGCAAGGTTTCTTTTGAGAAATCAGCTGATAGCCTTATGGGCACTCCTTTGTAGGTAACTCTGTCCTTTTCTCTTGCTGCTTTTAAGATTCTCTCTTTGTCTTTAATCTTGGGTAACTTAATGATAATGTGCCTTGGTGTGTTCCTCTTTGGGTCCAACTTCTTTAGGACTCTCTGGGCTCCCTGGACTTCCTGGAAGTTTATTTCCTTAGTCAGATTGGGGAAGTTTTACTTCACTATTTGTTCAAATAAGTTTTCAATTTCTTGCTCTTTCTCTTCTCCTTCTGGCACCCCTATAATTTGGATATTGGAATGTTTCCAGTTGACCCCAAGGTTCGAAAGTCTGTCTTCACTTTTTGGAATTCTTATTTCTTCATTCTGTTCTAGTTGGATGTTTATTTCTTCCTTTTGTTCCAAATTATTGATTTGAGTCCTGGTTTCCTTTCTGTTGATTGGAAACCTTCCTTTCCTCCCAAACTGTTGGTTCCCTGAATATTTTGCTTTATTTCATTTTGATTATCTTTTATTTGTGCTTTCATTTTTCACCAAGCTCAATCAGTTCTGTGAGCATTTTGACTATCAGGGCTTTAACTTCTCCATCAGATAGGTTGGTTATCTCCTCATCACTTAGCTCCCTTTCTGAGGTTTTGCTCTGTTCTTTAATTTGGGCCATATTTCTTTGTTTGGGGCACCTCTTAAGTTATAAGGGAGTGGGTCCTTAGGAATTTACTAGGGCAGGGCCACGCTCTTTGTTGTGCTGTGGTGCTGCTTGAGTCAGAGAGGCCAGAGAGGGAACAATGCAGCTCTCCTGCTCATCTCTAGCCCACTTTTCAACGAACTCTTGTGAGACTGGGAGTTTCTCCCACTGCAGCAACATAGTCCACGACCAGCTCTGAGTCTCACCCCTTAAGGGGAAACCCTTAAGTCATCCCCTCCCACACAGCCTGCCGCCTCATTGCAGCCAGCCCTGCCTGCATGGGTCTGCTACCTCACCTTGGTTTCTCTCCATCTGCTGCCTTACTGGTCTGGTTGTTCTGTTTGACTGTTTGTTTAATTCTGTGGTTGTCGGAATTCCATGCAGCTTGATTTTCTGGCACTTCTGGTTGTTTATTGATTTTAGATCAGTTATCCTCCTTTTGGTTGTGCAAGGAAGGGAAGGGTTTCTACCTGTGCCTCTAACTTGGCCAGCATCATACTCATTCTTATAAACCTACTTCAGTTGCTTCCTTCATGAGACTGCCCTGTTTTTTGGTCTTGTGTGAGACTGGCGGTCATTTTTTTGTCCTTTGACTTCCCATATTTATTATCTGTCTGGCTTCTGTTGCCTCTCCTAAAGTGTAAACTTATGCCTTTCACTGTGTACCTTTCCCTCGCCACTGACTAGCAGAGTGCCTTGTATCTAGGAGGAGCCCAATAACTCTTGGGATGGATGTAGCCCCCAACAATATTTTAGATCATAAATGGTTCATGGCCTTTTATTTCTCTTCCTATTTTCTCTATCCATGAAAAGAGAAACCAATAAGATTTTTTCAGTAATAAGAAATCCTGATCCAGCAACGTTATTTTCCTTTTGCATTTATTCCTTCTGAATTCTTGGGTAGAATGGATTATAGACATTATATTTGGAGAGAGGTGCTTTGTGCAAAGCAGGGTCCAGAAAAGGTAGACACATGTCCCAAAACATGTGTCTACCAAGGCCGGTATGATCACATTTTACATTTGTACAGCATTTTCACTGTGTGTACAGCCCCCTTCTAAAAAGGTTGGGGGTCCACAGTGAGTCACTTCATTATGATTGTTAACTGATGTTCTTTGGCACCAATTCAATGTCAACAGGAATCCCCAGTTTGGGATGCACTGAAAGAAGGAAACTTTCTTCAGTGCAGTGGGGTGGGCCCCTTGTAGTACAGGCTTCCCCACTAGGTGAGGGTTCTAGGAACCCATCTGTATCAGTGTACCAGCTGGTGGTGTTGTGGGAGGCTGTGTTTGGCTTCAGTGAATTTTTTTGAAGACTCTTTCAGTGTGTTTGCCCATTTCATGATGGGTGATTTACTAGTGCACCTGCCCACACCATGATGAGTGTTCAGCAGTTTTTGACCAAAACTGGCATGATCTCCACACCCCACCTTTCCTATTTACCAAATCTCACCCCAAGCAACTTTTTCTCCGCCCCCCCAGATGAAAAAAGCCCTCAAAGGGAAACTTTTTGCTGATGTGAAAGAGATGAAACAAAAAATGGCAGAAGCACTAAAAGGCATCAGAATTGACAAGTTAAAAAGCTGTTTTGAGCAGTGGGAAAAAGTCTTGATAGTTGTATTGCATCAAAAGGAGACTACTTTGAAGGTGACTGAAATTTAAACATGTAGGGCTACACAACTTTTTTATAAATAAATTTCTTCTTTGGGGGTCCGTCCTCTTATTTCCTTGAGGTGAGAGTTGGGATATAATCAGGTTAACTGTGAAAGAACTTAGTTTATATAAAGGGTCTGCACACTATGGGCCAGATCTGGCCTGTGACAGTGGTTTCTACATTTTGAGACATATTCGTTAAACAAAACAACACCACCACCAACAAAAACAAAAACAATGAGAGAGAGAGAGAGAGAGAAAGAGAGAGGCTACATGTGACCCAAGGCCTAAAATATTTACTAGCTGACTCTGCACAAAACGTTTGCCAACCCTTGGTTTACAGAATTGATTTCTATATTGTGGAAGAAGAAAGCAAGCTCAGATGGTAGCTGACTTCCCTAAGCTCACAGAAGGAGTCTGTTCTACCAGAAGGAGAATCAGATTCAAGTTTCTGCAGCTCTGGCTTTCATTTGATCTGATAGACTTTTGTGACTCTTAATAGTTTCCTTTTTGGTTCTGTCATTTTATAGGATACACAGTGATGTCTGCAATGCAGTTCTAATACTACTACCCAGAGTTAGGCCAAACTTCACAGGTTCAGGGCACGGATCCCTATAAGAGTGCCTTTACTCCAGTCACCAGCTGTAAGCTCCAGAGATCCTAGGCCATCCACCCTGCTGACCAACTGGTTATAAAAATACCGGGGTTTCCACCATCCCCTCAATATTTTTATTCCTTTTCAGTATTTTTATTAATCTCAGTAATAAGCTAGAGTAACTCAGAGAACTCAGGAAAGTACTATACTTATGATTACAGTTTTATTACAAAGGATACAAGTCCTTTATCATAAAAGATACAAATCATAACCAGCTAAATGCTGAGACACATAAAGACAGGCCTTGGAGGGGCTTCTGTGTGAAACTTTCATGTCCTCGAGATATGTTACCTGAGCTTGGATGTCTGTAGTTTTTTTTTAAAGATTTTATTTATTTATCTTTAGAGGGGAAGGGAAGGAGAGAGGGAGAGAAATATCAGTGTATGGTTGCCTCTTGTGTGTTCCCTGCTGGGAACTGGCCTGCAACCCAGGCATGTGCCCTGACTGGGAATCAAAACATGATGGTGTGGTTCGCAGGTCCACGCTCAATCCACTGAGCTACACCAGCCAGGGCAGGTGTCTGTAGTTTTTATTGAGGTTTCATTACACAGGCATTATTAATTGGATCATTAGCCACATGATTGAAATCAGTCTCTAGCTCTCCCCACCCTGGAGTCAGGAGATCAGTTTGATAGACTGGCTGAAACCCCAACCCTCTAATCATATGGTTAGTTTTTCTGGCATGGTCAGCCCCCTTCTAAACAGGTCGAGGGGCCCACAGTGAGTCACCTCGTTATCATTGTCAACTGCTGTTCGTTGGCACCGATTCAGTGCCAACAGGAATCCGCAGTTTGGGGTGCAGTGAAGAAGGAAAATTTCTTCAGTGCAGAACAGCTCAGTTGTGATACAGCACAGCTGTGAACACAGCAAGACTGTGAGGCAGCCCTGGGGCCAAGCACATGTCCGACTAGACAGCTCTGCTGTACTCCGTGGTGGTCTGTCCTGCGTTGTGCTGGTCTGCTCTGCTCCGCTCTGCTCCGGTGAGACATCTTGAGTGTATCAGCTCAGCCTGGGAAAGTTGGTTTTCAGTCGTGGGTAGAAAGGGAAAGTGTGCTCCCAGAGCCAGAGGGGAGCTGGCTTATATGGACCAAAGTCCCTGCTCCTGGCTCCTGATTGGTCTGTCCTCGTACAAATGAGAATTCCAAATACAGTTAAATTGGTCCAAAAGGCACTGTCTTTTTTTAAAACTTAATGCAATTTATTTTTCTATAAGAAAAAAACTTCAAAACTTTATTGAAATATATAAAAGAATACCACAAAACATGGACATAATTCAGTGACCCTGGAAAGGATGCTTCATTTTAAACAGCTTTATGTAATTTTTACACAGTGAAATCAACCCATTTAAAATTGTGCATTTTAAGTTTATTTTATTCATTATGCTATTACAGTTGTCCCGATTTTTTTCTCCCCTTTATCTGCCTCCACCCTGTACCACCTCCACCCTTCAGCATTCCCCCCTGCCCTTGGTTCATGTCCATGGCTTGCACATATAAGTTTTTTGGCTTCTCTATTTCCTACACTATTCTTAACCTTCCCTGTCTACTTTATGCCTACCAATTATGCATCTTTTTTTAATCTAATTCTTGTTCAAGTACAGTTTTCTGTCTTATATTCCCAGCCCTGCCCCCCCCCAGCAATATGCTTCTTATTATGCTTACCTTTCCCCCTGCATTCTCCCCCTCCCCTTCCCCACTGATAACCCTCCATGTGATCTCCATTTCTGTAATCCTGTTCCTGTTCTAGTTGTTTGCTTAATTTTTGTTTTTAAGTTCAGTTGTTGATAGTTACCAGTTTTGGACATTTTATGTTCATAGTTTTGATCTTCTATTTCTTAGATAAGTCTCTTTAACATTTCATACAATAAGGGCTTGGTGATGATGAACTCCTTTAACTTGACCTTATCTGGGAAGCACTTTATCTGCCCTTCCATTCTAAATGACAGCTTTGGTGGATAGAGTCATCTTGGATGTAGGTCCTTGCCTTTTATATCTCTGAATACTTCTTTCCAGCCCCTTCTTGCCTGCAAGGTTTCTTTTGAGAAATCAGCTGATAGTCTTATGGGAACTCCCTTAGAGGTAACTCTCTCCTTTCCTTATGCTGCTTTTAAGATTCTTTCCTTATCTTTAATCTTGGGTAAACTTAATTATGATGTCAAAAAGGCACTATCCTGATTGGTCAGAATGGAGCTGCTCCAGTTAGTCAGCACTGAACAGCTCTGATGGGATGGGGAAAGCCTCAGTCCTCTTGGTTGAAATAGGGTTCTGGGAGCTCTGTAAGGGCTGGCTCAGAGGGCAGGAACACAGTGCAAGCAGGCAGTTCAGTGCGGGTTTCCCCCTGAAGTGCAGTTTGTATGAGAGACCCCTGTGTAGAAATGGCTGCTAGGCTCTGTGTGTGTGTATTAAATTTGAGCTCAGTTAGGCACCAGGAGACCTTAAAATTTTTAAATTCTTTTTAAAAAGATTTTATTTATTTATTTTTAGAGAGGGAAGGGAGGGAGAAAGAGAGAGAGAGAGAAAGAAATATCAATGTGTGGTTGCTTCTCACACACCCCCTACTGGGAACCTGCCCTCAACCCAGGCATTTGTCCTGATTAGGAATCGAATCCTCAACCCTTTGGTTCGCAGGCTTGCACTCAATCCACTGACTCACAGCAGATGTGGCAGGAGCCCTACTTATTAAGTGTGTTCTTTCTCAGTGTTCACAGCATAAACTGAGGGGCCCAGTATGGATGACAGAAACACTCCCATCACTTGGGAAAATCCCAAAGGGGTCAGAGGCTTCCCCAGGAAGCTGAGACAAAAACCAGCCCAATTCTTTATTGTACAACAATATCTAAGGTGTGACTCTTCCTGCAGAGCTAAAGAGGTGCTGCCAAAAGTTTATAAGGGTTGGCTCAGAAGCAGAACCACTTCAATAGTGGTTCCGACATAGGAAGAATAGAATAGTTCTTATTGAAGAATTTCTGTGAGATAGTGAAAATTTCCTTGTGAGGAAAAGTGGACTAGATGGGTCTCAAGCATCTTTGGCATTTGGAACACTTTTATTTGAATTGGGGGAAATAATGAAGTTTAGAGTGAAGGGTTTTGCTTCAGTGTTGCTAAAGGCAATGAAATGCTTAGTAAAAAATTGCCTTAATATTACTCTCTTTTTGTGTTTATTTTTTAATTTTCTTAATTTTAAGTATATGTTATTGATTATGCTGTTATAGTTGTCCCATTTTTTCTCCCCTTTATGTCCCTCAGTCCTGCATCCCACCTCCCTCCAGAATTTTACACCCTTTATTCATGTCCATGGGTCATACATACAAGTTCTTTGACTTCTCCATTTCCTATACTATTCTTAAACTTCCCTGTCTATTTTGTACATACCAACTATGGTTCTTATTACCTCTGCCTTTTCCCCTATCCTGCCCCCTCTCCCTCTTCACTGATAACCTTCCAGGTGATCTCCGTTTCTGTGATTCTGTTCTTGTTCTAGTTGTTTGCTTTTTTTTTGTTTTAGGTTTGGTTGTTCATAGTTGTGAGTTTGTTGTCATTTTACTGTTTGTATTTTTGATCATTTTCTTTTCCTTAGATAAGTCCCTTTAACATTTCATATAATAAGGGCTTGGTGATGATGAACTCCTTTAACTTGACCTTATCTGGGAAGCACTTTATCTGCTCTTTCATTCTAAATGATAGCTTAGCTGGATAGAGTAATCTAGGATGTAGATTCTTCCCATTCATGACTCGGAATACTTCTTTCTAGCCCCTATTGCCTGCAAGGTTTCTTTTGAGAAATCAGTTGATTGTCTATGAGCACTCATTTGTAGGTAACTGTCTCCTTTCCTCTTGCTGCTTTAAAGATTCTTTCCTTATCTTTAATTTTAGATAATTTAATTATGATATGTCTTGATATGTTTCTCCTTGGGTCCAACTTCCTTGGGACTCTCTGAACATCCTGGATTTGCATGTCTATTTCCTCCATGAGACTGGGGAATTTCTTCATTATTTGTTCAAATAAGTTTTCAATTTCTTGGTCTTCCTCTTTTCCTTCTGGCACCCATATAGTCCAGATATTGGAATATTTAAGGTTATCCTAGAGGTTCCTGAGCCTCTCCTCATTTTTTTTTTTTTGAGTTCTTGTTTTTTCATTCTGTTCTGGTTGAATGTTTATTTCTTCCTTCTGTTCCAATTTGTTGATTTGAGTCCCAGTTTTCTTCCCTTGACTGTTGGTTCCTTGTATATTTTTCTTTATTTCACTTTGTAGAGCCTTCACTTTTTTCTTTATTTTGTGTCTGTACTCCATAATTTCTGTGAGCATCCTGATTACTAGTGTTTTGAACGCTGCATCTGATAGGTTGGTTATCTCCTCATGGCTTAGTTCCTTTTCTGAAATTTTTATCTGTTCTTTCATCTGGGCCGTATCTCTGTCTCTGTGCACCTGTTACATTGTAAGGGGGGAGCCTTAGGTATTCACCAGGGTGGGGCAGCCCACTGTGCAGCTTGTGGTGCTGTGTGTCGGGGTAGGGTCTGAGAGGGAGCAATACTGCCTCCTTGCCTCTTGCCCTGCTTCCACTCACTTCCCCCACTACCCACAAGCAAATTGCCCTTGTGGTGCTGATTTATGGGTGGGTGGGTGGTTGGGCTTGTAGATATTCAAGAGCCAGTGAGCCTCTCTAATGAACTCTTCTGTGAGACTGACATTTTCTCCAGCTGCCACAACCCCTACATGTTTTTATAGGCAGAGGTATTGCGGCTTTAGTTTCCTGTCTGAAACCCTGGGTTGAGGGTTTGTCTCGCTCCCTAGTTGTTCCTCCTGGCTTGTCCGCAGGCAAATGTGGGACTGCCTGGTCCACCAGCTTTCACCTGGCCCACTTGGTCAGCCAGCTGCTGTCTTGCCATGCGTCCTCTCGCCCCAGCTGCCCATCTTTGCCCCTCCTACCAGTCTGGATTTTTCTTATCTCCTTGGTTGTCAGACTTCCATACAGTTTGATTTTCTGGCAATTCTATTTCTTTTTTGTTTTTAAATTGGTGGTTGTTTTTCTTTTGTTTGTGTGGGAAGCAAAGCATATCTAGCTATGCCTCCATCTTGGCCAGAAATTGGTCTTTACCTGTGTTTGATTCTTATTTAAAGTTCTTAACTCCCTGGATCTATTTAGTTTATACTAATATTTACATATATATCACATAAATATTTGTAAAATAACAAATAAAAAGTTAAATATTACTATAATAATATTTATTAAACAAGAATAAGTTTTAATACCTCTTAGGATTTTTTATTTTCTTTTCCATAGTGACCTCTGTGTAATTTGTATATGTAGTGAATAGAAATGAGGTGTTTATTCATTTCTACCTGCTCATCTGCTGGTGGGAAGTCTATCATTATCCCTGCTTCTTAATCAGAGACTTCCACACCCTTTTGCCACAGAAACATTGTGTGTGAGTGAAATAGGAGGTCATTTAATAAAATGGAAACACTACTACAATTACACAAAAAAAATGAGTGGGGAAGAGATTGACAGGCAAGTTAGAGCCACAGACTGGCAGAGGCCAGGGACAGTGGAAGCTATTACGGTGTGTGCTTGTCCTGCCAACTCCCTTTCATGCTTCTGTGGGTCAATGGCATGTAAATTATACTACTCTGCTTTCCTTTCCTTCTTCCCTATTTTTACCTGTTCTCTTATCCATGGTCTCCTGGTGAGCATTTTTTGTCATCCATGTTTGTTTCTTAAAATTTATTCTTTTTCCAATCCTGGCAGAAACTCTTAAGGGAGGAGAAGTTGCTTATTTATTTAGCCAGTCATCTTCCGCCCAATATGGCTTCATCCAAACCAACTAGCCCAATGTTGCCATGAGGACATTCCTCTGTAAGATCTGGCTTCCCTGGGTCTGTTGTATGGCATCTAATGGCACCTCTGCCAGAGGCATCTAAACCTTTGGGGCACCCTAGAGTGATGTATAAGACAGGTGTTTGTCTCTCCTGATAGGTGTTTGCTCCTCTGCTTTACAAAGATAAATAGGTTCTCTGTGTGTTGCTTTACAGTATTGGTTAGGATGTCTGGTTATGAATAATTTATAGAATGATTGAGGGTTGCCTCATGAAACCCAAAGACCCAAATACAGCTGGAGTCTTGGAGGGGATTGTACCCAGAATCTGAAAGTTGTTGGGACAATTTCAGTTGCTCTCCCTGCACATGCTTCACCTTCGTTTAAAAAGAAGTGCGTCCTCTGCTTCCATGCCCACTCAGTGGGTGAAAGATGACCATCCGGAGACATGAAGTATGTGTGTTAGTAGGGCAGGCACATGCAGACATCTCCTCCTCTAGGTCCATATTATGGTTCCAGAAGAGAGACTTTTAGGTGAACCAAGTAACCATCCCTGGTGCAAAGAGTTGTATGATACAGACTCAGTCTTTGGTTCAGCATCTGGGTCAGCAACCTCAGTAGACACCCACTATGTCAGCCCTTTACTTACTTATTCAGAATATACTTATGGACCACCTAGTGTGTGCTAGGCATTATTCAGGAAGACAGGGATCAAACCACGAGTATGACTAAGTTTTAGCCCATGGCCTTGGCTGTCAGCTGTTTTTTCTGCGTTTCCACTTTGCAACAAAGTTAATGCTATCTGTTTGCCAACTCTTGTTTCTCTTTATTTTTTTTCACTTTGGTTTCTTTCTTAATAGATATTTATTGAACTCCCACTATTTGCTGACACTGTGCTTATTTACGTGGGGGAGTTGTAAGCATATACTCTCATTTTGTGTGCTTGTATTTTCAAAATGCATTAACTCAGTGATTTGTCTTATGAGTCTGAATTTGAAGGCTTAGTCATAATGTGTTTTGCTTTGTATGGGGTAGGGTCTTCATTAGGCAATACATTTGTAACAGAACATTTATTATCCAATATTTAAATTCTTATTTGGAAAAACTGTGATTTCCATTCTTATTTCTTTCAGTGATACCTTTTGTGTGTGTGTGTGTGTGTGTGTGTGTCATTCTTTTCTGCTTCAAGTCCCAGTATGTCTGGTGTTTCTTCTTTTCTTTGGCTCACACATTCAATCCGAACAAAAATCTTGCAGCATTTTTTTCGAAATGCTTCTCATGTTCATGGTTCCCCACCCCCCCCATTTTCCATTTAATTCATGCTTTTATCAACTTGCTTCTAGATTGTAGATTCTTTAACTTGATCTCCTTATCCATAAAGTCTCCCCTCCTTCTGCTCCTACATGCACGTCACCATTAGGGGCATTTCTCTTCTACATGGAACCCTCCTGTGGCTTTATATGACCTTCAGGAAGAAGTTCAAGCTTCCCCCCCGGGAATGTAAGTCATCCACAGTCTGGCTATGGGCTATTTTCCCCTAAGCTTCCTTTCATCTCCTGTCCAATTTGGACCCTTAGTGCTGTTTTTTGTTTGTTTGTTTTTTTAAATTGGCCCCTGATGCATTTTTGTCTATTGAGCCTTTGCTTATGCTCTTCTGGACCTTCCCTAGAATGCCCTCCTGTCTCCTAATATAAACCATCCCCCTACTTTAAGGCTCCTAGAGTTGTCCTTAGACTCTGTTCTGACCCCACCCCAAACACGAAAAGTCTGCTTACCTCAGACCCTCCTAAGGGCAGCACCTTCAAACCCACTCAGTAACCTGATCATAGACTGAGGCCACTAGCAACCGTGGTTACACTGGCTGATGGTTTGGAGAGCTGAAGCCAGATCTTTTGCATTCCCAGCAGTGTCAAACAAGCGACTCTCAGCTGTGGCTGTCCATTAGTATCACTTAAGGGGCTTTAAAAACAAAACAAAATAAAACAGCACCTGGTGGGCCGGGCCCAGAGACCAGTGACTTGTGAGAAGCTGTCTTGGTGATGAAAATATAGAGCCAGATCTGAGAGTCAGTATGTGAACACGATCTTGCAGTAAACTCTTTTGACCCACGCTGGAGAATGTGGAGTTTGAGCCCTCTGTGCATACGAGTATGTCAATATGTCACTGCATCTCTGCCAGGAGCATTCAGAGCCACCCTTTACAATTCTGGAGTAAAAATGACTTGCTCAACAAGGAAATACGAGTACTCATTATGTGCCAGGCACTAGTCTGGGTGCTGAGGTCACCACAGTGAACAAAAGGTGTCCCTGGTGTCCCTGCTGTCCTGGAGCCTCTGCTCTTGGCCATGCAAAGGCAGACCACAAATTAGTACCAGGTAATGATGATCAGTGCTATAGAGGAAAATGAAGCAGGATAAGTGGGCAGAGAGTAAAGCAGTATTTTCACATAGGCTAGTTTTAAAGATATTTCTTGTCTGCCTTAAATCAGCCAGTGCTTTAAAACCCACCCTCCTCTGATACTAGTCTGGGAGCCAGAGCTGGTGGGCCAGCCAGGGTTGGAGTAGGAACTCTTGCTCTCCGCTGTCCCATATCTATAAGCAGAGGGCTGCGCAGTGGGGCCAGAGGGATCCCAGAGAGTGGGAGGCTGGAGGGGAGGAGGGGGCATGTGAGGGTGGGGTGCAAGGAACAGCCAGGGTGCTGTGGATGCACACCTGGCCTGGGAACAGGCATCCTGCCCTGAGCACCATCAGACAGAATTGCAGCTCTTAATAACCAGCTTTACTTCGTGGTGATCCCTTTCTTATGTTGAGGGTCACAATAGGATTCTCATCAGTTTAAAAAGATGATACACTTAAATAGCCCAAACTTTGTGTTTCAAAATGTTTCTCGATATCAATGAACATTCTGTGTAGCTGCGAAGTGGATGTTTATTGAAATGATATGCCCGTTTGTTTAATAATTTGCAACATGGATTTCTTTGATAGGTGGAAAGCATGGCAGATATTAGAGCAAATGTATATATAATGTACATTTACTCAGGCATCCTTCCCCTGAAGGTCAGTTCTTGAGGTGGGTGTCCCCGTCTACTGAGGGATTCTGCCTTGTAGTTGGAGGTGTGGTTAAGATCTGTGTGCGCCTGTATGGAACAGTTTTAGTAACGAGTATAGTATTATTCTCCATGCCCACAACTTCGTAAGTGAAGGGTACGGGAGGTTGAGCTCAGGCAGAGAGGCTTGACTCTAGGACTAATATTAAATCTTAAGGAGTAGACTTGCATTGTCTTAACTCCAGAAACAGGAGCTTAAGCAATGAAATGAAAGATCACCCATCTGCTGGTAAATTGGGATTGGCAAAGCTAATTGACTCAGATTGGCAGGCACCTCTGGAGAAAAGAGCCGTTGGGCAGTTCTAGATAACCATGGAGCAAGCCCTTCATACCGAGGTTGGGAATTTCATGTTTAAAGCAATAATGTCTCCTTTCTCCATCCCTTTCTGCGGTGACTAAATGCAAGGTACATCCCCTTTGCTGTCATCTTTTTGTTCCTCAACACAGTCCAAGAAGCCAAGAAAACCTAGAGCCAGAGCTCAGTCCCTGGGCATAGAGGGACAGCTCAGTGGGGCCGGAGGCTCTGACCTCCGCCCTCCCCTTCCTGCCCCCAGCAGCCTACCCCGAGCCCGGTTGCCTGCTCCAGCCGTGTGCCGCACCAGCCGGAGGGGAGAGAGCGAGGAAGTGCCCAGGCCGGGCTGTGCTGCTAGGTGAAGCACAGCTGTCACCCAAGGAGGAGCTCTCTCCCGGCTCCGGAACCGCAGCGGGGGTGGGGCGCAGGGAGGGGGGAGGGGAGGAGCCGGGAGCAGCTGCGTGGCGGGTCTCCAGGGGGAGCCAAGGTACAAAGGCGGGCCCTGCATCGCCCAGAGCATCCTTTCCCCGCTGGACCCCGCCCGCCCGCAGCCTGCTCGCTGCTGCTACTCTTGCCTGGCGTGACTTCTTTGTGCTGTTTTCTGCCCGTGCCTCCTGTCTGCAGGACCTGTTCGTCCTTCTTCGGGCTATAAGAAGGCAGATGATGAGATGTCCCGGGCCACGTCTGTTGGAGACCAGCTGGAGGCACCGGCCCGCACCATTTACCTCAACCAACCGCATCTCAATAAATTCCGTGACAACCAGATCAGGTAGGAGAAGGCGGCTGAGACACGCAAGAAGCAGTGAATTCACAACTGGAATGGGGCTCATCTTCCTCTTGTTAGCTTTTCCACGCACCTAGCTAGTCCTCACCCCTGTCGGCTTACTCCAGCCCCTTCCCCTCCTCTACCCCTCCCTTCCCCTCCCCCTCCCCCTCAGGCCTGGCAGTCTACACCTGCGCTTCCAACGGAGTCATATGTATTCAGCGTCTACCTTTCTCTCCTTTGCATCTACTGCTTGCTGAGGCTGTGTGAGCCCCAAGGAAGTTTTTCTTCAAAATGAGGTCTGAACATTTTTCATCTCTGAGCTCCCTTCCAAGAATTCTCCCTCTTTCTGTTTTAATCTAGTTGAGAGATTTACCTAGCCATTTACAGACCTTAATGTGGGGAACTGCTTTATAAAAGAATACCACAAGTCGTAAGGACTCATATTCAGCTCCAAAAGGTGCAAGACTTTGTTAAGAGGTTTTCGTTTGCTGGGAAACTTTGTCCAGAGTTAGCAGAAAGATGGATGGAAGCTAACCTGTGTCTACTCTTTGCTGCCCACTGTCAGATGCTTTAGCTGTACTAGCTTCATAAATCCCCGTGACCTCCTGAAGAAGGTGTTATTACAATGAAATGAGGAATCCGAGATAGCAAGATGTTAAATAATGTACCTATGGTCATACAGCTACTGAATGGCAGAACTGGAAATAGAACCCAGCCCGTGTGAGGATGAGGCTCAAATTCTCTCTGCTCTGCAAAGCTAGATCATTAGGCACAGGTGTTAATACATTTTCAAGTTTCATTAAAATTTCAGGCTTAGATAACGGTCTCCGGGAGTGACTTCAGAGGATGTAGCTCTGTGAGTGGCTCAGAACACCAAGTTCAGGTGTAGGGAATTAATTGATAACTTGGATTCCAATTCAGTGTTCTTTCTAGAAAGCTCTGGCTGAAACTTTGTTGTTGTTACATGTTTAAGTATTCCACCGTAGTGAGAGGACGTGCACAGGCTGCTTAGCCTGACACCCTTATTTAGAAACACCCGGGTGCTGGGCATTATTGTGGCTTGATAGAACTTGTAGTAGAATAATGGTGCCATTATATGAAGATGATACCTTTATTTATTAAAGGAGTATTAGATTATCCTGGCTTTATTTTGGGTTTTAAGAATGATCATTGGGACGTATTTTATACTTAAAAGTGTAGCTTAGAATAGCAGAGGCCAAATTCGAATAGTGAGTGGGCTTGGCTTAAGATACAGAGCATCACACACAGTTAGTTACCGCTCCCCATATGAGGATGGCTTTAACCAGAAAGACAATACAAGGGCTGAAGAGGATGTGGAGAAATTGGGATCCTCGTATATTGCTGATGGGAATGAAAAATGGTGTAGCTACTTTGGATAACAGATAGGCAGTTCCTCAAAAGGTTGAGTGTAAAGTTACCATATGATCTAGTAATTCCACTCCTAGCTATAAATAACCAAGGGAAGTGGAAACATGTCCACATAAAAACTGTACACAAATATTTGTAGCAGCAATATTTCTAAAAGCTAAAAAGTGGAAACAATCCAAATGTCTTCACTGTAGGTAGTGTAGACCTACAGTGGAATATTATTCAGCCACAAAGGGAATGAAGAACTGACACATCCTACAACATGGATGAACCTTGAAAACTTGCTAAGTGTAAGAAGCCAGTAACCAAAAGGCCTCATATTACAGGCATACCCCTGAGATTTTGTGGGTTCAGTTCGAGCCACCACCCTAAAGTAAGTATTGTACTAAAGTGAGTCCTAATCTTTTTTTGGTGGAGGTTCTTGCCTTCGACCAGTAAAGAACCTAACATCTGTGAAGTGCAATAAAATGAAGTGCAACAAGACGAGGCGTGCCTCTATGTGATTCCATTTATATGCAATGCCCAGAGGAGGCCAGTCTGTGGAGACCTAGGTAGTTTAGTGGTTCTTGGGGCTGGGGAAGAAGGAGTGACGGGTAGTGTGCGTGGGGTTTCATTTGGGGCGCTGCTCACACAACTCTGTGTGGATACTTGGACTCATTTAGAACTCTGCACTGGCAATGGAGTTCCATTTCCTCAGACCTTCTCATATGTGTTTTGAGTTAATGACTTTTAAAAAGATAAAATTTCCTCTTAAGAAGATGTGTACTGTATAAGAATATGGTATTGAAGAGTCACTTTTTAAACTTTAGGATATTTTCATAAAATACTTTAGCAATATTTTTGCTTAGTTTCTGTTTAATTTTGGTATTCATTTGTACATGCTTAAAACTGGGAGAACCAACAAGGGTCTTTGTTTTTGCCTAAATTCTCCAGTTTCCATGGAAAATGAAGATTTTTAAAAGGCAGTGGAAAAGGGACCTCACAATCTGTTTGTAATCAACACTCAAAGCTGACTTTTGAGACTGACTTTATTATTAGTCAGAGAGATTTCCAGTACCACCTGTTTTATAGTTTGATTTGTACTTTTTCAGGGTAGGCAGGAATTAATATGGGAATGTGCAGTGAAGGTTAGCTAGGAATAAAGTAGTTAGAAGCAGATGATTCTATTTAAAGTCTTGTGTAACTATATAATTGAATTAGCTGAATATTAATGTAGTAAACATTAAAATTTATAGAATTTCTGAGTTTGTGGCTTATACTATAAGTATAAATTTCAGGATGCACTGAATTGAGTCCAAGAAGTTAAAATGTGCCCCTTGCTGTCCTAGAGAATGGCCTTTGAATATTTGTTTCACCTGACCGTGTATTCAAATAAGAATTGCTAATGGTTTTGTGACTCAGTTTATTCAGGGATTTATTATAAAGCATCTTGGCATTATAGTTTAAGGACTTTACAAGATGTTGAGCCGCACTATTTTAACACTTTAATATTGCTGAAGTCAAGTTATATAAAAATACTGATTTTTAAAAATAAAATTTTTTTATCTTGGCCATGAATGCTTGCTAAATGTTGATAAAGCTATTCAAAGGAGTGTTTTCATAAAACTAAGTTCATAAAGGATTTCTTTTTATTAATATAATTTTTCTTGAGAAAAGTTAAATTTTTCTTTTGAGGCTTGGCATAGAGTGTTGATCCTAGACTGTTTGCTCCTAAATTGAGATATTTGAGGAGAATGGACCACCTGGGAGAGGTGAGGCTCTTGCTAACCCATAGGATTATTTGGAGGCTGCACACCTCAGGAGGCCAGCCCTTCATTGCTGGAGTGGTTTTCTCACTCACCTCCCCCATTCCAGGCCCTTTCTGGCTTGGGACCATGCGGATCATGGCAGTTGCTGTGTCTACCTTCATGAGCAACTGATATTTGAAATTCAGGGAAGAGACCAACATTCGCTAAAGGTGGAGGTGGCTGCTGGGTGCTGGGAGAGGCCAGTGAGGGGTGGTGTGGGAAACTCAGGACTGGGATGGAAGGTCTAGCGTTAATGTCTGGGCTAGTGTGTCCAAGAAAGAGGCTGGGCCTGGTAAGTAGGAGGGAGAAGGTCACCACGGAGGTTGACTATGGCTTTGTCATCCCCAGGGGAATGTGTAACCTGGTAACTACAAATTCCAAGCAATTCTTTGACAGACTGGGGGTGTCTGTGCCGTTCGTTGGATGCGGGTGTCTTCTCCAAACCTTGTTCTTGACACTGAAAACAATATGTGCTTGATTTGAAGCTGTGGCAGGTTGAAGTTTTCCATTACTGAAGCCAAAAAATTTGGATTATCCTAACTGTGGAGAAGTATGACATGGTCTTTTTCTCCTAGACATTGATTTTCTAGGCTCTTTACCATGAGGACAACTGTGACCTCCTTTATCCTGTAGAAATGCTAATTAATGGACTATTGCAAAGTATATATATGTGTCTAGCATTTAACAGGGATGTTCAACCTTTTGGCATCTCTGGGCCACACTGGAAGAAGAAGAGTTGTCTTGGGCCACACATTAAATGCACTGCAATCTGTAATCACAAAATAATCTCATCGTGTTTTAAATTGTAAATTTAAAACTGTAAGTGTTGTGTTGGGCCACATTCACGGCCATCCTGGGCTGCATGCAGCCTGTGGGCCTGGAGTCGGACGCCCCTGGCACTGTACGAGTGTATGTCTGCCTAACAAGATGCCCTTTTCCTGAAGAATATACCATCCTCTTTTAAATATTGTTAAAGCTTTATTGAAAAGCTTTAACTCACCCATGTGAAGTATACAGTTAAATTGTTTTTAGTGTGTTTGCAAATTGTATAGGCATCACCACAGTTAACTTGAGAACATTTCCATGGCTTCCAGAAGAAATCTGTGCCTTTAGCTGTCATCCTGCTGCTCCTTCCTCTCCCATCCCTGAGCAATTGCTGGTCTACTTTCTGTCCTTATGGAGCTCCCTGTTCTGGACCTTTCATAAGAATGATATCACTCCCTTTTAAGTGTAATTTTATTTTATTTATTTACTTTTAGACAGAGGGGAAGGGAAGAAGAGAGGGGGGGGGACAAACATTGGTCAATTGCCTTTTGCACACTTCTGAACCCACAGCCTAGACATCTGCCCTGACTGGGAATCGAACCTGAGACCTTTGGGTGTGTGGAACAACACCCGACTCACTGAGCCACACCAGCCAGAGCCATATGCAGTCATTCTGTGGGATTACCAGACATCATTTGGAATAGTGACTTTCAAGGCTGTGACTTTCAAGGCTGGAATAGTTGTCTAAAATGAGTTATGTAGACCTTAGTTTTTAAAACACTCATCTTTACATGAATTAAAAGGAAATTACGACTGTTACTCTGATCCTGGTATTGTTTCTTTGTTAAATTAGAGTAGCCCAAATGTTAAGACCAGATCTTACCTGAATTCTGCAGCTTTAAACACGTAAAGGAGAATCACTCCTCCTTAGTATACTCGGTAATATGAGATATTGTATCATACATGTCGTCTATCACCACCATTCATTCACAACTGCTTTTTAAAGATAATTTCTCTTCATTCCTCAAGAGGAAAATATCCTCTCAGACACAAGGACCCAGCACAACACCACACAATGGCACTGCAAAACTAGCCACACACAGCTCACTCCCCTTCCTGCAGGGGTGAAACTCTGTTTTAAACTTAAAACCCACAAAATATGCCTACACACCAACTTTCCTTTAAGACAACCCAACCTGAAAAAATGCAATAGTCTGACTGAATTCAAGTGCTTGCTCTAATGGGGACTTTTGCTAGTTAAAACTGCCGCCTGAAACCAGTGACTCATTCAAAACTGCTATCAACATTCCTAACCTGCTTTGAAAACCTCATTTGAAACACAGAAGAAAAAGCCTTGTCCAGTGGTATAAACCTAATAAACATTCTAATTCTGCAGAAAAAACATTTAAATCGAGGGACCTTTGTCACTGAGTGCTTCAGGTAACCATTAAACGATGAGCTTTCTTGAAATGTATTTTCAGGAACGTAAATGCCAGCCTGAGGCCAGCTTTGGACATGGTGTTTCTGAGGAAACCGCAGCTGTCTAGGAGGGGCTAGTGCGGTGGTCTCTCTCAGCAGGCCCCAAGCAGCCCAGGACAGCTGTGAATATGGTCGCACCCAAAATTGTAAATTTACTTAAAACATTATGAGATTTTTTTTGTGTGTAATTACGTGTCACGATGTATTTAATATGTGGCCCAAGACGACTCTTCTTCCAGTGTGGCTCAGAGATGCCAAAAGCTTAGAGATCCCTGGTGGGTGTATGTGGACCATATTTTGAATTTACCAAAGAAACATCAATCCATTCCCATTTATGAAAACTGGTAAAGGCGTTTGTTCGGTTTGAGAGTTCTTATTTCCCCTTGCTCCTGTTCCCGAATTCTATGAACTCTTACTGTCTTCTCTGAATTTGTGGGCACTTCTGAATCTTACAGATAACAAGGATTAAGCATTAGGATTTCTGAAAAACACAAGTTAAAATTTACCCCAAACTGGAGGAGAATAAGGAGATATGACAGTGTCTCCTCCACTGAATCAGATCTTAGGACAGAAAATGTACATTGGTGGAGAAAATAGGGAATTGCGAATATACTGTGTATTTGGAATAGTACTGCGCCAATGTTGCTCAGATGGCAACAGGAAGCATTTGTTTGCTTAATGTTTGATCTCTCTGTGTGGAAGTTCTAAAAGTAGGCAGCTACGTGGACTGCAGAAAATAGTGTGGTCAGAGTTTAGTCCACAGGGTTTAGACTTGTGTGTAGCTTTCTAGAAAATAACATCTAAGTGTGCATTCTACTTACGGCTGAGCCACTCAACGGACAGTAAAAGCTTATTCAGAAATGCTGCTCAGCAACCCTTTCAGGAGGGACAATGCTTAGAGAGAACAAAAGCAGAGGTATGACCGTTGTTGCGAAGCGAAGCGGGGACTTTCTACAAAGAAATTTCCTGAAATCCACGAGGTTGGGTTTGATCATTTAACTGCTGATCTTTTTCTCTGAAATGAAAGCCAGCTCTTCAAAACTTAAATAATAGGTTTTTACTATCCTTGCTATTTGATGTTATAGTTATAAAGAAATTTGGAGTTGAGCTTGAGGTGTTGCTGGCCATTCTGAGGCGTCATTCTGTGTATCTCAGAGGTCGTTGCAAGGGCTGTCTCTCACTCCGGAGGATCCCGGGGAGCCAGCAGGGTCAGCTCTCAGGCCTGCCCGAGACGTGACATCAGCTGCACAATGGGTCTAGCTCTGTCACGTAAGTTCCACATTTTTCATCGGTAGTCTCCAAACTTTTTTGATCATATATCCTATCAGTAAGACTTTTTATCATGAACATTTAATATTTATATTAAAATGTCCTCAGACCCGTCACTATCATTACTTACTATCTTCAAGGCCCAAATGTATTTGCCAAGATTCTTAGTTAAAAATCATGGATATAAATCCTTATTGTCAATATTCTTGATTATTTTGAATGTATTTGGCCGACTGATCAGATTTGATTAAATTATCCTAGTGTTTGCTGAGGTCGGTGTGGCTCATTTGGTTGGGTATTGTCTCATCAGTCAGGGTGTGTAAGAGAGGCAACTGATCTATTTTTTCTCCCACATCAATGCTTCTCTCCCTCTCTTTCTCCCTCCCTTTCCCTCTCTCTAAAAATAAATGCAATCTTTAAAAAAACTATCCTAATGTTTAACCTAGAAAACTTATTTTGAAGAGCTTTTATTAAGTAAGAAGAGAAGTGTCACACTAGCCAGTGTGGCTCAGTCGGTTGGAGCGTTCTCTATAGACCGAAGGGCTGCAGGTTTGGTTCACAGTCAGGGCGCGTTCCCGGGCTGAGGGTTCCATCCCTGGTTGGGGCACATGGGAAGGCAACCAATCAATGTTTCTCTCTCTCTGTCCCCCTTCCTTTCTCTTTAAAATAGTAATGGAAAAATGTCCTCAGGTGAGGATTTTTTTAAAAAAAAGTGTCTATTCCACTTTTTACTTGTCATTTACTAATTCACTTGTCGTTTACTTGCTTGACACTTTCAGTCTGTGATTTGTTTCACTGCATGATTCTTAAGCCAGCCTTTTTTGGAGGGGAGGTTAGTTTAGTTGAAATTAGATAAATTAACCCATAAATTCACCTAGCTAGACACAGTACTGAATACATAGTACCAAGCAGGGAAAACAGATGGGAGTGAGACGGGAGGGGGGGGCAGCTCTCTTTCCATTTCAATCGTCTCCAACGGACACAGAATACCCTAGCCTGGGGGGCTGGGCCAAGAGAACTTTATTTTCTCACAGTTCCAGAAGCTGGCATTCCAGGATCAGGGTGCCAGCGTGGTGAGGCCTTTCTTTCTGGTTTCCAGACAGCTGCCTTCTGGCATGTCCTGACATGGTAGAGAGAAACCAAGCTCTCCTGGTGTCTTCTTATAAGGACACTCACTAATCCCAGCAACTGGGGGTGGGGGCACCCTCACTACCTTACATCAACTTAATCACCCCCCAAGGCTCCGTTCGATGAATTTCCCAGAGACACAGTTCAGGCCATGGCCGCAGCACCCCCATTCTAGATCTTCCCCTCCAACCGTGTTGTGTAGGACCGTGTGGGGGCACCAGTGTCAATCCAGTCAATAAATGTTATTGAAGTTTGATGTTTTGGCATGCACATATAAATTCTAACCCGACATTTGGAATACACGAGGAAGGTATTTCAGTCCCTTTCTGTCAGGACTGAAGAGTTGGGGCTGGGTGGTCAGTTGCAGCTCTGCAGGGCCAGGCTGGGGGAAATCTACCAGTGAGTGGGAAGATGGGTGGAGGTCAGCCCGGGAGGTGAGGTATAGTTCCTGTAGGGAGGACGTCTAGCTGGGGAACAGCACATCCAAAGGAGCAGGAGAGTATAACAGCTGAGTGCCTTTCCAGGAGAGATGTGAAAGTCAGGGATGATGGATGATGTGCTGTGAGAGGCCAGGCTCCTGGAGACGGGTTAACTGTAGCCAGGAAAGCTTTTAAAGGGGCAAGTGACATTATATTTGTATTTGAGATCCTTCTGACTGTGGTGTGTGTGTGTGCCCACGTGCTCTGCTTTAGAAGCGCATTAGGCTATGGTAATTGCCCAGGGAGGGGTTTCAGGCTGTAGGAGAAAAAAGTCACTAGGGGCTGTGAGTGGATGGAGGAATAGACAAGTGTGATTCTCAGGGTTTCAATTTTGGGGACAGGGAAGGTGGTGACACTCTCACTTGTATTCCTGGGGATTAAAAAAATCAACTTCAAATAGTTGGTTTGGGGCAAGATCATGGACTTCAAAATAGCACAAACTCCATTCTATCTCAGTATTAGACTGCCCTGGGGGGGTCATAAAAAGGTACATGACATACTGTTCACTGTGTCATGAAGGTGTCTCTCCATTCTCCGGAAATGGGGGAGTGGCACTAGTCTTCCTGGAGAGACACCCCCATTTTTGACAGATCTCTCCCTACCTCTCGCGATAGGTTTGATTCCAAAATATTCAACTTTGTAAACAGAAACTATAATAAAGTCATGCCTCATAAACTGGTGACAATTAGATGAGAATGTATATACAACCCAAGGTGCAGTATTAGATGTACTGTGTCCAGAGAGATGCTGACAATCTATATTAGTGATTACTAATACTGCTCTTTTATGCAGCTTGCGTTGCTCTCTACCCAGGTATTTTATAACTAAAACATTCATTTGATAAACCCTCATTTGGGGAAAGGAAGGTGTACTTGCATATCACCCTGTGCAGGGGACATAGACTGCTAAAGAGTAAGTATGCAGACTGAAGAATAACAAGGTCAACTTCAGGTGTCAGGGGCTTTTGCATGTATTTTTCTAGCCTGCAACTTCTATAAGCAAGCATGCTGTACTGGGAGCATTGAGACAGGGCTAAGGTGTGTTTGAGGGTGTGTGTATGTTGTTAAATAAAGAAATTGGCTTTTGTAGTTTTGTGTGAACAAAGTTGGGTTAGATTTGCATTGAACTCACCATGGCTCCCCACTGCAAACCAACGCCAACTAAGGTTCTTTACTACAGAATGGTAAAACCTTAAACTTGGTCTAAATGAATAACTAGAATGTTATTGAATTGTGCATACAGAGTCTGGATCTTTCTCTCCCACTCTTCCCCCACCTTTTTTCCTTGTTTTGGACTGTCAACTTTTCAGCCATTTAGATTCTGCTTCGAATCTTTCTAAGGAATTTGGCACCGTGTATAATATTTAATCTGAATACTTAATTGTACATTTAGTTATAGGAAGAAATATTCTTCAAATTATCCAATCAAAAATATGACTCCTTTATTTCTATTGCAGTGAAAGTTGAAGGTTTTGAAAGTACTATTGTCTAGCATGTGAAGTGTGTTAACCAAGCCCTGACAATTTAAAAATAGAGCTCTTTATTTTAAAACAGTAAGTCTTGTTTGCTGAGTAGTATCATAATTACTTCCCCAGTATTCCATCTTTGTTAAAATTGCCTCATATTACATTTTTAATGTTACCTTTACAAATTATAGTTTATTAATCATTCTAGTGTTGATACATTGAATAAATTGAATTATTTCATGTAATGACTATGCCAAGGGCAGACAGAACCATTAACTTCTCAGTATTCCTGTTTTGCTTGTCAGCTGTCACAGGGTTTCTTTGCCATTCGTATTTCAATAGTTTTATTCACTATGTGTGCTTAGACATTATAGGAGAAGTCATCTGAATTATTGGAGGGAGTGTGTGTGTGTATATATACCATATTATTTAATTATTCTCTAAATGGAGGTCTTGATATGGGTTAGCTATATCTGTAGGCCAAACATTATAGGTATTATAAAGTTGGGTAACTTCAAGGCAAAAATAACGTAGTGGGAAACCCCTCCTGATACCTTTACTGATCTCTTCCACCATTTTGTGTAAATGTGTACAAAGCTTGTTTGGCCTACAGGCGAACATCTGCTCCCTTGGGAACTTGATGATTCACCCGGTGAACCATTCCAGTCCATGCCTATCTCATGCAGAGAGTTCTCTTTTTACACCGAGGCTTCCTGTGATTAATACACGTAAAGACACCAGCGGTTGATCCATACGCAGTAGCAAATATTTTTAGTCACTATAACAAAATATTAGTTCTAATGTCAATTTGAAGTAGTATTCATGGATTTAATAGTGCTCTTAGTGTTTAGTGTGGTAGTCATAGACTCATTTGCAGAGAAAAAGCTCTGTAGTGTTGTCCCAGAGAGGGCACGTTCTCACGTCCTGGCTTTCTACTATATCCTTGGGGAAATGGGAGTTTTTGTATTTAATGAAGTTAATTGATGACTGCTCTAATTTGTACTGTTTCTGTATTCAGCAGAAATGAAAATGAGGGTTGGAGAAGGTTTTTATATTTTTGCCCTTAAAACCGTACCCCAAACTCTGAAACGCCATGTTAATATGTATGAATTTTGAGGAAGTGCTGAAAAAGCTGGGGGCTGTCAGCAGACTGATAATGTTTTGATGTTTCTTTTCCAGTTTCTGAGGACCACCTACGTATTCTAGTTTTTGTGGTCCATTTACTAGTATTTTCTTTGGGGGTACGGAGTACAGTGTTCCTAAACTTTTTTTAATCACATGTCACACATTTAACTAGACAAGAAACTGTTTTTAATACAGTGCTGGCATTTGCTGTAGAGTACACTAAGTGTTTGATGGAAACCCATGACATTTCAGGATTTTGAAATAGTGGATCACTTTATAAGAAAGTTAGCTGACTTTGATTTTAAATCACAGTACTTTTTTACATAAGGAGCTTGAAAACATTGATTCAACATTATTCGTAGCTAAATATCTATTCTCACATAACAGTTGAGATAAATTGATTATGAATCCTGTTTTGTGCTAAGGAACCTCATACATTTTGATATTTTCAGATACTACCCTCAGAAAATGGGAATACGGTAAGAATATATAGCCTTTTAAAGAAACTTACATACTGTTTACCTTTGGAAATACATTTAGTATTTTGAAAATTAGAACAGTATAAAAAGGAGTCCACATCTACCCATGGAATACTGACGTGTGTGCTGTAGTGAGTGAAGCTATGACTGCGCTCTGCAGGAGAGCTGGAGCCACGTGGGCGTTTCTAAGGTGTAGCTTCTTCTCGGTAAGACCTTAAAGATAGTCTCTAACTGAAAAATGAATTACCCCCGAAAACTTTTGCCAAGGTTCCTGCACCTCATAAAACGATCAGGTACATTTTTTTGTAGAATTCACAAAAGATACCACTGCTGATGCTTGCTGTGGCCTCAGTTTCGAGTTCTGGTGGTGCTTGTGCCCCAAGGGTCCCCCCACTCCTTTCCTGTCAGCAAGCGGGGCGCAACCAACTTGTCTGTTAGCTGGTGAGACCATGATATATAGATTCTTCTTTTTAGAAAAACCTTACCTTGCATAAGAAAAATCTAGGTTAATTTGATCTAGGCGGGCTTGATTTCTGTTGGAAAGTAGCATTGCAGGTGGATTTGCTGAAGGCGGTCTTCATTTATTGTCACCCCCAACCTGCAGTGCATATTTCATAGAATCATTGTGAGGATGAAGTGAGTTAATACAGGGTCTGGCACAAATAACTCCCCTGTGTTATTACAAAGTCATAAACATGTAATTCTGTAACATAACAACATCACACTCAAGCACACCATATGACATTTTACGTGAAGTGTTCAAATTAAAACTATACGTTATTACACCCATATTATTACCCTACCAACCACAGCAAAGCAGGCCTTACTTCTGCCAGACCCTGTATGCGTGAAGCACATGAAAGAGTGCCTGGCTGAGTGCTTTATATACTTTGATGTTATTTTTTAAAAAGATTTTACTTACTTATTTTTAGAGAAAAGGTAAGTGAGGGAGAAAGAGAGGGAGAGAAACATCAATGTGTGGTGCCTTTCACAGGCTCCTTACTTAGGACCTGGCCTGCAACCCAGGCATGTGCCCTGACTGGGAATTGAACCTGTGACCCCTGGGTTCACAGGCCTACATTTAATTCACTGAGCTATACCAGCCAAGGCTGTTATTTGCATTTTTGTTAGTATATTTGGCAATAACTTTTTCACCAAACAGAGTACAATAGCGCTTGAATTAAAAAAACAAGCAGGTTTTAAATTGCCTTAGAGATGAAAAGGTAATGTGCAAATTGGTAGGATGAGTATCTTCTGAAGAACATTTTCTTTTTGCAGCAACCTGATTTTAAGATTAATTTTAGTATATGCCTGAGGTTAGCGTGGAGAATTTTAAATTAAGTGTTTATTGGAAAAATGGTAATGGAAAAACTCTGTGAATAGCCAGAGAGGGAAGGCAATTAGGTAAAGTAAGAGGGGCAAAGCAAACTGGATGGTAAGTCTTGGCTCTTCCAGGGACCAGCTGAATGAGTGTTTCCTCATTGGTCAGATGGGAAGCACACTCCTCTTAAAGGCTGGTCGTGATGCTAAATGAGGTTACAAGTGAGAAAAGTCTAGAGAGTAATGTACTGTGGGTACGGTATATCCCGTCTTCCATAACGGGTCTGATAGGCTGGCTTACTGGTTTATTCTTTTTCTTTTCTTTTTAATCGTGATAAATACACATAACACAAAATTTACTATTGTAACCATTTAAGTGTACAGTTCAGTAGTTAAGTACATTCACATTGTTGTGCGACCCTGGCCACCGTCCATCCCCAGAACTTTTTCATCTTCCCAAACTGAGACTTCACACCCATTCAGCAACTCCCCACGCCCCGCCTCCCACCACCCCTGGCAGCCACCACTCTGCTTTCTGTCTCTGTGCATCCCTCTCCTCTAAGGCCCTCATGGAACAGTCTTGCTGCTGTTTGAAATAGTAAATCTTCATCATTATAGGGAGTTTTGTTACTTTATCAAATCGTCATTTTTTATGGTGTCTCTATCTTCTTAGCTTTGTCTTACATCTTCCTGTGTGCCATGGCAAGCTCCATTTTTTAAAAAAAATGAGGAAAAGAAGGGGAAGGTTCAAGTCAAAGGACCTGTATAAAGGACCCACGTTTGTGGACAACTGGGTGGCGATTGACGGTGGGAGTGGTGGGCGGGGTGTGGGGCAACAGGGGAAAAATTGGCACAACTGTAATTGAACAACAGTAAAAAAATAGGTATAACATTTAAAGGATGTTCAAATTACATTTTTCCTCCCCATTTCTGCAGCCTGGTCAAACTTACTGCACTCATTTTTCTCTGATGATGCTGGGGTAGATTTGGGCCAGTCCAGGAGCAGTGGGGAGAATCAGAGGGTGAGGAAGAAGCTCAGTGGGATGAGCGTGGGGTTGTACACCAGACCTGCTTTGTCAACGAGATGGTTTCTATTGCCCTAGCTCAGGGTCTAATTTCTGCACTTCGAACACGATGCCCTTCTTCTGTGCCTGTTTCCCCTCCAGGTGGTTTCATTCTAAAATGGTGAAGGTGCTGCGATTCTCCCTGTTCAGTGACCATTGCTACTTTTATTCTGTCTTCAGGAAGATACACGGCCATTCTTACACTGTCCCAGGCTCACTATTCCAACTCCCCCATATCCTTCTTCCTGTGTTCTGGCTGCAGCGAGTTACTCACTGGGCTTTTAATCACAGTATTTTCCCTAGAATGTTTTTTTCCCTCCTGGTGACCTCTGTCTTTTCCTCCTAGTCACCCCTGTCTTTTAAGGCTTATGTCTCATGTCCCGTAAGAAGCATTTTCTTCCTTGCCCTGCATCCCACCCTTTGCAGGTTGAACCATCCCCTGCTTGGACCACCACGTTGCACAGACTTTTCTCTGGTGGAACTTAACACATTGCATCTCATCTATTTTTATGTCTCTGACTCTCCAGCTCTGCTGCATCATCCTTGATTGCAAAGTCTGTCTGTTTTCTGTTGCATTATCCTCAGTGCTAAGCACAGTTTCTAGCCAATAAGATGCACAAAATCTTTGCTGAATGACTTTGCTCTACTGATGAAGGTCAGAATTATATAGAAAATAGGAATTGGCTTAACACATTGTTCTAAAATTTCCTCCATACTTAATTGCTTATTGAACAAAGTAGAAACCCCAAAGCAGTTACTTATGCCTTGGAAATTATTGTGTGGTTTTGATGTTGTGCTTTTATACAGAAATTACTCTTGAAAAGGGGTTGCTGAGTTAAATGCTTTTAATGTCAGTTCTTCAGATATATCAAATTGATATTCTGCCCTCAAATGAGGTGCCTTTGGGATTAATGTGATAGTTGGCATCCTTAGTCATTTATGTTGATGGAAGTTTAAATTTTGTTTACTTGACAAATTTATTTTTGGTGTCGAGTACACACCAGTCATTGTGCTTGCTGTTTGGGAATATGATGGTAGAAAAGCAAGAGCTCTGTATATGTGATTCTGATAAATTTTTACTCTTTTTCTCCTCTTTCCCATACTTACCTTTAGGTTTTGGGGTAAGTTTGAGTACAGAAGACGACTTAGAGAGCAAACATGTTAGTTGCCCCTTCATTCCCTCTGCTTTTTGGCTCAAGTCCTCCACCTCTTAAAACAGGAGTCATAGCAGGGAAAGAGTCAGAGCAGCCTCCTGGCTTGTTCTTGTTCTTGGGTTCCCGGCGGGGCATGCCATTCCTTTTTTGCCCACCTTATAACTGTCATTTCTGTGGTACTTTCTTTTTAGGCTCTCTTTGGGTACAAACCCCACATAGATCAGAGAGCAGTGCTCCCACACTTGAACCTGTACTGCTTGGGAGAAGTATGTCAGAAGCGAGGTGTGGGTGAGGTCAAGCTAGTCCCAGCTGCTCTCCCCATTTCACAGATGAACAAGTCAATAAAATAATACAAAATGAATATTTATAAATCTGTTTTATTTCTATACACAAATACCAACCAATCAGGAAGAGAAATTAAGAAAATAATTCATAATTACATCAAAAAGAATAAAACACTTAGGAATAAATTTAACCAAGGAGGTAAAAAAAACCTTTACTTAGAAAAGTGTTGCTCTGGCTGGTGTAGCTCAGTGGATTGAGTGTAGGCTGTGAACCAAAGGGTCACTGGTTCAATTCCAGGTCAGGGCACATGCCTGGGTTGTGGGCCAGGTCCCCAGTGGGGGCCATGTGAGAGGAAACCACACATTGATGTTTCTCTCCCTCTCTTCCTTCTTCCCTTCCTCTCACTCTAAAAAAATAAATAAAATATAAAAAAAGAAAAGTGTTAGACATCAGTGAAAAACTGGAAGAGAACATAGATAAATGGAAGGGCATATTGTGATCATAGGTTGAAAGAATTAATGTTATTCAAATGTCCATACTACCCAAAGCAGTCTACAGATTCAATGCCTATCTCTATCAAAATACCAACAGAATTTTTTTGTAAAACTGGAACAAAGAATCCTAAAATCTATATGGAACCACAAAAGACCTGGAATAGTCAAAGCAATCTTGAAAAAGATTTAAAAAATTAGAGGTAACATGCTCCCTGATTTTAAACTATACTGTACAACTATAATAATCAAACAGTATGGCAGTGGCACAAAAACAGACACATAGGTCAATGGAATAGAATAGAGAAACAAACCCAGAAATAAACCCATGCCTACATAGTCAATTAATCTATGACAAAGGAAACAAGAATATACAATGACTTTGGTGTTGGGAAATACAAATGGTGTTGGGAAAACCAGGCAGATACATGCAAAAAATGAAACTGGTCACCTTGTTACACCATATACAAGAATAAACTCAAATGGGTTAAAGACGTAAATGTAAGACTTGAAACCATAAAACTCCTAGAAGAAAACATATGCAGTAAACAGGCAGTAAACTCTTTGACATCAGCCTTAGCAACATTTTTTTTGACATATCTCTTTGGGCAAAGGCAGCAAAAGAAAAAAATAAACAAATGGGACTACATGAGATAAAAAGCTTTTGAATGTAAAGGAAGCCATCACAAGATGAAAAACCCACCTATGGAATAAGAAGAGATATTTATAAATGGTATATTTGGTAAGAGGTTAATATCAAAAAGATACAAAACCCTCCTACAACTCAACATCAAAAAACCAAACGATCCAATTAAAAATTGTGCAAAGTCCCTGAATAGACATTTCTCCAAAGAGGACATACAAGTGGCCAACAGGCATGTAAAAAGACACTCAACATCACTAATCATCAGGGAAATGCAAATTAAAGCTACAGTGAGATATCATCTCGCACCTGTTAGAATGGTTGTTGCAAAAAGACAACAAATAAGTATTGACATGAATTTGGAGGAAAAGGAACCCTTGTATACTGTTGATGATATTGTAAATTAGTATAGCCACTAGGGAAAGCAGTATGAAGATTCCTTAAAAAAAAAGTGTTCCAGCCAAGATGGAGGCATAGGTACAAATGCTCCCTCCTCACACAACCAAAAGAAGGGCAAAAGCAACAAACTTAAAACCAAAAATAACCAGAACTACCAGAAAATTGAACTGTATGGAAGTCTGACAACCAAGTAATTAAAGGTGAAACATTCATCCAGACTGGTAGGAGGGACGGAAAAGGGCAGCTGGGTGGAGAGGACATATGGAGAGGCAGCAGTGGGCAGACTGGATGGTCCCACATTTGCGTGTGGATAAACTGGGAGGAACAACTGGGGAGGGAGACAGACCAAGCAACCCAGGGTTTCAGTGCAGGGAAATAAAGCCTCAAAATCTCTGGCTGTAAAAAGCTGTGGGGGTTGTAGTAGTAGGACGAACTCCCAGCCTCACTGGAGAATTCCTTGGAAAGACCCACAGGGTCACAGAATGTACACAAAACCACCCACCTGGGAATCAGCACAAGGAGGGCCCAATTTGCTTGTGGGTAGTGGAATAAGTGAATGAAAGCTGGCTGAGAGCTAAGGAAGCAGCATTGTTCCCTCTCTGACACCTGCCCCACATACAGCATCACAACGTAGTGACCTGGGTTGCCCCACCCTGGTGAATATCTACGGCTCTGCCCCTTACATCATAACAGGTGTGCTAAGACAAAAAAAATATGGCCCAAATAAAAAGAAACAAATCAAAGGTCCAAAAATAGAACTTAGAGATGAAGAGATAGCCAACTTATCAGATGCAGAGTTCAACATACTGGTAATCAGGATGCTCACAGAAATGGTTGAGTATGGTCGAAAAATAGAGGAAAAAATGAAGGCTATACAAAGTGAAATAAAGAAAAATATACAGAGAACCAACAGGGATGGGAAGGAAACCAGGATTCAGATCAATGATTTAGAACAGAAGGAAAAAATAAACATTCAACCAGAACAGAATGAAGAAACAAGAATTAAAAAAAGTAAGGAGAAGCTGAGGAATGTCCAGGACAACTTTAAATGTTCCAGCATCTGAATTATAGGGGTGCCAGAAGGGGTACAGGAACAGCAACAAGTAGAAAACTTATTTGAACAAATAATAAAGGAGAAGTTCACCAATCTGGCAAAGGAAATAGACTTCCAGGAAGTCTAGGAAGTTCAGAGAGTGCCAAAGAAGTTGGACCCGAGAAGGAACACACACCAAGGCACATCATAATTACATTACCCAAGAAGAAAGATAAGGAGAGAACCTTAAAAGCAGCAAGAGAAAAGGAGACAGTTACCCACAAAGGAATGCCCATAAGACCATCAGCTGATTTCTCAAAAGAAACCTTGCAGGCAAGAAGGGGCTAGAAAGAAGTATTCAAAGTCACAAGAGGCAAGGACCTATATCCAAGATTAGTCTATCCAGCAAAGCTATCATTTAGAATACAAGGGCAGATAAAGTGCTTCCCAGATAAGGTCAAGTTAAAGGAGTTCACCATCACCAAGCCCTTATTATATGAAATGTTAAAGGGATTTATCTAAGAAAAAGAAGATTAAAAAATATGAACATTAAAATGACAACAAACTCATAGCTATTAACAACTGAACCTAAAACAAAATAAAAACAAACTAAGCAAACAACCAGAAACAGAATCACAGAAATAGAGAGCATATGGAGGGTTATCAGCACGGAGAGGGAGAGTGGAGAATGGGGAAAAGAAATAAGAAGCATAATTCGTCGGTACAAAATAGACAGGGGAAGTTAAGAATAGTATTGGAAAGAGAGTAGGCAAAGAAGTTATAGGTATGACCCATGGACATGAACTAAGGGGGTGGAATGCTGGTGGGAGGGAGGTGCAGGGCAGAGGGGAATAAAGGGGAGGAAAAAAAGGACAACTATAATAGCATAATCAATAAAATATCTTTTTTTTAAAAGAGAACTACTGCATGACCCAGCAATATCTCTCCTGGGTATTTATCTGAAGAAAAAAAATAGCAATTTTGAATAGCAGTAATTGAAAAGATAGATGCACCCCTATGTTCACTGCAGCTTTATTTATAATAGCCAAGATATGGAAGTATCTTAGGTGTCCATCGATAGATGAATGGATACAGAAGATGCAGTGTATGTATACACGCATACACAGAATACTACTCAGCCATAAAAAAGAGTGCTGTCTTGCCATTTGCAACAACCAGTGTGGACCTGGAGAGTATCATGCTAAGTGGAATAAGTTGAACAGGGAAATACATAGTATATTGTTTCACTTCCATGTGAAATTGAAAGGAAAAAGCAAACCAGAAACAAACTGGTAGTTGCCAGAGGGGTTGGGATGTGAGGGTGGGCAGGAAAGGGGAAGGGGATTAAGAAGTACGAATGCCCAGTTGTAAAATATGTAATGGAAATGTGAGGGACAGCATTGGGAGTAGATTCAGTAATGTCATGATAACTATATAGGGTGACAGGTGGTTATAGACTTACTGTGGTTATCACTTGTGAGATGCATAAATGTTGAATCACTATGTTGTACATCTGAAACTAATATAATTTGGTATGTCAACTATAATTAAAAATAAATTTTAAAAAGCATATTCTGCCCTGGCTGGTGTGGCTCAGTGGATTGAGCTCAGGCCTGCAAACCACACGATTGCTGTTTAGATTCCCAGTCAGGGCACATGCCTGGGGTGCAGGCCAGTTCCCAGCAGGGGACTCATGAGAGGCAACCATACATTGATATTTCTCTCCTCTCCTTCCTTCCCCTCTAAAGATAAATAAATAAAATTTAAAAAGCAGCATATTCTTCCCTGAAAAGTCTTCATTTGAACTACATTCTAAACAACTGCTGTGATTACTATTTAATTTTAAAGATTATGTGTATATGTAACATATATACACATATATGCTTCACAGTGACATATTTTTATTGTTTTTTTAAAATGAGTTTTGTATTCCACATGGAAATCCACTAGGAGCGTTCCTAGGTAACCCCCTGCCCCCAGCGCACACAGACGAGGTTTAACACCCTTAAAACTGGGATTTTTCATAATTACTCATTAGTTTAAAATCAAAGACCAAATAAAGAAAATAAAATATAACATTAGTGGTATGATTTTTGTAGTCATCTAAATTATACCTTTTGCCAGTATTTTGGTTTTGTTACATTTCACTTATTTGTTACTCGACAATTATGACATAAATATTATAGCAGCCTGTAACCAAAGCATCCAAGTTCACAGTGGTGTAGATGTGAAAACAAGGGAATAAACAGTTGTGTATTTTTCTTTTTTGTGCTGTAGTAAAGTGATCATTTATTGACATGTTTAGATAAAATTTAATAAAGATGGTGTTTTCTGTCTGTTTCTCTTCTAGATTTTTCGTATGTTTTTATTTCATGATTGCTGCTGAAAATAACTTTGTAGCATAGAGTTGGACTGTTAAGAAACCACTGGGTGTCAGGCAGTGTGACACAGGGTCTCTAACCTCAGCCATTGTCCCAGCTGAGCGGAGCCAGACCCGGTCTGGACGGGGGCACCGTGTCCCTGGCTACTGAGTTGCAACCCTCCTGCCCTTGTGTGGGTATATAAATGGAGAATTCTGCCTTCCAGGCCTCAGTTTCCTCCTGTGCAAAACGAGGGCTTCCAGTTAGGTTTTTCAAGCTCTCTTCCGGTCCTGGAATCCCGTGGAGCAACGAATGGGTCCTAAGCCGGTGGCCTGGCACTGGTGGAGCAGTGTGTCAGCTGGCCTGTTGGCCGGTTATTGCTGTGACGGCCGCTCGCATCCCCCCGTCCTCATGCCCGAGGCATGTGGGACAATGAGGCCACGAGTGAGGGACTCCAGGTTTCCCTTTGCACTTGGAAGGAAGATATATTCCCTACGGGCTCCAAAGATCATTTGTTCGGACTTTCTAATTATGTTTTCAAATCTATGTTCTTAGCCTATTCAGTTAACTGGTAATAGCGTTAGTCTCCTGTAACAAATAGTTTGGTCAGCTTGCTTGTGATTTTTGTTATACATGTGTCCACGCTATGTCATTTAACACATAGAAGCTACCACATTGGTGGTAACATAGCTATGTAAGTATCCCCCGTTTTTCAAAAGTTAGCTTTAATGCCACTTCAGTTACAGAAGACCCACATTAATTCCTGCCTCTGCTAACCGAAAGGAATCTGGGGAGGATTTTTGCTTTTAAGGAAAAAGGCGACAGTGAAAGAAAAGTGCATTCAGTGTTTGGGGTTTTTTTAAGTCCGTCGTTACAGAGACAGCACACACCGAGCTCAGAGTGGCAGCCCCAAGCTCCTTCCTGCGCTCAGCAGCTCAGCATCCGGCCGCCGGAGCTGCGAGTTGTATCTTTGAGCATCTGTGTTTTGGTTTATTCTATGCATCTGTTAGCAAGATGTGTCCTAAGGTATTCGCTTCTCCCCTTCATGCCAAAATGCTCTGCTTTTGGATAGTGGGGAAACCTGTAATTAGTATTTTGGCCTTATGCTTACTAGGTTTTTAAAAATTTATTTTTGTTTTTTTTAAAGCATTTTTTAAAAGATTTTATTTATTTATCTTTAGAGAGGAAGGGAAGGAGAAAAGGAGAGAAACATCAATGTATGGTTGCCTCTCGTGAGTCCCCTGCTGGGAACTGGCCTGCACCCCAGGCATGTGCCCTGAATGGGAATCAAACAGCAATTGTGTGGTTCGCAGGCCTGCGCTCAATCCACTGAGCTACACCAGCCAGGGTTATTTTTGGTTTTCAACTTGATTTTGAGGTTAAAATCACCATTTACTATTTTTTTTATTCATGATTGGGTCGTGTGGCTTCACCCATAAGTTTGTTTTTAATTTATCTAAGTTAAAGAAAAAATTGCCATAGAGGTCTTTTCTCCACTCCATAGGGGCACTTGACCTCTTTGTAGTCATAACTTTTTGAGAGTGTATTCATTTTGTTTTATGTTTCTCATTTTTGTTTCTTTGCTCCTTTCCCAAGTCTGGGCTTGGCCAGTGGAACTCATTGTGGGCGTACTGAACCGATGGAGGAACTGGAGGCAGAGCCAACAGTGTCAGCCATACTGACCGTGCAGAGTCTGTGGGGTAGACTGGGAGGTGTACCCAGAGTTTAAATATATTGGTGGTATAGGTCAAGGCTGGAGGGACACTGGGTACCTGGTGCACTCTGGTGGTACTTGGAGCCTTGGGAGTGGCAAAGATGGCTCAGGATGTTGAATAAGGGCCAAGGGAAGGACCTCAGGAAAGAGCTTTATTTTAAAATATTTTATTTAAAAATATCTTTATTTTAAAATAAAATATCTTTGTTTTAAAAATATCTTGGTAAAAAGAGTTTCAAGCACATTTACAGGCTGAGGGACAAGCAGTGGGGTACAGAGGAGAGGTTATGGATATTGGGCGGGGTTTACAGACGGGACCAGACCCTGGAGAGGGGTCCTGGGGTCAGGTGCAGAGTGTGGACTTGGACTGAGCAGTCCATTCGCATTGTGGTTTCAAAGGTGGGTGGAGTCCAGCCAAAAGGTACAGTTTATCCCATGACACCGGGAGGGATACAGACTCAGAGTGCAGAGCCGGGAGGGTAGACGGGTGTGAAGAGGGAAGGGCGGGGCGGAGAATGTCCTGCCCTGGAGAGAGCGGCCCAGGCTTCAGGGTGCAGAGCATGTGCGTGATGGCAGAAAACACACCTGGGCTACTGCCTGTTTACGGGCCCGCTTGGGTTTTCTTTGTTAAATAATAAACTTTAGTTTTTAATCCTTTGGTTAAAAACCACACAAAATGAAAAGACCAGCTCGAGTCTGCTACATTTACTTTTGTATGTAGTAGATAAATCCCCAAGTGGGGGCTGTGTGTGGGGGGGGGCGTGAGGGAAGTGGGGGTGTTGACCTTTTTGCCACAGCAGAGGATTCTTGCTGCCGGTATTGAAACATTGGTGAATATCTTACTAGGTTTCTTGGGAGCCAAACCATGCTGCAAGGATGTGTGAGAGCTTGTTTGGCAGAAGAGAATGTGGGAAGGATTGGATAAGAGGGGAGCTGGTCGGGAACATAGCGGTGCCAGGTTTAGTTTTGCGGGGCGGGGTCCTTGGTATCTGCTGGTCTTTAGGAGAACTTTGTTGTCTGGTATCACAGGGCCTGCACATGTGTTTAAAAACTGCAAACGTAAGGATAAGAACAAAGCTGAGGCTTCTGACATTTTTTTCTGTTTATTTTTTTAATTTTTAGTTACAGTTGATGTACGTATTAGTTTCAGGTGTACAACCCTGTGATTAGACATTTGCATAACTTATGAAATGATCCCTCTAAGTCTGGTGCCCATCTGACACCGTATAGATATTATAATATTAGGACTATATTCCCTTGCCTGCACCTGACGTCCCTGTGACTGCTCTGTAACTGCCTGTCTGGACTTCTTTATCCCCTCGCCTTTCTAACCCAGCCCCCTACCGGATTTTCCATCTGGCAACCTTCAGAATGTTCTCTGTATCTGTGAGTCTGTTTTAGGTTTGCTTGTTTGTTTATTTTGTTTTTTTAGCTTCTGACATTTTTGTAATTGTTTTCAGGCACAATGAATTCTATCTTCCTATTTATTCTTTCGGGAACCTTCTGTTTCAGTCCTAGCAGTGAGTGAGTATGACACTGTCATGGTTTCTTTTGTCACTGTGGTGTCAGCAGACTCACGTAGACCTGCAGGTTTAGCCTTTAAACTCCGCCTTGTTCTTCCCAGTCCCTCCTGGTTCTCTGCTCCCTGGCACCCCCTGGATCACTGTCTTCTTTCTTGTCAACGCTTTCACCTCTTGTATCCATTTGGTGTTCCCCTTCATAAGCTGCCCATGTGAGGCGTTTCCTCAGCTTTCTCTTTAGCTAACATCTGTGTAGCCATCTTTGATTCTGTTCCCAAGGACCCTGAGGAGGTGGAGTTGGGCCAACAAAACAGGAACGGGGAGGTGAGAATGTTCCAGTCATCCTGCTACTTTCACCCTGGAGGGTGGAGTTCATGCAACGTCACCCACCTCATACAGCCCAGAGTATGCTGTTGTTTCAGAAACAGGCAAAGTTTAAGAGCCTGACAAGGGATTTATGTTGGTTGTAAGAAGCTGTGGGATTGGTGTTTGGAGGGTGCGATGAGTATTGTGTTACGTGTGGTGGGACCCCGAGTTTGTGTGTGGGAGAACTGGAAGCACAGATGGGGGCCGGGGGGACTCTTTCCTCATCTCTTCCTCCCCTCCCCATTTCCCAGCATATTTGTGTCTTGAAAATACTTTTTACTTTCTACTAGAGCCAAGCTCTAATATAGTTTCATGTTGTGTATACTCTGATCTGAGCTGCACAACTCAGCTTCTTGGTTTGAGTATGTTTTGCCTCCTCGTCTGAATTCAAGCCCTCTGAACACAGAGGACAGGATTCTTGTTCATTTTCACGTAGGTGGTAATAACCGAGCAGTTTATCCACCAGAACTGATTGCTCCCAACACTGATGTTCCCTGTGAGTCATCTGAGATTAACCTGGTTATATTGTTTGATTTCTTGGGAAACTCCTGTCTTATGGAGGGAGTGAGAATGTGGATTTTTAAAACTAGGTCATTAAGTTTTACTCTAATGGGCAAATTGTACAATCAATGATTTTGTTTAATGAAAATGTGTAGTTGTTGAAGAGGAGACCGGGTCAGGGAGAAAGGAGTGAAAGCATCTGGCAGAACCTTACTCGATTGTCCTCAGTGTCCCAGGCCCGGCCAGTCCTTGGCCAGCTCCCACTTCAGTGTTAGACAAGCTGGATAGTTTTTCTTCTGCTTCTGGCTTATTTGAAGCCCTGCATGAAATCTATATAAAAAGAAGAAAATATATATTTTTCTTTTTACATTAGTTAGCTCCTGACAAGGACAGTTTTTAGTTACAGTAACTTTAGTTACAGTTACTTTGATATAGTTGACTCCTGCTGTGTGTAGGTGACACAGTTGTAGTAGTCTGGTTGGGCAGAAAGGGAGGCGCAATCCTAGTGTGCTTGAAAATGCACCCAGGAAAATGCATCCTGATTTGTTTTAAGCAGGAAGGGAGGACTCAGGACTCAGAACTGAGAACTCAGAAATAATGCCACAAAGGAAGAAATTGGTGCTCACAGTTCCCTGGATGCAGTGGTTGTGTCTGCTTTGCAGGGCCACCTGGGGAAGCACCTGGGAGGCAGGAGGAAGGAGGGAAAAGTGGGCAACAGCTCTCACTGCGGTTTCTGCAGGAAAAGCAAGGCAGGGTAAGCAGATTTAGGATTGGATGGTTTGAACAATCTCAGTAGGCTCTGGGACACAGGAGCTGCCCCTGGTTGCCTGGAATCTCACGCAGGTGTGACTGTAGGACAGACTTGATGTCTGAGAGCTCAGTNATAATGCCACAAAGGAAGAAATTGGTGCTCACAGTTCCCTGGATGCAGTGGTTGTGTCTGCTTTGCAGGGCCACATGGGGAAGCACCTGGGAGGCAGGAGGAAGGAGGGAAAAGTGGGCAACAGCTCTCACTGCGATTTCTGCAGGAAAAGCAAGGCAGGGTAAGCAGATTTAGGATTGGATGGTTTGAACAATCTCAGTAGGCTCTGGGGCACAGGAGCTGCCCCTGGTTGCCTGGAATCTCACGCAGGTGTGACTGTAGGACAGACTTGATGTCTGAGAGCTCAGTAAAGGAGGTAGCTAAGTGGCAGGAGCTTTCAAATTGTTGATTTGCCTATGAGAGATACGCTGTCTGGGACTGGTGTGCTATCTCTACGAACCAGCTACGTCTGGAAGGGGTAGTTCCTCTTCGGTTAGTGATGCCCCAGGTGCCAGTGTGTCAAGAATACCGAAAATGCAAGTGCAATCTTGTAGTATTTGTCTCTGTCTGACTTATTTCACTTAGCAAAAGAATTTCTAGGTCTGTTCATGCTGTTGTAAATGGCAGGATTTCATTCTGTTTTATTGCCAAATAATACTACATATAGGTATACCACATCTTTTTATCCACTTACCTATCAAGGGACACTTAGGTTGCTTGCACATTTTTGCTATTGTAAATAATGCTGCAATGAACACAGGGATGCATATATAAGTACTACATGATTTCATTTGTGTGTGGGATTTAAAAAATCAAAACAAATGAACAAAACAAAAACAGATGCATAGAAACAAGGAACAAATTGTTGGTTACCAGAGGGGAGAGGAGTAGAGGGATGGGTGAAAAAGGTGAGGGGGAAGATAGTCAATAATAGCTCAGAGTGACAGGTGGTTACTACACTTAGTGTAGTGTCCACACAGTAAGTGATGTAAATGTCAAATCACTATGTTATACACATGAAATTAATATACTATTGTAGGTCAATTATACTTTAATTTAAAAAGCTGGAAAATGTAGAAAATGATAAAATAGTTAATACAGACTAGGAAGCATTTAGTGCTCTAGAATCAAATTGAGACAAGACATATACATGGAAAACTTGTAATGGGGGGTGGCAAGAGATCAGTGCTGAAGGGCGAAGTAAATTTTCTCAGACTTGAGGGAAAGGGTCATTTGTCTCCTTGGGCTCTGAATAAAGGGCATGTTCAGAAGGGAGTATGATTGTAGGAAAGGAGAAGAGAAATGAGCATGGTGAGTTCAGGGGACAGGGACAAGTGTGTCCAAAGCAGAGGCTTGTACTGGAGGGAGATCAGTGGTTAGAAAGACATGTTTTCCCTTTTAATTGTAGGCCAGGGAGCTAAAAGAGAGGTGTGATGTGTTTATTAAAAATTCAGGTTCAATCCTGGCTGGCGTGGCTCAGTGGATTGAGCACTGGTCTTCAAAGCAAAAGGTTGCTGGTTCGATTCCCAGTCAGGGCACATGCGTGGGTTGCGGGCTAGGCCCCCAGTAGGGGACACATGAGAGGCAACCACACATTGTTTCTCTTCTGCTCTTTCTCCCTCCCTTCCCTATCTCTAAAAATAAGTAAATAGAATCTTAAAAAAAAAAAAAGAGACGCAAGTTCAGGTACCATGCCTCTGGCTTTGCTTCTTGAGTCTGTTGCTCAAAAACAAATTAGTGAAGTAATAAGTTCTTAAAGACTATTACTTGGGTTGTGAAGGGGCAGTTGGGTATGATATGCAGTATGTCAGAAAGCAGTCAGGTGTCATTGTAGTCAGTTCAGGGGCATTGATTAGGAGGTGTGAGGTGGTGAGGACTTCCAAAAAACCATGATGGCATTGTGAGGGAAAAAGAAGAAATAAATGGAGATATTTGGTTATATAATTTATCTAGAGAAGACCTTAGGCTTGGAGGGATTATAATATCATCAGAATGTTATAATATCATTGGAGACTTATAATATCATCATAATGTTATTGGAAAAATGAATTTGTTGTCAAATATTAAAGCCTGGAATGCTGCAGAGGTATGCATACTCATGTTTTTTTAAAAAATTATTTTATTTATTTATTTTTTTAGAGAGGGAAAAGGAGAGTGGCAGAGAGGGAGGGAAACATCAATATGTGGTTGTCTTGTGTGCGCCCCCTACTGGGAAACTGGACCTCAACCAAGGCATATGCCCTAGTCTGGGAATCGAACCAGGGACCCTTTGCTTCACAGTCTGGTGCTCAACCACTGAGCCACATCAGCCAGGGCTGTATGCTCATTTTTCTGCGGCAAGGGTCTATTAATGTCATTTGATTTCCACAGGGGACTAGGACCCAACAAAAGTAACTCAGAATTTGGAGTTGGGTAGGTCTGGGTTTGAATCATGCTTCTGTCATCTTTCTGAGGGGCTTAATATAAGACAGTTTTACCCTTTAGGCTGCCAATAGTTCTTGCCAATAGAAGCTATTGTTATACTATTCATAAAAGAGGGATTAGAGTAATGGGGTGATATGCTCCTTTCTCTGCCCGGAACACTAACTACTCCACTCCCACTTGTCCTTTGGGCTCAGATACCACTGTCTCTGTGTTTGTGTTGTGTCCTGTGCCTGTTTTGGTTGCGGTGCTTATCGTTGCATCCTGTGATTGCTTGTCCGCAACTCCCTTGGCTCAGCGTCACGTGTGTTCTTGGTGTCTAGTGCAATACTGTGTAGACCTAGCAGGTGTTTCATGGGTTCTTTGCCATTCTAATTAAAGAAACATTGTTGAAGAACCTGAGTGGTGAGGCTTTTGTGTGTGAGTTTGGAGAAGAGACCACTCAGGGAAGACCTGGGTGAGCTTTCAGAGGACAAGAGCTGTTCAAGCTGGGCTGGCTGCTCTGGCAGGTGAGCATACTGTCATAGGGGTGTCTGAGCAAGGCCACAACATCAAGGACGAGATGAGTGGGTCTGTGCTCTGTGTCTTAGTGGAAGTGCCTCTCCAATATTCTGGCTAGAAGAGACCTAAGATGCCACCCAGGTTCCCGTCTACACACACCTCTCATTGTGTAGTTGAAACTGATTGAGTAATTGAGAGACTTACACGAAGAGATATGGTAGTGACATAACTGGTTGCTCTGTGTTGCTTCTACAGAACATGGTACTGGCTGAGGTCAAACTGGTGATACATCCAAGTGAGGTAGCCCTCCAGGAAGCTGGATAAAAAGAGAAATAATGTTACCAGATGTAAGGTTGGAGAGGGAGTTTAGCATGGTGATGACAAAAGAACAGTGAAACAGTATTCTATATGAATTTACAGTATTTCCAATAAAATTTCCAATTTTAACAGTTGTGCTGAGGTGGAAATTTCCTTTTGGATAAGGTACCCAGCATTGATTTACCCTTGCACATTTGAACTTGAGTCCATAAGAACTAAATTATCTTTCCACTAAATTCTATTATAATAGAACTAAATTCTATTTCTGGGGCCAGGGAAAGCCTCATTTTCTCAGGAGAAAGAAATAATGTCCTCTTGGAAGTAGTAAGATGTTGGGAAAATAATTGAAAACACTCTGGATATTTTCTGTTATGGTGGATCTTGCAGAATTTGAATATTTGCTACCCACCCTAAGATGCTGAAAAGGATAGTAATACAGGTAATTGGGAAGAAAATTAAAGTTCTGAGACTTCCAGTCAAGATGGAAGCATAGGTGAACATGCTTTGTCTTCTTGCACAATTACAGAAAAAAATTACAACTAGATTGTAAAAAATATATCACTCAAAACCATCAGAAAATCAAGCTGTAAGGAAATCTGACAACCAAGGATTTAAAGAAGCCACATTCATCCAGACGGGTAGGATGGATGGAGACACAGAGAAGGGTGGAGAGGCATGGAGAGGGAGAGAGGCACGGACACCTGGAGTGGTGTGGAGAGGTGGCAGAATGGGTGGATAAAAATCAGGAGGGATACCTTGGGAGTAAGGGATCTGAGCCCCAAACCAGGTCACCCAGCACAGGGTTCCAGTACCAGGAAGATAAATCCCCATCACTTCTGGCTTGGGGTGGCAGAAGAAACTGCCAGACTCTCAGGAGACTCCTCTTAAAAGGCCACAAATACTTAGGACTTATGCAGACCCACATCCTCTGGGACTCAGCACAGGGCAATAGCTGGAAGGGTATATGTGGCGTATAGGGAGTAAGTGAAGTGATTAGAAACAGTGTGAGTGCAGGGAGACAACTTCCTCTGGGGCAAACCTCCAGAGGCCAGGCAGCAGCATTGTCTGCTCTCAGCCTTCCCTCACACAGAGCTACAAAGTGGTAAAATGGGTGGCCCCACCATGGTGATTACCTAAGGCTCCACCCCACAAAAATCATTGATTGTACAACTTGCCCATTAGAGTAAAACTTAATGACCTAGTTTTAAATTACATACGTGTAATGTACAGGTATGCTTTTCTACTATAGGCCATGTTACTAAGACAGGGAGTCAAAGCAGCTCTACCAAATAAACAGAAACAAACCCAGGGAGCCAAATTGAGGAGATGCAGAAATATGGCCCAAATGAAAGGACAGAACAAAACTCCAGAAAAAGAACTAAAGAAAATGGAGAAAACCAACCTATCAGATGCAGAGTTCAAAACACTAGTTAGGATNACGTAATTTACAGGTATGCTTTTCTACTATAGGCCATGTTACTAAGACAGGGAGTCAAAGCAGCTCTACCAAATAAACAGAAACAAACCCAGGGAGCCAAATTGAGGAGATGCAGAAATATGGCCCAAATGAAAGGACAGAACAAAACTCCAGAAAAAGAACTAAAGAAAATGGAGAAAACCAACCTATCAGATGCAGAGTTCAAAACACTAGTTAGGATGCTCAAAGAACTTACTGAGTATAGCAACAGCATGAAAAGACCCAAGCAGAAATGACAGTTACATTAAGTTAAATAAAGAAAAATCTACAGGTAATCAACAGTGGAGGGAAAGAAGACAATCAAATTAATGAGTTGGAACAAGGAAGAAAAAATCATTCAATCAGAACGGCAAAAGAAAAAAATAATTCAAAAGCAGGAGGACAGATTAAGGATCCTCTGGGACATTGCCAAATATTCCAATATCCGAATCATAAGGGTGCCAGAAAGAGAAGAGGAAGAGAAAGATCTGGAAAACTTATTTAGAAAAATAATGAAGGAGAACTTCCCCAATCTGGCAAAGGAAATAGACTTCCAGGAGGTCCAGGAAGCTCAGAGAGTCCCAAGGAAGTTGGACCCAAGAAAGCACACACCAAGGCACATTATAATTGTATTACCCAAGATGAAAGATAAGGAGAGAATCTTAAAAGCAGCAAGAGAAAAGGAGACAGTTACCTATGAAGGAATTCCCATAAGACTATCAGCTGATTTCTCCAAAGAAACCTTATAGACAAGAAGGGGCTAGAAAGAAGTATTCAAATTCATGAAAGGCAAGGACTTACATCCAAGATGACTCTATCCAGCAAAGCTATCATTTAGAATGGAAGGGCAGATAAAGTGCTACCCAAACAAGATAAATCACCAAGCCCTTATTATATGAAATGTTAAAGGGACTTATCTAAGAAAAAGAAGATCAAAACTATGAACATTAAAATGGCAACTAATTCACAACTGTCAACAACTGAATCTAAAAAACAAACTATGTAAACAACCAGAACAGGAACAGAATCATAGATATGGAGATTATCAGCTGTGAGGAAGAAGGGGGAAAGCAGGGAAAAATGTACAGGGATTAAGAAGCATAAATTGGTAAGTACAAAATAGACAGCAGGAAGTTAAGAATAGCACAGAAAATGTAGTAGCCAAAGAGCCTGTATGCATGATTCATGGACATGAACTAAGAGAGGGGGTTGTTGGAGGGATTGGGGATATCAGATGGAGGGGGGCAGAAGGGGAAAATTGGGACAACTACAACAGCATAATTAATAAAGTATATGAAAAGAAAAGAAAGTTAAAGTCCTTGTGTTAATAAAATAAGCCACAAGGATGATGTCTAAATGCTTTGTTACCACGAAGGTATGGCTCTATTGCCAATGTTCAGTAAACGTTGACACGAGGATGTGCAGACTTATGCATACGGGACACAGTCTCACAGCTCAAGGTATATGGGTCTTTAAAAATCTTCTCCAAAAGGCAATTGAGGTAATCTCATACTAGTGATTATGAAAATGCTGAAAGGGCCATGAAGTGCTGTTCTGTGTCTGACACCCTCGAGCTCTAAGAGAAGATGACTGTAGTGCATGCCGTGTAGAGGGCATCCGATGGGGCTTGTGGTCACTTTCGTCTCCCTCATTCCAGTGGAATGTTATTGGATGGTGGTTTTGCGTCTCTAACCACCTTCCCATCCCAATCTAGTTTTGGGTTGATTGCTGTCAGTAGTCAGTATTGTGCATATACTAGGGATTAGGATTTAATGTTTTTTTTTTTTAATTTAATCTTTTTTTTTTTACATTACCATTTAGTTCCCTTATACACTCTCCCCACAGCAGTCACCACACTGTTGTCCATGTCCATGAGTTCTTTTTCCTTTTTGCTCAATCCCTCCACTCCCTAACCTCACTCTTCCACTAGCGGTCATCTGCTCTCCATCTCTGAGTCTATTCCCATTGTCCTTGTTAGTTCAGTTTGTTCATTAGATTCTACCAATGAGTGAAATCATATGGTGTTTGTCTTTCTCTGATTGGTTTATTTCACTTAGCATAATGTCCTCTATGTCTATTCATGGTGTTGCAAAGGGTAAATTTCTTCCCCTTTTTATTGTTGAGTGGAATTCAATTGTGTAAATGTCCCTTAGTTGTTTTATCCACTCATCTACTGATGGACATTTGAGCTGCTTTAATATCTTTGTGATTGTAAATAATGCTGCAGTGAACACAGAGGAGCTTATGTTCTTTTGAATTAGTGTTTTGGGTTTTTTCAGATACATTCCCAGAAGTGGGATTGCTGGGTCAAAGGCAGATCCATTTTTAATTTTTTGAGATATTTTCATATTGCTTTCCACAGTAGCTGTACCAATCTGCTTCCCACCATCAGTGCAAAAGGGTTCCCATTTCTTCACATCCTTGCCAGCATGGAAAATTATAAGACATTGAAGAAAGAAATTGAAGAAGATATAAATAAGTGGAAGCACATACAGTGTTCATGGATGGGAAGAAGTAACATCATTAAAATGTCCATAATACCCAAAGCAATCTATAGATTCAATACAATTCCTATCAAGATTCCAGTGACATATTTCATAGAACTAAAACAAATATTTCAAAAATTTTATCTGGAATCACAAAAGGCCCTGCAACACAAGAGCAATCCTGGGAAAGAAGAGCAAAGTTGGAGGAATCATGCTACCTAATGTCAGACTATACCATAAGGCTACAATAATCAAAACAACATGGTACTGGCATAAAAACAGACACAGAGTTCAATGGAACAGAATAGAGAGCCTACAGATAACCTACAACTTTATAGTCAATTAATATTCGAGAGAGGAAGCAAGCACGTACAATGAGCTAAAGACAGTTTATTCAATGAATCGTGTTGGGAAAATTGGACAGATACATGCAGAAAAATTAAACTAGACCACCTTCTTAGAATAAATTCAAAATGGGTCAAAGACTTAAATGCCAGACCCAAATGAAACCATAAAGATCTTAGAAGAAAACATAGGCAGCAAAATCTTGGACATCACTCTGATCAGTTTTTATTGGATATATCTCCTCAGGCGAGGGAAACAAAAGAAAAAATAAACAAATGAAACTACATCAAACTAAAAAGTTTTGCACAGCAAAGGAGGTCATCGATGTTATACTGGTAGAATTTTTCAGGGATTTAGGATTATGAAAAAGTAGAACTGATTGGTGCTCTATGCTTCTAAAATTCTTCTTCATGTGACATCTATTCACATGGAGCTGTGCTTATAGAGTATTATTCATTCAGAGCAGACTGAGTCCCTCCACAGTGTGATGGGAAAGGTCACATGTAATAATCATGGTTCCCTTGTTAGTATGTACATGCCTATATACAAAACTATTGTCCTCATTACTTCTAAACTTCTGGCCTGGGTCAGGAGCCATAAGGCCATCTCGGGCCGTTAACTTTGTCTTGTATGCATCCCCTTTTAAATGAGGATCGCTGTTTAGTTATGGAGAAACCTACTGTTCTGCTCCATCTTCTATGCAGGGTACTGTACTGATGGTTGTCACTCATTAAGAACAGGGTGTATGTTTTAGAATGATTGGATTGACTGGATCTGGGATCATTTGCCTCAGCTCCTCATCTCAAGTTGCAGATGATAAAACTTTTATTTTCTTTAGGTTCATTAGCCAGGATTCGCTTTTTACAACTATATTCTCATCACAGGTCATGGTGCCCATCCCCCACCCCATCCTACCTATTATCTTTTCCTTTTCCAGTTTTTTTTACCCCCTCAAAACCATATAAACACCCTTGATTTATTTTCTTTTGTAAGACTGAGTTTTCCTCCTTGGTGTCCATCATGTAACCTTAATGTCTAGTATTAGTTATAAGGTTTTAACAGTGAAATCATTTTGCATTTGTGTAACTGGTTACACACAGTAAAGTCACTGTCGTACCCAATTTTACGTGAACCTCAGAGACTTCCTAAAGCACAACCTGATACAAATACCTTTTTTTTTTTTTTTTTGGTCATCAGTTTTATTTTCAATGGCAAAAAGGAAGGGAAGCTGGATGGATGTCTGTCCTGAAAGAGGGCTGGTTATATAGATTGTGGTGTATTTTTTTATTAAACATATATAAATATATGGCTTTTATTTTATTAAATATATTTTTTAATTTAATTATTTTTCAAGTACAGTTTTCTGTCTATTACTCCCATCCCATCCCACCCCCCATTCTCCCCCCCACCTCCCATTTCCACCCTTCTCAGTTGTTTAACTTTTTAGTTGATTTCAAACTTGTATTTACTTCCAGTATATTTTACCTAGACACACTTTATCTGCAACTTAAAATTTCTTGACTCCTAGTTCCCGAGGGTCTGGTGAATCTTATTTATGATGAGTGTCTATTCATTTATTTCCCTTTCAAAACCATTGCCAGCCTGCTTCCCCTGTCTGGCTCTATATGTCTTAATATTATGTATATATGTATGTACACTATATAATATTATATAATAACTATTAACATATTATTATTAAATGTTGTTTTTCTTTATATCTCCTGTGCAAGTGTTCTTTCTTGCCTTAGAATGATAATTAGCCATAACTTTTTAAGACCTGTGGACACAGAAAGGAAAGAAAGTGGTATTCACTCGTAAGTGTGAAAGTTGAGACATTGGAAGGGCCAGCGGCTTCTACAAGCTGGCCCTGAGGTCAGAAACCAGCATTCCATAGTCTCTGACTAGGCCTTTTCTCTTATTATTCAGAGGAAAATAGATTACCAAATTTTGATTATTGCCCAAGAAAGAAGACAATAAATGTAACACTTTTAGTATTGTCTAAACTCTAACTTTGTACTTATCATAGATAATACCTAATTATGATGTCTAGAGCCTTTCCTGTTCTCATTGCTGATGGTTGTTTTTAGTTCAGTGCTCATTGGAGGGGAGCTGACAGATTTTTTCACCTCTAATTTTAGGTTCTTTGCTTGTATGGTTGTTATAATGGGCACATGATTTTTGTCATGCCCAGAACACAAACCATGAATAATTTCACTCATTTTAATCTAATCAATGAATAAGACAGTCTTAGTACCACTCTGACCCTCAATCCATGCTGACTCCTGTATCGACTGGTATTGGGAACAGGTGCCACCTGGCCGTCCTACCATATTTAAAACCAGGAAGCCATGAAATATCTCAAACCTTTGCTTTTTGTCAGCAAAAGGCATTAAGACAGATACTACCCACCAATTCGGTTGCTGTTGCGCCCAGTTAAAACTGCCTGGAACTAGAACTGGTAGTGAGAAGCAGTTCTGTCCAGGAGGACATGAGCTGAGTGTATCTGGAGACACTCCACTTCCGGGTAGTTCCAGTTCTTCCTGTGTGAATACAGCCAAGATTCTGAAGGGAGCAGATGTATTGGGATGACAATGTGGCAAGTTGATGGAACAAAGATGCCCAGAATAGTGACAATTGTGGAGCTGCCCCATCAGCACTGGGTCACCCACCTCTGGAATTTCTGTTCTGAGAGGAAGATAATGCCCCCATGCCATAGGTGACTTTAGATGAATTTCTGTTACAAGAAGCAGAACTTGGTTTCTCATTAAAAGTATTAAAAAATCCTAACCACGCCCTGGCTGGTGTAGCTCAGTGGATTGAGCACGGGCCTGTGAACCAGACGATCGAGGTTCGATTCCCAGTCAGGGCACATGCCTGGGTTGCAGGCCAGTTCCCAGCAGGGGACTCACAAGAGGCAACCATACATTGATATTTCTCTCCTTCTCTCCTTCCCTTCCTCTCTAAAGATAAATAAATAAAATCTTAAAAAAAATCCTAGCCACAGTATTGGCTTGGTTTATAAGCATTCATGTGCGTTGATATTGTCTTTCAACTTTTTTCCAGTTGTCATTTTGTTCTCATTAACTGTCAATATAAAAGGGTTTTTCTTAACATGACATATAGTTTGCTTTTCATTGAAAATGTACAAGATTGAGGAATTGGCTTAAATATTACATAAATATTGTCAATCAGTCTTAGATTAATGACTTTTTATTTTAATGTGTTACAACAGTCCTACTAGCTCATAATAGGCCACTAGCTCATAATAATGGCCATTCCCCCAAATATATTCTACTTACCAAAGCATTATTACTAATTGGAATTATTAATCATAATGCAGAAACTTCTAGGAAATCTGCAGGTGTATTTATTCCTAAGGTGATGACGTATACAGTTCAAGGAACCGATTCCTCATCTGAAATGTGCATTCCGCCCTAAACCGCCCGTGCGCCTCAGGCTGACGCTCCGCACTCCGGTGGAGCCTTTTCCTCTGCTATTTCACCGAGTGGCCATGTCCAGCTCTGCAGTAACCATTTCAAAACAGACACGGGAGCTAGTGTCCCTCATTCAGCATTCTTTGTGCATGCGTACATATTTGTGTGTGTGTGTGTGGTCTTACGTCTTCCATTGAGAATTTGGGTTAAAAAAGGTATATATTGTCAAAATTTTGGAAAAGAAGAATATTGAGGAAGCCATTACCTTACCAAGAGTCAGAACATATGAAAGCTACTGTGAATTGGAACTGAACACATGCTAATGTATTTCATAGTGGTATTTTGGTTAAGTGGGTAATTGGCTGGTACCATTTATTAGTATGGCTATCTGTCAGGAGAAAGAGAAAATTGGACTCCATCCTATATAATATATAAAAATGAATTCTTATTGCAAAAATTATAGACTGATATTGTTAAAATCTATGAAGAGAATCTTAGAAACCGTGCGTGTGTGTGTGTGTGTGTATGTAATGGAAAGATGGAGAAGAGTTTCTTAATTCTAAACCACAGCACTATAAATTTTTTTGGAGCATTCACATTGTTCAGTACCTTTTCACATGTTAAAGCACCATTTTAAACACTCAATATACAAATGAATGGTCAGAAAACTTTCTAATATAAATTTTGGTTAGTAGTTAAACACTGCCAAAAATTCTTACAAATGGGGCACTGAAAAGACCGACAAACTGAGAGGAAGTGAGCCACGTATTTAAGGAGTTGATAATGCAGCAAAGTCTATAGCTCGCAGATCCATGAAAGTACATTCAGTTGTATTATAATCAAAGAAATACAAGTTAACAACACAATATATTATTTGACTTAGGGCTGAGTACTGTAAAAAGACTGTTAATACCTACTACTGGCAAAGATATGGATATAAAGAATATTCCCATATATGGCTGGTGGAAATGTGAACTACTAAAATGCTTTTGGGAAGTAATTTGCTTTCTATTAAAATTAAAAATTTACAATCCTCTCGGAACAGAAAGAGGACATCAGTAGGAACAGGAACTCTTTAAAGGTGCTTTAATCTTTAGAGATGCTTGGAATAGAACCACTTTTTGAAGTGAAATCTAATAAAACTGAACCCACGAGCCTTATGTATGGAAGTAGATCTTCCCTTTGGCATGTTTTCTAAAAGTCTGGACAGAAAGTAATTGCTCCTCATAAGACCGTTATTGAATAAATTGTGGAATATTATGTAGCTATTAAAAAGAATGAATTAGAGCCATACCATTGACTTACAGAGATTTTGCAGTTGTTGAGTGATAAAAGCAAAATTCAGAAAATGGCATAATGTCTCATTTTTGTGAAACATGGACAACTTTCTTTATATGTATGAGTATGTGTGCATGCCTATGTAAGATTACGTGAACTTAGAGAAAATTATGGGAGGGTATATAGGTCATTACAGTAACTATGTCTGTGTGAGTATTAGATTATGCACATACTCACAGAGCCAGCTTGACTTAAAGCTGATGGAGCTTAAGTTCTAGGACATCTGCCCATTCCAAGGCCCTGGAGGGCATCTACAATATGTACACCAGGTTAATGAGTTTGTGTAACTCAGGAAATAGATCTGAACCCTGATTGGCTAAGGCTACTTTTTTCAGTCAAACTTTCACCACTATCACACTTTCTTTCCTGTTAGATAACATTGTAGGTGTTAGGAATCTGGATAAGGAAAATTTGGAAATAACATTTTGCTTGGGTGAGCAGTCTGTTTTGTAAGGAGATAAATTATGAACTGTCCCAGCATAAGAGCAAGTATCAGAAATGCTCCCGCTGTCACCACCTCAGCTGGGGTTGTGATAGGAGAGTGTAGAGTAAGAAGTATCAAAATATGAATGTGACTTACTATGCTTGAACTATGTGAGTCATACTGGAGAAACAGTGCTTGAAATGTGTGGGACCAAAAGCCAGCCTGTGGGAAGTTTTCCAGATTTTAAGTTTTATTTCTAGAAGAAATGTGACAGGACTTTCTCTGAATGTGACAATAATCATAACAATTTCCGTGACATTACTGTTCATGAATTTTAAAGCTGAAAGAAACATTACCAAGAGATCAATGAAAAATAACTTATCAACCACAGCTAGAGCAAAGAATGAATTATCATTCTATTTCTATAAAAACTATTGCAATATTTCTATGTAAGAAGTGACCTAAGCAAATGAAATAAAAAATACGGGGGTTTGGGGTGGGAGAGAGGTATAGAATGCCAGATAGTTAGTAAAAATACTATGCTTCCTACAAGTTTCAATGTAGTATATTTCAGCTTTCATTAATTGTGTTCTTAGAGCCCCCAATTTTAAATGTGTTCACTTTTGTGCTTTCTTTTATTTTTATAATTTTGTATTTTTCTTAAAGTGAGATCCCCAAAATGTATGGGTATTGTGTACAAATTGTATCCAGGCCCCATGAAATCTGGATTTAGATTTTTTTAAAAAAATTTTCTAACTGGGTACAGAATGAGTAAATTAAACAAAAAGATGAGAATACGTTTTAGGATTACTTAGGAATGAACTACAGTGCGTTGTGTTTTTATATTAAACTACCATGAATGAATATGCAAGGACCAATTATTAAAATGAAATAAAGCCTTAAATTTTTTCCTTAAACATTGCTTCTCTGAGGATCTGTGTTAGAAAATTACTGAGGAACTCGATCTTCACCGTCTCAGACCTGCTGCTCCAGTGAGACGTACATTGCAGGAAACGCTGCTATGATGGCTGGCCAGCAGAGGGCACTGTGTTGTCGGTCTGAGGTGTGCGGTGAGCTCGCTGCCTCCTAGGCTAGTAGAGATGGTTGAGTAAGTATTTGATATGGCCAATTCAGCGCTCCATAAGTGAGAGTAGAAAAGTCCCTTCCCAGCCACCCGCCCACCCATGTGTTCTCTCTCTCTTTCTCACACACACGTTTGCACACACACAGTGGTGAGATGAATGGGTGGGTTACAGATTGTGTGTTTGGTAGACAAGAATAGGGAAAAGTAAGATGACCCTTTGGGCTTGTTGGCTGGGAAGAAGGGAAAAGATGTGCCTTGATAAGAAGAAAACAAAGATGTTCTAGAAATTTGGCAGAGGATTAGGAAGCAGGAGAACTTAAGAGCTAATAGTATTCAGGATAAAGTGATTTGCAGTTGAGTGAGGAGTTTATTCTAGTTTTTCCTGTGGACTGAGGGATAGGGTAGAGACTCCTGTGTTGAAAACCAGGCTGCTCTTCTCAAGGGAAGGACCGTATAAAAGTTTTGTGCTCCAACTGCTGTGCTGATGTTCGCTTCTTGTTAGACTCACACAGGGTAGACTGGAATTTCCCTTTCTTATTCTCGACCTAGTGCCTGGTTGTTGCTGGTAGAAGGTAGTGACTGTAGGGATTCTATCAGCTATGAGCAATTACTATATCTTTTTGTGGTGGGAAGTAGTACATAAAAGAATAAATTAGGTCTTTAGCCTGACTTGATGTTCCAATAAACAGCTTCTCATTTATGACGATTCCTGAAATTAGCTAAAAAGAACTGATGATTGCCTGACAGTTATGTCTAGATACTATTAATTTTTGTTTAAAGTATCAAATAAATATTGAAATAACACATGTAGGTGGTTAAAAGTTCAAATGGCATGGAAGCTTATGAAAATCAGTAGTCTCCAGCTTCGTCTCTCCCATTCTGGTTCTGTTCCACTAAAGGCACCCACTTTGAACTCTTAGTTTCTAATTATTTAGGTATTTTCCACCACATTTCTAAATTAGCTTTAGAATTTTCTCTCTTAATTCTCTTGTAGATGAAAAATTAACTTATTTATATCAGGGCCAAGTAGTGAAGTATAGTATATTTGTCACTTTCCTGGTGTAACTTGCTTTTACTGCTTATTTTTCTGTTGGAACAGTTTTGTTTTACACATCAATCCTTATTTTTCCCCATTAGATTACATATACTTATGCTATCTCTCTGTATATTATAAAAGTAATGTCTCAGAATAATCACCCAGTTCTACAGTACTACACTCTCCCCTAGAGACTTCCTTTCTAGGAAGACTGTTACTTTGCAGATACAGAATAAAGCAATCATCCCAGAACTTTCTTCCTGCCTTTTTGAGTTGGATTCCCTGTTTTTGGATGTGTATGTATTCTCTTTATTGATTAATCTCTAGTTTTATTGATACACATCTTGCAATAAGTATTTGCTTTGGAAAGTTTACATGAAAAGTAAATTTAGGGGTCTGATAGTTTGGCTAGGTATAGAAATCTGAAGTCTTTTTTAAAAAAATATATTTTATTGATTATGCTATTACAGTTGTCTCATTTTCCCCCCTTCACTTCCCTCCACCCTGCACACCCCCTCCCACCCACATTCCCCCACTTTAGTTCATGTCCATGTGTCATGCATGTAAGTTTTTTGACTTCTACATTCCCCATACTATTCTTACCCTTCCCCTGTCTGTTTTCTGCCTTCCATCTATGGTCTTAACTCCAGCTGTTTATGTTGCTATTAAGAAGTTCAGTGTCATATTGATTTTTCCCTTTATGAATCAGCTATTTTTTTATAATTTGTTTACCTTTAGAAGGGAAGGGAAGGAGAGAGGGAGAGAAATATCAATGTATGGTTGCTTCTCGTGCATCCCCTGCTGGGAACTGGCCTGCAACCCAGGCATGTGCCCTGACTGGGAATCGAATTGCGATCCTTTGGTTCACAGGCCTGTGCTCAATCCACTGAGCTACACCAGTCAGGGCTGAATCAGCTATTTTTATAAGCATGTTTTTTTAAAAAAAATTATGGCATTCTATAATTTTAAGTATTTGCTATAGGTCTCTTGTTATGGGTACTTAGAGAAACCTTTCAATCAGAAGCCTTATTTCTTAGACTTCTGGGAAATTTTTTAAATATACTTTTTAAATGTTCTCTTTCTCTGTTTTTTTTTTTTTTTTTTTTTGTAGAACTCTATTAAGAGTTGGATATTGACTCTCGTTTTGGTACTCTGGGATCTCTTTTCTTTTACTTTTTCATCTCAGTTTTTCTGTTTTGCTTTTTCAGAGATGACTCACTTTTATTTTTCGCTCCTGTGATTGCATTATCTTAGACTTTTGGTTCCCAGCACTAGCTCTTTTATTGTGTTACTTTTAAGAAATAGAATCTTATTTTTATCTTCAAAAGTTATAACCTTTATTTTTTTCAGAACTTATTTTTGTTTTGTATGAATGCATTACCACCTTATAGCTCTGAGGATGTTAACATTTAAAAATATTTTTAAGTTTTGCTGCACTGTTTCCTCAAGTCTCCTTTTTTTGTTGTTCTTGTTTCTGAATCTCTTTTTCACAGTGGGAATTTTCTATACATATCCAATCATTTTCCTGGGGTGAGGGAGAGAGGGGGATAGAAGACTCAGTGGTGGGGTACTCTGAATATGGATCAGACAACAGAACTTACTTTTAGGTGTTCCCACCAAGCGTGTGTAGAGGGTTGTTTTTCCTGTGTTCCTGTGAGGTTGCCTAGGGAATAATGTTTGGATCTCTGGCCATGGGAATAGCAGTCTGGCCATGTACGGAAGGGCTCTGTGTAGCCAGAATAAGGGGGTTTATGAGAAAGGAACCATGCTGCTTTTTTAAGGTCTTTGCTTTTAGCCCATTATTGTTTATCTTGTGAAGTTTCTCCACATTCTTTGCCCTGATCCCTGGCTCAGCTCCTCTGTGTTTTTAATGTTTCCCTTTGCTCTCCACCTTTGCCTCATCTGTCTTCCATTGCTGGTGTGTTCACCTCCTGGGTTCCTCTGCTTTGCAAGGTAAAGCCTCTCCCTTTCTGTCCACAGGCCCGACACACTGATGTTGTGTCTAATAAGTGATGACAATGGTTAATTAATGTGTCAACCTGACTGAGCCATGGGCTGCCCAGATATTTGGTCAAACACTAGTCTGGGTGTTTTTGTGAGGGTGATTTGGGATGAGATTAACATTTGAATTATACACTGAGTAAGGCAGATTGAGCTGTCTAGTGTGGGTGGGTCTCATCTATTAACTGTCCCAGTTGAACAGAAAGACTGAGTAAGAGGGAACTTCTCTTGTCTGATGGCCTTAAAGCTGGGACATTGTCTTCTTGCCTTTGGACTGGAATTACCCCATTGGCGCTCCTGGGTCTCCATCTTGCTGACTGCGGATCTTGGGATTTGCCAGACTGGATAATAGTGTGAGCACATTTCCGATCTATCTCATTCTGTCTCTACATGTATGTGCTATCAGTTCTGTTTCTCTGGAGAACCCTGCCTAACGCAGGGTTCCCCTTGTTAGAACTGAGTTACTTTCTCAAAAATGGACTGACCTGTCTTCCCAGAAAACAGATCTGAAAGTGGAACCCATTCTTCTTGCCTCGAATGTGGCCAAGGGCCCTTCCTCAGGGTACAGAACCCCAGTAGGCTCCTCTTTTGCTGTGGCTCATAATCAGAAGGCATCTTGGAGGCATGTAGACAAAAAAAAGGACAAGGGAGCCTATTTGAAGGGAAAATACTTCTTGGCTGATGATTCTATTCCTAGTTTTTAAAAAGTGGCTGTGTATTTTTGCATTTCTTTCCGCTGTTTAAGTGGTGCCTGGATAGGCAGAAGTGATAAATGTATGTGCATTTTGTACCTGGGAGCCAGGAGCTAGGTGCCCTTTAGAACCATAGCCACAAAGGCTCTGTTCCTTGTGTTAAATTTCAAGTAGACAACTACATGGGTGTGTTCACTTTATAAAAATGCATACTGGAAAGCACACAAAACCTAAAGATGATTTCAATGAAAATTAAACATTTGAATATAAAGCCTGGCAATTATATGAGAAATTCACAAAAGTAAAATGATACACCTTGCCTTGGGTTTTGACTTTTTGCAACACAAAGAACTGACAGTCTTACTGTATATTTTTGCGCATCCTACACTAGTGAACCCTGTGTACTCCTCTCTTCACCTCCTGCTAGTCTCCCACTTAGTCTGCTTCAGTCTAGCGCCCCCTACAGATCTCACTCACTGTTACAGTTCCTGGATCCTGCCTGTGTGGGACCCTGCCTGTGTGGGAGGTGACCTTTTAGGCTAGTTATAATGACTTCCTCTTGCAACCAGAGATTCAGTGGTCTCCTTGACTGAGAGCAGAGGCTTAGAGAGTATGAGCAGGATGGATTTAGGCACTTCTATGTTGGTACCTGATTTCAGAGAGTCCCCTCACACCTTTCTAGACTCTCAGAGCCTGGGACAACCTTAAATCTTAACTTTCGACAGAGTTCATTTCCTGTGTTTAGAAAGAGTATATTGAATACTGAGTGAAGGGCCAGAGATGTTATAATTAAATACAGTAGACTTTGACCTGTTTTGCTTTTCTTTTGGGGCCATGGTAGACTCAGGCCTGAATTGTGACCCCTTCTGTACTCATTTGCCATAAGGTCAGATATCTTCCTAATACATATTCATTGTTCCTTTTTATTGACGATAGAGAATCTCATTGAAAATGATCCATTGAGCTTTGCAGTGCAAAGTTGGGTGAGTCTCACAACTCTTTTTCATTTTATTTTTATTGTAAAGTAAAAAAGTTTTGTTTGAAAGCAATGGACTAAAAACGCACTTTTCAGTGGTGCCACCTTTAGAGGTATTAGCTGTAAGCATCCACTGTCTTGCATTTGGAGCTACTTCTCTAAGAGTCACGCACACTGAGGGATTTGCCTGGCAGCATGCTCTGTGCTCAGAATGTTATCTGTTCTCTGTTTTCTTTTTCCAGCCCACATTTCTATGTAAAATAAACTGCTTCGTGTCCAGAGCTGACTCACTAAGTTGAAAAAAAATTTTAGAAATATGATAGAACATTCACATTACTTAGTAGGAATCACAGGGAGTCTAGTTTATGAATTTATTTTCAAAGCAATATTTGTAAGTTGATTAAAATTCAATGCACTTTTCACATTATATGTGTATTATAAAGAATAGGCAGAAGATTTGTGGCCAAGCTGGAGGTATAGGTAGATATATACCAAAAGAAGGACAAAAACAAATTTAAAAGCAAAAAATAACCACAACTGCCAGAAAATTGAACTGTATGGAAGTCTGACAACCGAGGAGTTAAAGACAAAACATTCTTCCGGACCGGTAGGAGGGGCAGAGAAGGGCAGCTGGGGTGGAGAGGGTGGGTGGTGAGTCAGTGGCTGGTGGACTTGGTGGTCCCATGTTTGCGTGTGAGTAAACTCAGAGGAACAACTGGGGAGCAAGGCAGGTGGTGCAACTGGGGTAACAGCATGGGGAAATAAAGCCTCAAAACCTTTGGCTATAAAAACCTGTGGAGGTTGCAGTGGTAGGAGAAACTCCCAGTCTCACAGGAGAGTTTGTTGGAGAGACCCACAGTGTCCTGGAACATACTCAAATACACCTGCCTGGGAATCAGCACCAGAGGGGCCCAATTTGCTTATGGGTAGTGTGGAAAGTGACTGAATGCCGGCCGAGAGCCAAGCAAGCACCACTGTTCCCTCTCTGATCCCTCTTTGATCCCTCTCTGATCCCTTCCCCACATACAGTGCCACAACACAGCCAAGTGGGTTGCCCTGCCCTGGCAAATACCTAAGACTCCACCCTTTACTATGTAACAGGTGTGCTGAGACAAAAAAATATGGCTCAAATAAAAGAAAAGATCAAAGCTCCAAAAATAGAACTAAGTGATGAAGAGATAGCCAACATAGCAGATGCAGAGTTCAAAACACTGGTAATCAGGATGCTCACAGGAATGGTTGAGTGTGGTCCCAAAGTAAAGAAAGAAGTGGAGGCTATGCAAAGTGAAGTAAAAAAAAATACACAGGGAACTAACAGTTAAGGGAATGAAACTGAGACTCAAATCAACAGTTTGGAGCAGAAGAAAGAAATAAATATGCAACCAGAACAGAATGAAGAAACAAGAATTCAAAAAAAAATGAGAGGCTGAGAAACCTCCTAGACAACTTTAAATGTTCCAACATCCAAGATAGCGGCGCCAAAAGGAGAATAGGAAGTGCAAGAAATGGAAAACTTATTTGAAAAAATAATGAAGGAGAAATTCCCCAATCTAGCAAAGGAAATAGACTTCTAGGAAGTCCAGGAAGCTCAGAGAGTCCCAAAGAAGTTGGATCCAAGAAAGCACACACCAAAGCATATCAGAATTATATTACCCAAGATTAAAGATAAGGAAAGAATCTTAAAAGCAGCAAGAGCAAAGGAGACATTTACCTACAAAGGAATGCCCATAAGGTTATCGGCTGATTTCTCCAAAGAAACCTTCAAGGTAAGAAGGGGCTGGAAAGAAGTATTCAAAGTCATGAAAGTCAAGGCGCTACATCCAAGATGACTCTATCCAGCAAAGTTATCATTTAGAATGGAAGGGCAGACAAAGTGCTTCCCAGATAAAGTCAAGTTAAAGGAGTTCATCATCACCAAGCCTTTATTATATGAAATGTTAAAAGGACTTATATAAGAAAAAGAAGATTAAAACTATGAATAGTAAAATGACAACATACAACTATCAACAACCGAATCTAAAAAAACAAAAACAAACAAAATGAACAACTAGAACAGGAACAGAAACACAGAAATGGAGATCACATGGAGGGTTATCAATGGGGAGGGGGAGAGGGGAGAATGGGAGAAAAGGTACAGGGAATAAGAAACAAAACTGGTAGGTACAAAATAGACAGGGGGAGGGTAAGAATAGTATAGGAAATGGAGAAGCCAAAGAACTTTTATGTATGACCCATGGACATGAACTGAGGAGAAGAAATGCTGACGGGAGGGAGTGGGGAATGCTGCAGGGCAGAGGGGAAAAAGGCCTTCTTACCCCTTAGAAAATATACTTAAAAAGACTTCTTACCCCTATAGAAAAAAAGAACTGGCTGAAAAGCCTGTGTGAGCCACAATAACATACTACACAGAACTGCAGTGCTAATAGTATGCAGTCTGGGTGCTATTACTGCATTCTGGGAGCAGGCTGTGAGATGAGGCAGTGTCCAGCAGTTGTTTGTTTGTTTGTTTGTTTCTGCAGCTGTAAACTAAGAAATAGAAAAAGTGTTGAAAATAAAAATGTCAGTGTGACCTTACTAACCCTTTACTTGTAACTGGTGAAATTTCAGTAGCTTTGTAAAATGAAGTGAACATTTCTAGTGAGGTAGTCATGTTTTAGTATTGACAGGCCCTGTTTGTCAGCAGGAATTTCTGTATTTGAGGGGATTTCCAGAATATAATTTGGAAAAAATGGCTGGCAAAGCATTAGGAGTCTATGCCAGGCAAGGGGGCGCAGGCTTTGCTGTCCATTGGCACGTCCTTGTGGGTGAGCTCCATGTGTACGGTGGTGTCACGGGACGTCGTTTGCAGTGCAGGGCCCACTGGGGGAGGCCTCTGTATTCAGTGGTATTTCTTGCTCTTGCTCTTTCTGTGAGTTAGTTTAATGCAGTTTTCATGGATAAGTGAATTAAACTGTTTTTGAAGACATGCAAAACCTTCTTAGGACATGGTGTGATCTCCTTGCCTTCTCTCTCCAATGATCCAGAACTTCCTGCTGAGGGAATAGTTTGAGAGGACAAAGGTGAAAGGCATCTTCTGGGAGCCGGTAGAACGGAAGGTTTCCAGAACGTGGTCACGGAGCAGTGGTTCGGCTCACACAGGCGGCTCTTGTTTAGAGTTTTAAAGGGATTCACAGGAGCAAGTATAAAGGACACATGGACGAAAACTAAGGGGGGGTGGAAGTGGGAGGGAGGTGGGGAGCACTGGGGGGTGGGCTGGGATGGGAGTAAAGGACAGAAAACTGTACTTGAACAATAATTAAATAAAAAAATCAAATCAGTAAAGTATTAAAAAATAAAAATAAAAGGGTCTTTCACTCTTTCAGTCAGTGTCAAATACCTACTGTCCTTTAGACAGATATGAGAAATGTGCTGTCCATGTAATGCAGGACAATAAAAACAGTAATGATGGCTTTTGGCTGTCTACACTTCAGTGTGGATGTACTGCTCACGTTTTGAAGGTGAATGTTAAGCTAGTTTATAGCTTACTGTGGGTTATAGCTTAATATTAAGTGAATATTAAGTGGTTTGTTTTAAGGGGAAGTGACACTCTGAGCAGCTACTGCCTTTTAGAGTTGCCTTTGGGGAACGGTTGTCAACTTCCATTTTTCTCACAGCTGGGGAAACACAAGCATCACCTCTGGGCTCTTGCTTTGTGCTGCGTTGTGGGGACCAGACTTCTGTAGGGCGTTATGACCTGTGACAGGCGGGTAGCCCCCGGCCCTATTTTCTAATGGATGATTTCTTACACTTGCCAGCTTCTAACAGTTACCAAGAGGAACCCATCCACACACACAGAACCTAATTCCTTTCCTCGTCCTGAGTCAGCTTCCCCAGGGGATGCTTTGCACACAATGCTATTGTTGCCAGATCTTGTCTTCTTGGAATCTTACGGAGGCTTCCCACTTCTCGAAGAGAAAAAGGCCAGTGTGTGAACATGAACTGCAAGGCTCCTGTTGGTCCCTGTGGTCTCTCTTCACACTTCTCCACGCGGCTCCTCCCACCCTGTCCCACCCCCCACCCCGCACCCCGCAGTGCTCCTCCAGCAGGAGGAACAACACTGGCTTCCCTCTCTCCAAAGGTCTTCCCCTGTGTATTCACGCAGCGCGTTCCTGCCGCTTCCCCTGCTCCAGGGCTTCGCTCATCCAGCACTTTCTTAGTGAGCCCCTCCCAGATCCCTCCACGGAAGTAACCCCTTTCCCCGGACCCTACCAGTGGGCCCCCACACCTCCCTCTCTGATCTCTTCCTACACAGTACTCACCACCATCTATCCTGCTATGCACTTTTAAAAGTTTGATCTCTGCGATAGAATGTAATTTTCTGAAGGGTGTGTGTTTTTGACCAGTTGGTCCCATTTAGGGCCTAACACCATGCCTGGTATATAGAGTGGGCTCAGTAAATATTAGCTAATGGATGAATGATTAATGGGTAGATTTTTTTTACTAGTCCCTGGTCCTTCTTCGTGTTACCCAGTTTCAGGAAACATTGGTATAGCAGCCGTGTAGGCGAAATTGAGCACACCACAGGAAACATTTATTTTTTTCTGGTCATTTCTTCCTCTTCTCTCGGTTCTAGGACTTGTTAAACGCCTGGATTTGCTTGTAGCCCCTGCCTGTCCTTGCTGTGAACAGTACTCTGGCAGGGACGCTGACACGTGCAGTGTGAGTGGGACTCTTGCGGGGGTGACAAGTTCACCCAGGGAGACAAATTTTTCTGCTGGGAAGCACCTTCATTTGTTCACTTCACCTATAGATGTTCTTTTTCCTGGTATGGTGAATGGTAGATGTGTCCCTGCCTTCAGTATCTTACAGTTTTTAGCTGGATCGACTTCAGATGCATTTGAACAAATGTATCTCCTCAAGGGTAATTGCCACTCACAGTGTACTACTTGGACCAGCATTGGCCTCATTTGGGAAATCGTTAGAAATACAGAATCTCGGGACCACTCCAGACCTATGGGACCAGAATATACAGGCAATGGTTAATTTTATGTCAACTTGGCTGGGTTTGGGTGTCCAGATATTTGGTCTAATGTTATTCCAGATGTTCCTGTGAAAGTGTTGTTTTTTTGGGGGGGGGGTGAGATTAACATTCAAATTCATGGACTTTGCGTAAAGCAGATTGCCCTCTATGTTGTGGGTGAGCCTTGTTCGGTCAGCCGAAGGCCTGGGTAAGACTGAGTCTGACCTCCCTGGGCAACGAAGAATTCGGCCAGCAGAGGGCCTCAGGCTCAAAGGACATCGGATCTTCCCTGGGTCTCCAGCCCGCCAGCCCGCCCTGCCCAGTTTGGGCTGGCCAACTCTCCACCGTTTTGTGAGCCAGTTCCTTAAACCTCTCTCCCTGTATGTATGTGTGTGTGTGTGGATACACACGTGTGCACACACATGCACACACACACTCCTGTTTGTTCTGTTTCTTGGGAGAGCCTTGATGAATACAATACACTTTTAAAAACCCTAGAAGATTCTATACATCTTTAAGTTTGAGAAACACTGCCATAAATAAACTCTCCTGGTAGAGTGATTTTGATGGGAACTGCTGTCAGCTGTAGTTTTAGGTGTTTAATTCTGTAACAGGACACATAAGGGCTGTAATTAAGGCCACTATTGTGATGCTGGACAGCAGCCATCTCCTGGATGAATGCCATTTTCTCTGAGTTATTGATTACATTGATTCTATTTTAGGATGCAAATATTTTTAGACTCATTTTTCCAGTTGAAGAGTAAAAGTTAGTATGCTTTCCCTCCCCCACCTTCCTTTTTGTCTTGATTTTCTGACATAAACAGTGATGCAGACTCCAGGGTCTGTGTGCTGTGAATCTGATGGACAAATTCACATGGACTGCGCAAGTTCTGTGGAGAAAAGGGAAGGCACAGCCACTCTCTGAGAGAAAGCACGCTTTGACCCCTTCCTGGACAGGCTTTTATTGCTTTCCAGTCACATTACAACAAAGAATGTTCTCATTCATTGTCCTTAGGTTTACTTTAAGTGATTACTTCTTACAGATAACAAAGAAAAAATGTTGCAAATGCAAGGGAATGATAAAAGTGATTGATCTGGTTACATTCCATCCTTGGGTTGGTTTAGCACAGACTTTAGGGAGTCACTTCAGAGATACACAGTAAACATCTGCAGTCTTAACTCAGGATGAGGGAGTTTTAGCAAAAGCAGGCCTTAAAGCAGCCTAGGCACAATGCCTGCCGGCCTGGTTCCCCGTGGGAAAGCCGATCTGCATGCCTGGGTCCTGTGTGCCGCCCTGCGCCCCATCAGTTTTCTTGTATGGTGCTGGGCCATATTCGCCATTGCCATGCCGATCAGTTTCCTATAAAACAGGATCTTCTTCTTCCCAAAACTTTTACCTTCATGGCCTCCAGACACATCGGGTCCTCTTAAGAACACTTAGTATTTTACTCTAGAGGGAAACACTCACACACAGATGGGGCCATATGCCAACTGTGCTTGTATGTGTCTCTTTCATACAGTTGGAATTTTGGGTTCAAATGTGGTGGTCAAACTGTCTTATAAGATGCTTTTGCAAGTCTTCAAGTTATGTGGATTTTCATGCCGCCTGCACTGTCCTGGGTTGGTTGCTTTATTTTATCGGTTAGGGCTGCCGTGAAGGAAGGCCTGGCGTTCTGTCTGACTTTGTCCTGCAAACCGCAGGCAGGAAACCTTGGTGCCATGGACTCTCACACACATGCTTCCCCTTCTCTTTAACGAGCCTGGTGCCGGCTCGTTTGGGCTGCCTGGACAGATTGTACCATGGCATCTTGTTATCCGTGGGCCGCGTAGACAAGCAGGGACTCCATGTAAACAAATTTTCTTGCTCTTTCAGTGATATTTCTTTGAGTATCATGTTCTTTAAAAGTGGCTGTCATATAATTTGTTGTGTATGTTTAATTTTGTAAGCAGAAGACAGCTAAAAATAGGTCTGCCTGTAAAAGGATGCCTCTAACCATCGCGTGTTCGCAAACCCCAGGCTGTGGTACCGTGGGGGTGGTCCTCTCCGTGGGAAGTGGCACTAAATGACACAGGGGGCAATTTCCTGCTCCAGCCAGTCACCTCAGGCTGCTGTAGTTTGGGGGTTGTCAGCTTTGGGTTTTTGTGTTGTCGTCACAGGACTGACTGCCGTCAGGGCTTGCAGCCGTGCGCGTGCCTCTAGTCTTCTGTCTCCTGAGCTCTTCTGTGTGGGCGCCTCCGACTGGCTGTGTGTTTGAAACCCGCTGGATAACCTTGCTGGCATACATTTCAGTGAGGAGTTGGTTCAGAGGCATGCCCTCAGAAGGGGGGCTCGGAGTCGGGCAGGCACTTTTATGGATATGCCTTTGAGCAGCCAGAGGAGGTGGGGTTCATTTTCCTCCTTCAGGTTCTCAGTTTATGCCTTTGGACTGTTTCATCGTTCATTGATTGTTGGCCATATGCTGTGAGCTAGGGACATCTAAAGGCGAAGTAAACATTTTTACTGTTCTCAGAATCTATTTTGGGGATAGATACATAAATACAATTTAAAGCCAAACAGATACTGTATCAGTCAGTATCAACACCACACCGTGGGCTTGGAGGAAGGAGTTTTTGTGGATGTGACCATGCTTAAAGGAAGAGGTAAGGATGGGAGTGTAAAATGGGAAGGGTAGCGTGGTTGTGGAGAGGCTGTCCCAGGTGGAAGCAGAGCGTGAGCAGAGGTGGCCAAATAAAGGGTATGTGGGAGGAGCGGAGTTTGTTCAGGTGTGCTTGGGTAACTGTCTGTGACGGGCATTCAGGGGGACAATGGCCTGTTGTTCCCATGCCTGTTTCCCGGGCTCGTTTTACAGAGTTGACCTACACTGAATCAGTGGCTCTGTAGTAAGAACTGTAGAGCGCCACAGATCCCGGAAGGATGCTGCTGCCTTGTTCGTGTGAGCTGCCCAACGGATACTTCCACCTTCCTCTGTATCTCAGTGTCCATCTCTTACTGTGTTTGGAATGTGGGCCTCTTTCTGTTTTGTGATCTTTGAAACATTCAGTACATGCTCACTGTGTGTGTAGCACGTAGCTCCTAGAAGGTGGGCCAATTCACTGTATGAAAACTTAATGAACATGTATATTAAACTTCGAAAACAAAGATTGCATAGAATTTTTTCCTCAACAGGTTTGTCCTTTTATAAAAAGAAGCTTTGCACACAAGGACCAGCACAGCATTCACTTGTTCTGAATTTTGAAATGTTTTTTTAAAACCCCTTGTAAAATATTTGAAACTTTGTGTTTTCTCATTTTTGTAGAGTTGACATCAGTAACTGATAGTAGTATTTTCCTTTGTGTTTATAGTACGGCCAAGTACAGCGTGTTGACATTTCTACCTCGATTCCTGTATGAGCAGATCAGAAGAGCTGCTAACGCCTTCTTCCTCTTCATTGCCTTATTACAGGTAACACTTCTTCATAAAAGTTCATTTGAAATTCAGAACCTTGATTACGTGCAGAACAAGCTTTTGCTGAAAGGTCACTTGCCTGGAAACGTGTCATAATACTTGAATGTAATTTCCTTTCTTCCTCCCGTTATTGTTTGAATGAACAAACACACGATCTTGCACAAAGAAAGACTCCTTTACGCATGCCTTAAGTTGCAATTACTAAAAAAGTCACCGGAAAATGGCCTTCGGGTCTTACTTTTAAAGTCTATTCTGTTCTACATATAGCGATGTTGGATAAAATTTTAAAAATATGTAACACACTTAGCTGGTTTTTAAATAAGGTAATTATTTTGGTGTAGCAGACATGGAGAAGAACCACAGAAGAATGAGTGGGGTTATATATATTTTTTTGGTAGAGGACTTTAATTTGTCATCTTCCCTCCTTTGGTCTCTTTCTTGTCTTGCAGCAAATCCCAGATGTATCTCCAACAGGAAGATACACCACCCTGGTGCCGTTGATCATTATTTTAACAATTGCAGGCATCAAAGAGATTGTAGAAGATTTTGTAAGTTTTTGCTTTCAGATAATAAAAACCTTTTATTGGATATAGTGTAACTCATTTGTTGCTTTGGGCTTTCTGTTTGAGACAGGACATTGGTCTATAGCCTGACTAGCCTCTCAAAGTTCATGATGGTGTTTTTGGGGGGCAGGGAGGGAATGGGTGCATGCAGTGTCCTTAATACCCCTACAACGTCACAGAAGTAGTTCAGACTGTGTTTTCTAATGTGCGTTCCTGGACCCTTTTTGGTTTTTATCAGTGATGTGCTCCTGTAGAGTTTGCTGATTTGCTGGCAAATGCAGGGCTGTATTGCTGTCCAGCATTGTGCTGGCTGTGCCGAGGTAATTTTACAAGAATCTTCTCCCTCCTCGTACTGATTTCACTGTGTCTCCAAGGTCACTGGCTATAACCATATTCATACTCCATCCTCTTTTCTAAGTCTGGGCCCTTTCTCTCCTACTCTCACCCCCATACTTGAAGTATTTTGTTTTTGGTAAAAAATGCACGCATCATATGTGCATTTTTTCTGGGAATAGGTAAATGAATAAATGTAAAATGGATAAAAGCAAAAATATTTTGCCCCAGAATTTTTTTATCAATAAAGTGAATTCAGTCGTTGTTACGTTTACCATACTGAGTCATTCCTTCAGTCTGATGTAAAACAAAAGAGGAGTGAGAAGTTTCACACTTCAAGGTGCTTGTTCATTGTTAGAACCTATATACAGTAATTCGAACCACAGCAGATGACGTGTCTTACCTTTGCTGCACCTGTCCACTGGAGTCGCCAGCCGTGCTGGTCACAGACCATTGAACTGAACTGGAGACTGTTGGCATCTCGGGCAGTTGGTTTCCTGCCCCCCCGCCCCCCCCAATTGATCCTTACTNCATACTGAGTCATTCCTTCAGTCTGATGTAAAACAAAAGAGGAGTGAGAAGTTTCACACTTCAAGGTGCTTGTTCATTGTTAGAACCTAAATACAGTAATTCGAACCACAGCAGATGATGTGTCTTACCTTTGCTGCACCTGTCCACTGGAGTCGCCAGCCGTGCTGGTCACAGACCATTGAACTGAACTGGAGACTGTTGGCATCTCGGGCAGTTGGTTTCCTGCCCCCCCGCCCCCCCCAATTGATCCTTACTGTCTGCTGTTTTAATTATTCATTTGGAACTTTTGAATCTAAGAACTTTTTTCTTTCTGTAACAGAAGCGACATAAGGCAGACAATGCAGTCAACAAAAAGAAAACAATAGGTAAGATACCAGGCTGGTCACTTTTTCCACTGGAAAACCTGAGAACGAGACCTGTGTTTAAGGAATTTTAAACAAGTAGTTAATAGTGTTGAGATAAGTTGGGGGCATGATCTATAAATACCTTAAAGAAACAGCAAAATGATCAACAAAGGCAATAAAATGTGAGTCCTGGCAATTAAGATTTGAATAGGACTGGTGTATTTTAGAATTTTAGAAAAGGTTATAATATGAGCTCCTTTCAGGAGCTCCACATATTTTATATATATAAAAAGTCCTAGCATCCCTATCCTTGGTTTGTAAGTGCTCCCTACCTGTGTGTCTAGATTTTCCTGTATTGGTTTCTAGAACATTAGCTGTGTTCGTGTGGGGTGTTTGTTTTGTTTTGTTTTTGGTAAATATTGTGACAGCAGCGTCATTTTCTTCTTCTGGGCTAAAGGTGAACAGATCTAACGTATACACGTCCATCTGTATGTGTGTGCGTGTGTGAAAGCACACGTGGCACATTGGCATGTGGACTGGGGCTCTGTCGTAGGCAATGGTGATGTCATGCCTGTGTGTCTGAGGACACGGTGTGTTTGAATAGGTTGGAATTGAAAGTGGAATTTTGGAAGGAGCCTTCTGGTTTGGGAAAGCTTATTTTGATTATCATCCATATTAACTGGTACAATTTTTTTTTCTTTTTCAGTGTTAAGAAATGGTATGTGGCATACCATTATGTGGAAAGAGGTAAACACTGTTTTTAAAGATATACCAGATTGTATTGATGACTTGTAATTAATTGCCGGTATTGATTACAGTATAAAATTTGTGTTAAGACACGGGTCATTCCTATCCAATGTAAGTTTAGGTTGTGGAGTTTTCCCATGAGGTTTACTTAGAACTGATGCGTGTTTTCCTTCTCTGCACCTTCTAGACCGTGCTCACTGTGTCAGTAGAGTCGTGAACTTCACTGTCCCTGATGGATATTTCTAAAATCTCGAAGCATTTTCTAGTTTCTAAATTCAATTTAAGAAACATTTTGACCTGGCCGGTGTGGTTTAGTTGGTTGGAGTCTTGTCCCATAAACTGGAAGGTCACAGGTACAACCAGGGCACATGCCTAGGTTGCGGGTTGAGTCCCCATTCGGGGTGTGTGCGAGAGGCAACCAATCAATGTTTCTCTCTCATTGATGGTTCTCTCCCTCTTTCTTCCTCCCTTTCCTCTTTCTCTAAAACCAATAAGCATGTCCTTGGGAGAGGATAAGAAAGATCAAAAGAAACACTTTCCCTGGTCTTCCATTCTCTTTATCTCTGTTCAGTTTTTTAAAGGTTTTTTAACTTTTGGGATGCAGGAAGGGGGTGTGGTGTAGGGGTTGGAAACCATCCCACTGCGATTCTGAGGCAGGGCCGACTGGGGACAAAGGTAGTTGCTGCTCTTCACTCTACAGCATCCAGAAGCCTCCACATCCCGGAGGCATGAAGTCTGCAGCACTGGGGAATTGTGTGGTTTTTTGGTTGCTTATATTGATGAACAGAAAATTTAAAAGCTATATTCTGTGCCATCTGCATTTCTCGGATCTGATAAAATTAGCTTTTTAAGTGAGTCTCTGTTTTAGCTGGACCTTCTTAAAAGTCACAGATGGTTTTGGGGGATGACTCTCATTTCTCCGCTGTTCAAAGCCAATTTACATGATTTCACAAGAAAATTACTTTTTAGAAGTGTAACTCAGAATAATTTCTCTTGCTAAATGTTTAGTAAGCAGTGTTTAAAATTGCTGCTGTGATCTTTAATCTGCAAAATGCCAGTGACATGGTAACTGTAGTCTTCATTTTAGTTTTTGTTTTGTCTTTATTTTGTTATAGGAGTCCCTTTGTAGTGTTCTGTGATAACACCTCAACCTTGGTAACAACCCAGAAGTCCTATTAATTGACCTCACTCTCACTTGGAAGTGGGGTGATTCTTTGTCAAGGGGTTGGAAACTTGACCCCACAGAGAGTAGAAATGCTGTAGAATGCAAGGACTCCCATGGCGTTTTGGAATGGCCTATTTCTCTAAGGTTCCTGCTGCCAGCCTCCTCCCCTGAAAGGCGCTGACACTGGCTGGTGCGGAGAACAGCGTGGATTGGGGAGGATGACGCAGCTTGAAACAGGAAAAAGGGGAGTGATGATCTGCGAATTCTGGGCCCAGGGGCCAATGGCCTCGTGAACTCCTCATACACATTTGGAGGAAAAAACAACAACTTATTAATATGATTCACTATGTATTTTATTTCAATTAAAATGTATTGTTTGTTTATTTTAATGGGGCTCTAGGCATGCACCAGACTGTGTTAGGCATTGGGGACACAGAGAAGTAGCTTGACCCCGCTCTCAAGGAGCTGTTTTTCCAGGGGTTGTCAGACTTCGGCCATCCAGATCACCTGGGGGGCTGGTGCAACATGCGGGCTGGGCTGCACTCTCCGAAGCACTGATCCAGTCATTCTAGGGCAGGCTCTAGAATTTGCGTTTTTAACAAGTCCCTGGGTGAGGCTGATGCCGCTGGTCTGGGGACCACAGGGTAGAAGCACCAGAGATAGGCAGCAGAACAGTGTGCAGTGCAGGCGCTGAACTCTGGGACGGGGGTGCTTCAGGAGCTCTGGGGACATCTGGGTGGGTCAGGAAAGGCTCCCATTTTGAGATGCTCTAGTGTGCTCTCGAAGGATGAACAGGAGGCAACCAGTTTAAGACAGAGGAAACTGGGTGGAATTCCGAGATGCCTGGGAAAGCCAGGCACAGCTGCAGAACTGTTCAGAATAGGATGAGAATGTGGGAGAGGACAGGTGGCGAGAGGGCCCTGGTAACAAGTGCCAGAGAAGGCAGGCACAGTGGAATCCACTAGCTTCAGGCCTCACGAAGCGATAACAACTAATCGGAACTGCCAGCACTCAAGTCAGTGGTCCCCAGGATGTAGCGGAGCCATTGGGAAATGCTGAGAGGCAGCTCTGGGGTGGATCTCGACAACTTTGGTTGACTTTGAGAAGACTTTTAGGCTTATTCTTCAAAGTTCAAAGGCTTGAGAAATCCTCTGAGGCTGGAGTGAATTCAAGGATCCAGGAGGGTGGTCTCTTCACTTTAAAATTTCTTGCTCTAGATAGTTTCACCCACTGAAGGGACAACTAGGCATAAGAACACCAAATAGAAAGCCAATTTCAAACAAAATTCCAAGTAGTTTCTCATGTACATGCAACTTCTTAGTACTTTGTTACTGGGGAATAATTGTTTCTTTATTTCAATAATAAAGATGGGAGAAAGCCCTAATTTCCCTTGTCCTCCCATTTTGAATTTTAAAAAAAGCTACTGCTTTTTTTCCCTTTCAAAAACATGGCTAATTTTCCTTTCTAGTTTTTAAGACTAATTGCTTCTTCTGATTTTGTTTTATGTAATTAAACTATTTACATAAAATATTTTTACACTTACAAAACCTTTTCAATTTTCATAGGAATTTCTTGCTTTTGTACTGATTCTTTAAAAGTAGCTCTGTAGCATTTATTCTTTGACTTCTCTTCGTTATGGAAGATACTTTAATTATATGTCTTCCTCTTGCTTACTTAAAAGCAGGCACTAACTTCAAATGTACAGCAGTTCTGGAATTTAACTGACCACCCTTTCCTATGTCAAGCCTGATTCCTTAGACTTCCCATGCAATTTGATGAGTGATTCACAGCACTCATAGGACACCTTTTAGTAAACATTTCTTTTTTATTGCAAATTAAATGGCTAGGGCCATTCTCCCAGGTTGCAAAATCCAGTGGTTTTTCACAAGTATCATGTTATGTGAAATCCTTGATTTCTGAGGGAATAGTAACATGGGTTAGAATACGACACCGAAAAGACAGTGCCCATTCTGAGTTTTGATTGGTTAGTGTGCTGGGGACGGCCCTCCTTGTGCTGTCAGAGAGTTTAACTAAACTAAACTGCACGTAACCACCCTGTAGTTTCACACTCCTAGAGCTTGTTCACTCAACACTCCCGCCGGCAGAGACTAACACGTGCCTGTGTCATGCCAGGTGTGTGTGTTTATTTCCTTAGTCACTGCATCAGCCCCGCAACGTTGGTGGAGGTTTGTACCTATTTTATTAGTGAGGACATGGGAGTTCAGAGAGGAAAAGAGCCTGTCAAGATCCTCTAGAGCTGGGTTACTTGTGAAGCTGGGATTTGGGCCCAGGCCCGCCGGACTCGAAAGCCTACATTCCATTCAGCCAGGTGCTCATGTGATCTCACTTAAAGGATCTGTAGCCACTTGGCCATGGTGCTTATTTTCTTCAGATGCCTGTTTCCTTGGCTTGGGGTCTTCTGTCCAGTGGAGTGTTTCTCATGGTTGTCTCTGACTTAGGCTACGGTTATTTTTCTGGCAAATTCTTGAGGCTGTATGAATCTTCTGTTTTATGTGGTATATTTCTGGGGGACCTTTCAGGTGGACTGTTCATGGATGAATTTAGTATTGCCTTTTTATCAGACCACTGGCCAGATGGCTCAGTTTTAAATCTGGGTTGTGTAACCCTGATTGAATTATTTCACTTTGAGCATCAGTTTTCTTATTTGTAAAATGGGAAAAATGTGATTTACATGTTTTAACTCATATGATCCTCAGTGTAATCCTGTGAAATGAGTTCTGTTGGTTTCATCAGCTGAATGAGAAAAGTGATACCCACAGACTTTATTAGTGTTACAGAACAGACCTGGTGGGGTGGGGGCGGGGGTGAGTGAGCAATATACTATTACCAAATGGTCTCAACCTTGTGCTTCGGGGGTCCCCTCGCCACCAGGGAAAGATGTCTCTCAATGCTTCGGGGGTCCCCTCACCACCAGGGAAAGACGTGTTTCAATGTCAGAGATTGGTTAAAAGGGAAGGGATTATTTAAAGAGTTATACAAACTTAAGAGTAATAATTTAAAGTCTTCATTGAAACCCCCAAGTTCTTTAGAATGCCCACAAAACACACAGTCCTTCCTTCCCCCTCTGCCCAGTCTCAGGTTCTGTATTTCAGAAAAAGACGTCCTTGGTTCTTCTCTGCCCAAGCCGAGTGGTCCCAAAAAGATACTGCATGCTGCTGCACCTGTGTTTAAATCCCTGTGCCAATCTTTTCCTGCTGCACCATTTCCGACTCCTCCCACATTTGGCCACAGTTGCCAGCATTCCTGTTTTCTTCCAGCTTTACTGGGCTGTGTAGTAAGTCTGGGAAGGTGTGGCCCTGTGGTGTGGAGCCAATCATCTCCAAGCTCTTAGTCAGGCTCTGTAACCAGGGGGAATTGCTTCCCAGTTGCATCATGGGTTAAAGTCACTGCCATCCCCCTGGCTCACAGCTGTTTAACATATGCATGAAACCAGTTAAAGGTTATAGATACATGAAATAACCATTCTAGAGTTTATCTGCAAAACTATTGCTATTCAAAACAACCTTCAATGGCCCTGCACCATGTGTCCCATCCCCAGCTCAGACTTGTGGGGGTGAGGACATCCTATATATATATATTTGTAATATTTCCTGGATGCTGAGTTCTGGACCCCACTACAAATTCGTGCTTGGGCACCCTGCTTGGCTGCACCCTGTTACAATAGGACTAGTTCAAGGTCACTCAGAGCTTGTAAGGAGCTGGGACACAACTGGAGGATTTGAATTCAGAGCTGTGCACTTAACCAGTCTGCCCAACTGCACCCGGCTGCGGCACTGGCCCACAGTCAAGATGTGGGATTTGTAAGTGGTTGAATGATTATAAGAAAAAGAGACCTTGATAGTTCTGACTCATCTTTCTCCCCCTCCCCTTTCTTTCCTTTTTTCCCTTTTCATTCAGTATCATTGCAAAGAGGTAATAATACATTTGTCTGTACCGAAAGATTATACTTTTGTTCTTGTCAAGGAAAATAATTTGGGCTTCTCCACCTTAAACTTCATGACATAGTACTATAGTAATTTTTCTTCAAATACTTAACCACATTTATCGCCATTTGTGCTTTCTTTTCTTTCATGCCTCTCTGTCCTTGCCCCTGGTTTTCTAGGTGACGGTGGGAGACGTTGTGAAGGTCGTCAATGGGCAGTATCTCCCAGCAGACGTGGTCCTGCTGTCATCCAGGTCAGGTGTGCCAGAGTGGGCACGGTTTTTGAAATAGTGTTAAGAAACAGTAAAATTTTCAATGGTGACTGCTGACATCTCAAGCCTTCCACCCTGAGTCACCAGCTTTCTCTCTCTGGCCTATTCTTCCATTACCTGTCATTTGCTCTTTTCTGCCTTAATACTAAATTTTCTTTCTCCTATTTATTCCTTTGTCCTATTTGGGGGGAGCTTTTTCACATGTATCTATTCATTTTAGTCTCATGGCTATTTGGGGCTATTCCTTATTGTAGGAGAACATTCGAGAGCAGTGGAGTGATGACTTCAGTAACCTCCAGGTGGCAGCATGTCTGAGACTTCACATCCAGTCTCCTGAGGGGTCCTGCCAACAATCTCTGCCGCAGAACCGTTTACTAGCTATTCAGAGAAGTGCGGGCATTTTCTTAGCGTAACCATGGCCTGCAGATGGTGTTTCCTCTTCTTTCATCCACGTTTTGCTTTCTTTCTGCCCAAGCATTATTGCCACATTTTCTAGGTAGTTTTTACTAGAAAGGTATCAGCACTAAGTGGCTTAAATACACAAGACAGTCATTGACTTTTCTTTGGCTCGATACATAAGATTACATATTAAAGAATGAGTGACAAAATTAGAGTAAGAGTACTCTTGAGTTCAAGGTTAAATGACATGAGGTCAAGACTAAAACTTCTATATTCCTGTTGGGAATCACAGATGCTCACATTCTATGCATATTCTTTGGGTTGAAGACAATGTTTCTTTTATTGGATTTGATCACACACAAGAGTTTAAGCCTAGACATGAATTTTCTGCTTGAGATAGAAGGTTTAAAAATAACCCTGTTATCTCAATGTAATTTTTATCTCAAGGTATCTCAGTGGTTATTTTTAACCACCACTCAAAGGAGTGGTTAAAGCATTCTCTATGTGGGGTAGCATTCGTGTTCCCTTACAAAGAAAATCTCAGTAAAATGTGGATCGCTTGCTGGTTTGGGGTCAGATTTCTGGTTGTGGCCCTCAGAAAACCTGTTTGCAATATGAGACGGACATCTGGTCTTCAGGGTGGTCATTCGTCTGCACTCGTGTCAAGCAGCCTGCTGACGACATTGTTCATGAATCGTCCCAACAACCCTGGGTGTCTGTACTTTACACGGAGAAAGCAGGGAAGCAGAGGCATTTTCAACAACTTGCTGAAGCCACGTAGCCAGGAGAGGTAGCACCAGATCTTAACTTGGCTGGTGGGTGGCACAGTCCCTTCTCTTAGCCACTGACAATGCTGCCTAAACCCAAACACTGCAGCTAGTATCTGCTCTGCTTAATTTTAGTTTTTGAGTTTTCTGTCCTTAAAATCAGGTGTTCTGATTGAAAAGTTGCCTGTAGACAGAGTACAAGGAGCAGGGCTGTAGAGGCTTGCCAAGCCTGTGCCTTGATTCCTGAGCCCTCATGGCTGTAACTTTTCAGAAGACGGGTTTGTACTGCCTGGGGAGGCTCCTTCGGTCAGGAGGAGTGGGCCAGGGCTCAGACTTTAAGTGTCTCCCATACCCTTTGGCTAGGATATCATGCGCTTGCCCTAACCTGTCCGCCCCCTTCTCATTTGCCCTCAGTTATTTCTGTTACTTGAGGTCGGGCAGCCATTATGTGGGGCCCATAAGGGCAGATCATTTGTATTGGTGTTGAGCCCCAAACATGAGTGTTTGTCTTTCTACCAGTTACTGCAACTAAAGTGGCCCTTCATACAGCTGGCCCGTGAATTACACAGGTTTGAAGTATGTGGGCCCACATACGTGTGGGTTTTTTCAGTAAATACTGTTTTCCATCCGTGGTTGGGAGGATGCAGAGTGCCAATGATGTGCATTGGTCAGTGAACATTTTATGTGGGGGACTTGAGCATCCACATTTGGTATGGGAGGTTCCGGAGCCAACTGCCTGCAGATGCTGAGGGACAACTGAGGGGTAGTTAAATTTATGGGGAATTAAGAGTTAAACTTGAATTTTTGACTGCTCAGTGGGGGCTGGTGTTGGCACCCCTGACTCCTTGGGTTGTTCAAGGGTCAACTGTAGCACTCTTTTGAAGGGCTTGTCTGCAGAAATAGTTTCCTTTCATAGAGTCTTTATGAGCTTCACATTTGTGGAAGGACCTTACTAAACTTTGGCTTTTTTCCCCTCTCTCCTTAGTGAACCTCAGGCAATGTGTTATGTTGAAACAGCTAATCTAGATGGGGAGACGAACCTTAAAATACGTCAGGTAAAGTTACGTTTTACGACTCGTATTGTCAAGGAGGCCCAAACCTGGTCCCCATGTGTACCAGCCAGTGCTTTATCAGGAAGAAAAAAATTTCTGCACAGAAGGTTATGCCTGAACCCTAATGGAAGCTATGGGGAGAACATGCCCTCTATTATTATGAGGGGAACTGCTTAAGAGTGCTGATGGACCTAAACCAGTGGGCTCCCTCCGTGAATGGGTCAGGAAGGGGGTCGTGCCTTGACTTAGATCTCACTGTGCTCTCTGTTGGTGCCTGTGGGGAGAGCCTCCGGGGGTTGAGCTGCATGGTGGAAAGTGCAGCACCTACGGGGAGAGATGAAGTTAGACAAACAATGGGTACCTCCCTTTCCAGTGTTTTAATGGAGATTCTAATTTTAGACAGTGGTATATTAGATACAAAATTTCCATTCTTTAAATAAAGCTATTCTTACCATATTTTAAAATTCTAGAATGAAGAATAGTCTTTAATACTATTATTAAAGTTGAGTTTGATAATTCTGTTGACATATCTTTCTTTTCCACCTCAAATATTTGATTTAGACTTTTTTTTCTGTTTAAGGAGGAGTTACTGTGTGCTAGATACCACACTGTTCTAAAGGGGTACTTTATGCTTATCACCAATATTAGAATATAGCTCATGAATATGCTTTTCTGTAAGGCGTTTGAGTATGTGAAAGGTTACTAAACTCAGGTGTTTCCAGCGCAGTGGTGGAATCTTAACTTTCTGCTTCATCGAATTCATTTGAAACTTTTGCGTTAGATTGCTGCCTGTGAACAAACCTGCCCTAATGTTGATCTTGTGGCTTGACAGTCTGATCCCTGAGCCTTCCCAAGTTATTTCATTTTAGAGGATTCATAATTTAGATTAACAGTGGGGATGTGGAATGTTGTCCCTCGATGTGGAAGATTGTCATACATTTCCTCTTTTGATTTACCATTTTAGGGTTTGAATCACACGGCTGATATGCAGACCAGGGAGATATTGATGAAGTTGTCTGGGACTGTGGAATGTGAAGGGCCCAACCGCCACCTCTATGACTTCACTGGAAACTTGAACTTAGATGGGAAAAGGTATCACTGTCCCCTTTCTTAGCATTTTTTTAATTTTTTGAATGGGACTAAGAATTACTGGAGCTTTGGAATATATTAGTTTGTTTTTTGCTTTCACAATATTTCAAAAAGAGTGGGATTTCTTCATGTTTAGCTTAGATATAAGCTTTTTAGGAACCGCTGTTTCAATCAATTTAAACCATCCCTGAAATTGAAAGAAAGAACTGATTTTTGTTAAGGAAGAACAGCCAGAGGGTCTGAAATGAGACTCACAGCATTGGCCTGTTCTTTCTGTGTGTATTGCCTGCCAGGGAGGAGAGATGGCTTTGACTGCACGCTGTTATCCAGAAAAGTGGAAGGGGGTTTCCTAAGGTGTGTGAAAGCAAATGGTGTCATTAGAGAGACCCTTAAGTAGGAGTTGTTTTTAGAAAGTTAAATGAAAGGAACAACAGTTAGTTTTCCTTGAAAATATCCACTGCCCTGTTGTCTATATTCTGTCGTCTTTGTTTCTTGGCATTGTTTTATTGTCGGAGAGTCATTTTTTGTCATTACGTTGGGGTGCAGTTTTGACCTCTGCTTATCTGTAATCCACTGCTGATCAATGCTCTCCACCTCTAGTGTTTGAACAGACCCATAGAGAGGGACCTGATGGTGGGAACCAACCCCAAATGACCATGACAATTGCATGTGACTGCTCTCGCCTCACGTCTCAGTCCGTGTGCAGAGCCATTCCACCGGTTCCCATTTCGAGTTTCTAAATGATCACTTGGCCTTTTATCTGATCATTGCTATTCTTGACAAATCTGATATTATTGCTTTATTGCTATTTTTTCTTATAATGAACTCTAAAATAAACCGGGTTTCCCAAATGAATAAACATCTGATTATTTGAGCAATTTCTTTCTTTAGTTTTATAACCGGATTATGAGACACAATTTCCTCTAACATTTTATAGGAAAACAAAAAAAAAATTCTTTTGTAGTGATCAATGGATAAGAGAAACCTTTCTGGTGGGTCTTTTTTTTTTTTTTGAGATTAAGTTAATGATAACCTTCCTTGACTGTTCCTCAGTGAAATATTTCAAATTTGAGTAAACATTTGATTTATGTGGGTTTATGTTTAAGGGGGAAGCTCATGCTCATTTTCAGACTATCATTGAATATAAATATTATTTCTTGTTTTTAGCCCTGTTGCCCTTGGGCCTGACCAGATCTTATTAAGAGGTACACAGCTTAGAAACACTCAGTGGGTCTTTGGCATAGTTGTTTACACTGGACACGACACCAAACTCATGCAGGTAAAACATTTCTATGCTGAAAAACAATGCTAATTTTAGTCTGTAAAATTTTTTTGTTCTGTTTTTATGGCATAGAGTAGAACTGTAGATGTTGCATTTAGGAAGCTTGAGTTTGTCTATGACCCTAAGTTTGGAAAGGAAGTGCCTTTATGGTTCTTTAGATAGTTTCTCATAGATTTCTGTTATTATGTCAGATGTTGTTACCTCCGGCTTGAAATACCAATGATATTGTTTTCCATATTTAGGGGGACAGTCAGTTCTAACACATTTTATCTGCTGGGCTTGAGTGATGACTTGTTCCTTCTTTATTTCTCTCACTGCTTCTGCTCCTCACTCCATTAGTTAGGATTTTACAGTGAATTGTCTTAGCTAACTGAATTTTAGACCATTTAAAATCAGTTATGTTGAACTAATGTTTATTCTTTATACACCAAAAAAAAAGTAATGAAAATGATGTTGCTCCTTCTTCCTGTTAATATTTTTAGTATTATTAGCTGTGAATTTGCAGACCACATATATATTTGGACACATTTTGCTAGACTGTGTTGAAATTCAACAGCAATTAGTGTCCCTATGTGTCACTTCTTATATTTCATTAGTATCACTTGGCTATCTTATTTTCCTAATGGTAGCTATTAATGAGGATTGGCTTTGCATCTTGTAGGACTTTTTTGTATCATTTCTAAAGCACATACTTAACTATATTATTAACTTAAAAATGTCCAGTGACCACTGCACACTGTGTCTTGTGCCAAGCTGAATGGATACAATAGTGAAAGGCCCAACCTTGGCCCTGGTAACCACATGCACTTAGGACTAGCAGGGAGTTAGGATGTAACGGGTACCATTACAGAGTGCGTGATGTATACCGAAGGGTCAGCCAACCCAGGTTCAGGGGCATCAGCTGGCTAGCTACTAAGAATGATACCAAGAGGCATATTTGAGGTGTAGAGTTGGAGAAGGGAGGCTATTGTGTTGGTCTACTCTTAGAGGTCAAATGAGTTAAATACTTGTTAGAACAGAGGAAGCTAGAGACTCGAGTGTCCACACCAGCTGAGTAACGGAGCTGAGACAGAGGCAGGAAATGGGGGGAAGTAGAAGGATTGAGAGACTCACTGAAGTTGAAGATTGTTAGAGTTGCTGGGGGACAGCTGATCAGTGCGTAGGGTGTTGTCTCTGAGTTTCTAGGGTGGAGGGTGTGTAGAACGGGGAGAGCTGGGAGTGAACCGTGGGAGTAGGAAGCTAAGGGTACAGCTGTTGGAGGGCGTTTGATGTCGAGGAGTAAAGGACAGAGGCTCCACCATTTGATGGGTGAGTGCTGCGGCTTTGAGGATCGCACCGTGCCAAAACTGGGGTACAGATGGGTGCCGTAAGCCAATTGCTCCAATCTTGAAGGAGTGAAGGGTCTGAGAGATGGGTGGATTTGCTGAGGGAAGAGGCGGAAGGTAGTGTCGTGGAATGGCATGAATTTTACAAGTGGGTTTTTAACATGGTATTAGAGGAGTAAAATGTCAGCAGTGTTATTGGGTCCCACATGTACATTCAGTAATATTCTCTTGAGATTCTGAAGAATGTGAGTCTTCACTGGCGTATCCTCTGCTTGCAGGGCCTTCAGGAAAGGGTGCCCTCCACTGGGTAAGGCAGGGGCAGAACAGCTTCGGAAAGAGGGCGAGGATGTAGGGCACTGTTGATCCTGGAATGGCAGGGCCCGGTGTGGTGGAATGGTCGCAGTGAGTGTGTGTGAGAGAGGGGGTCCATGCAGCCAAACAGTGAATGTCTGCTGAATGCTGACAGGCAGCTCTTGGATGACCCTTATTCAGTATGTCTGACACGTGCTCCATCCATCCTCCCTGCTAGGTTCTCACTCACTCACAGGTGCTTGCTAGTGATAGGTTTGGTTGTTCTGAGCCTCCTGTATGTGAAGACTATGTTGATAAATAGTGCTTTGCTGCCTACTGCGTGTTTTCTAACTTTCTGAGTCAGTGCCAGTGTCTACTGTCTGACACTTTTGGAGCTCCACTAATCGTAGGTCACTTCTGTTTTTCTATGAAGTGACAAAGAGATCACAAGAGTTTGAATTTGTGCAGGGCCCCAAGTCTAGTCTTCAGACTGTGCGTATGACAAATGTAGTCATTCTTTAAGATTCCCGCAAACAACCAAATTACACTGGTTGTTTTCTCAGGCTGTCACTGTTTTTCTGGATCATATATTAGCAATACAGCTTTGTAGTGGAGGTGTGTGAGATCATTGTTACGCTTAAAATGAACCCATCATCTCTTCAGTCAGCAAGGTGTGCCCTAAGTCACCTTATGAATCTGCGTGCTGTGAGTGTGATGGGCACCTTTCCTTGCACCCAGATGTGATAAACCTCTAAGGCCTGTGACATGTTGACTGAGTGCGGAATAATGGAAAGCCCCAGGAGTGTCCGTGGTAGAGTCGATCGCTGTGACTTCAGGGCTGAAATAACAGAAAAATGATGAGTTTTCATGAGGAATCGGATATACGCACATAGCTGGAAGCCATTCTGGTAGGGAGATAACATGTTTCCCCTGGACTTGTGCTGCTGGACCACAGAGGAGACGTGCGATTGCTTTAGGGCTCTTCTATTTGTCTTTCAAACTCTCCTCTCAATGCCTTCCACTCTTCAAATTTCCCTTGCTTCATGTTGAGCGTAGTTACAGGTAGAAATATCTCAGTGTCTACTGCTTCTCTTGGCTGATTTAATGGGAAAGAGATATTATCACAGAAATCACAGCAAATACTTAGTGTCCGATGTACTAAGTAGTTTGCTTGTATTTCTCCCTCATTTCTCCCTCAGAATGGCTCCGTGAGGAAGGTACTGTTATTTCCATCTTTTAGATGAGGACACTGAGAATCAAAGTGTCTAAGTGTGTTGCCAAAGTCGTACACCCGGGCAGAGAGAGAGCTTTGTTTCAAAACTTGGCAGTCTGGTCCCTGAGCTCACATTCTAGCTCATATTCCTCTGCCTGCTTTCTTAGGAGGAAATGAAATATGTAAAATTCAGGTCAGATGTAAACTTTGACAGAAGATGACATTTTGGCCTGTTGCCATTAAGAGCTCTGTTGTTCAGTGCTTCCTAAGAATTTTACAGAACTTATGATGCTAGTTGGAATTTCACACGACAAGCTCCTCCTCAAAAGTTGACAGATGGAAATGAGTAAAGACAGCTCAGCTTTTCACCAAGCGCATGTGTTGAAGCCTGAAGTTTTGGGCTCTTGTGTTGCATGAAATATAACTTTTCCCACCTCCGTTAACTGGCCAGGATTTAACTGCTGGAAAAGATCAGAAGTTCACAAGTGAATAAAGTCACAGAAATGATGTTTATTGTAATTTTTTCTGCCTGTACCTCCAACGAATGTTTACTTAAAATGATAAGGTCATCCCTAGTTTTAAAAGACTGGGATGGGCAGGCTTGGAACTGGTTCCTTGGCTCTTGACCTGAGGCCAGAGGTGATGTGTCATCCTCGTCAACCTTTAGATGGCATTTGATTGACGGTAGGGCAGCTTTTACTAATGGATTTTCATTTAGATTTTAGAGGAATTTTTAAAAAGTCTGTCAAGGGCAAATAATTTAGAAAGCTAGAATGACAGGGAGAAAAGGGTATATCAAGGAAGGTGCTGTTGTGCTGTTAAGACAGTGACTGGACTTAGCTTTTCAAAACTGCCAGTCTGGCTCTCCCGACTCCCACCCCATGGAAAGCCTTGGCCGTGAGAGTAGCGTTGCTGGGCTTGGCGACAGAATTCAGATCCTTTCAGAGATGCCACGGCACGAGTTTTTCTGCGGAACTGAGAAATTGCCTTCTATTTTCATCTTAATTTTATTATCAAATTGTGACTTTATTTGCCCTTTCCTTTTCAGAGATATTTTCATCTTAGTTGTGTTCATGTTCAGATAAATGGAGAACAGGGCAGAGTGCTTGCTGACTTATGTATGGATAAGGCACCATTTTTATGGCTTCTTAGTGTCTTATAAGCTTTCAAATCAGTTGATCTCTGCAAATCAGTGTTGTCTCTAAAGAGACAGGCTCATGGCTCATGGTAAGAGGCCTGCAGACCTAAGCTCCTATGCTCATCTCCCCCCTACACAACTCAAAGTTGTGATGTTACAGTTCTGTAGGTTGGAAGTCTGATATCAAGTGTCCACAGGGCAGCGTTTCTTTCTGTAGAACACTCGGGAGGCTCTAGAGAAGAATCTTTCTTGCCTTCTCCAGTCTTTCCAAAGGCTGCCCGAATTCCTTGGCTCAGGACCGCCTTCCCTCATTTTCAAAGCCAAGTGTTGCATCTCTGTGACCATGCTTCTGCAGTTACACCGCCTGGTCAAGGACCCGTGTCATTACTGATTAAATTGGGTCCACTCAGATAATGCAATATAACCTCCCCAATCAAGGGCCTTAATTTAATCACACCTACAAAGTCCCTTTTACCACCGAAAGTAACATGTTCGTAGCATCCAGGTACTAGAGGTACAGCTGTCACTGGGGGAGAGTCATTATTCTGCCCACCACAATCACCTTCAGGAAACTTTTAATGAAATGACTTTAAGTGCCTAACTGTCTAGTACAAACAGTTTTACTTACTTTTCCACTGCCAAGAGGATATAGTCCCAAGTTTCCCACCTAATGTGAAGTGGGCCTTGAATTCGGCGTTAATGAGTATTTCTAGACTCACTTCCCAGCACTAGCCTCTGTCTCACTGGGCTGGTTTCCCCACCAGTGGTGAGAGATCTGGCCACGCACACTTATAGATGTTAGGTTATCTTTCTGCTTTTGTTCTACCTTCCAGTTTGCATTCTGTTTATGATTTGGGACTCCATTCGGATCTCTTCTGGCCACTAGAGCTTTCCTGACTTTCATTGCTTGTTTCTTGTTCAGTTTTCCAAGTGAATTATTTGTCCATCCATTTATTTTGATACCTATTGATGTTCTGTTTTGCATTATTAATGTGTATGTATTCATATGTCTTTTTTTCAATAAATGTGTACTTTCAAATCTATCTTTGTATATTGATTGTAGACCTAATTATTACTTTGAAGATTCTCTCTAGATTTTTAGGATATAGATTCTTTCAGTTTTTCTTGAATTAGAAATATTCTGATTTCTTTTACATTGGACTTAAATGAGTTGGAACCTGTTGTGTTCAAAGATAATGCAAGTAGCTAATTTTATGCTAAATCGTGATTATAAGAAGTACAGGTTGAATCCAGTAGAGTTGAAATGTGTTTTTTAACAAGGCGGAATGTGTCTTCTGTCATCTTTATTTAAAACTAGCTGCTGATTCAGGAGTATGGTCCACTTTTTAATTTCACTGGTTATTTGGCAACAATAGCTTTTTATTTTTATTTGTTGAATTTAGGTAACTTACCTTTTTTTTCTCCCCACTCCTTGCCCCTGAGTCTGTGTCAATCTTACTGATTTTAAATGCTTTTGTACAGAATTCCACCAAAGCTCCTCTTAAGAGATCAAATGTTGAGAAAGTGACCAATGTGCAGATCCTGGTGTTGTTTGGCATCCTCTTGGTCATGGCCTTGGTGAGCTCAGCAGGGGCCCTATACTGGAATGGGTCTCAAGGTGGAAAGAACTGGTACATCAAGAAGATGGGTAAGTGTCTAGGTGGGTTGTTTGTTGAAGGAGGACAAAACATTTTTTGGAAAACCCTTCCATGCGCGGCTTACGTGTGGTGGCCATCCATATTTCTCTGCCCTTTGGCTACTCTGTATAATGCCAGCCTTTCAAGGAGAATTGAAAGATTAGGAGTCATGTGATGAAGTAAAGATAGATATATTTGAGGATTGTTTTATATTCAAGGGATTATTTTTAACTATAATTAAAAGTTCTTTTCTTAGTGGTTGCTCTAGGATTACAATGTATGTCTTAATTATGAGCCTCTCCTTCAGATTAATAACAATTTAGTTTTGGTACAATATAGACAATTTCCTCTAATATAGATCCATCTTCTCCCCTGCTGTATGATATTTTTATCATATATCGCATCTATCTAGAATAGTGTTGTAATTAGTGATTTATACAATCATGTCTTATAAAGAAACAAAAAGCAACAAGAAGTAAGCTTATAGAGTTGTTTTACATTAACCTACTTACTTCATTTCTTCCTGTGGATTTGAGTTACCAGCTTATGTTGTTTCTTTGCTTCATGTGGCTTCATTCTTTCGTCACTCCTTTGTGTTCTCATATATATTACATCTGTATGTAAGTCTAATAATATCATTTTATAATAATTTGTGCCATTTTTACTTTAAATCCAAAAGAAAGGATAAAAGTCTGCCCTTATATTGTCTAAGTACCTATAAAATCACCTGTACTGCTGCCCGTTGTTTCTTTTTGTGGATTTAATTACCGCCTCTGTTGTTCCCTTTCGTCTTGGAGAATTTTCTTTAGTATTTATTACAGAAAGCAGTTTAGGTAGCAACAAATTTTCTTAGCTTTTGTCTTGAAATGTCTTAATTTCATTTTTGCCTTTGAAGAGTAGTTGTGCTGATACCTCGAGAACATTAAGCTAAGTAAAATAAGTCAGTCAGAGAAAGACAAGTACCATATGATTTCACTCATCTGTGGAGTCTAATGAACAAACTGAACTAACGTGGAAAATGGGGAGAGACTCCTAGATGGAGAGCAGATGACCGCTAGTGGTGGGGAGGTGAGGGAATGGAGGGATGGAGGAGAAAGGAGAAAGGATTCATGGTCATGGACAGCAGTGCAGTGATTGCTGGGGGAGGGAGTTATGAATGGTAATGGAAAAAATACAATAAAGATGAAAATAAAATAACATAGACAACCTCTAAATAAAAAAAGACACAGAATTTATGTAGAATTCTTGGTTGACAGTCTTTTTTTCCCCAGTAGTTTGAATATGCTGTTCCATTAGCTTCTGGTCTCCATTGTACTGATGGGAAGCCAGTTGTTGTTAGTGCGTTTTCTCTTGTATAGGGAGTCATTTTTCTGTTGCCATTTTCAAAATTGTCTTTGGTTTTCAGTAATTTTGAGTTGATTCTCTTTGGAATTTATTGAGTTTTGGGGTATATATGTTCATATTTTTCATCAAATTTGGTGATATTTAGCTATTATTTGTTGTTTCTGCCATACCCTTACTTGGCTTTCCTTTTTGTACTTCCATTATTTATATGTTAGTTCACTGATGTATCCTAACAGGTTGTGAGGCTCTTTTAATTTTACTTGATTTCTTTTTTATTTTTTAGATCAGATCATCTTTATTGACCCGTATTCAGGTTCATCTGCTCCGTTTCCTGCTAGCTCAAATCTACTGTTGAGCTCCAGTAGTGATTTTCAAAATTTTTAAATTATTGTATCTTTCAATTCCAGAATTTCCATTTGTTGTGTTCTTTTTAAACTTGTATCTATTTATTTATATTCTCTAATTAATCAGTCATTGTCATCATACTTTAATTTTTTAAACAGTTTCCTTTAGATCTTTGAATAGANTCCTTTTTGTACTTCCATTATTTATATGTTAGTTCACTGATGTATCCTAACAGGTTGTGAGGCTCTGTTAATTTTACTTGATTTCTTTTTTATTTTTTAGATCAGATCATCTTTATTGACCCGTATTCAGGTTCATCTGCTCCATTTCCTGCCAGCTCAAATCTACTGTTGAGTTCCAGTAGTGATTTTCAAATTTTTTTAATTATTGTATCTTTCAATTCCAGAATTTCCATTTGTTGTGTTCTTTTTAAACTTGTATCTATTTATTTATATTCTCTAATTAATCAGTCATTGTCATCATACTTTAATTTTTTAAACAGTTTCCTTTAGATCTTTGAATAGATTTATAATAACTGCTTTGAAGCCTTTGGTCTATCATTTGAGCTACTACCCTCAAAAGCAGTTTCTGCTCTTGTCTTTTTCCTTGTCTTTTTCCTTTCTTGTCTTTTTTGGTTGTTTGCAATTGCTGTTGAAAACTGGGTATTTTAGATATTCTATTGCAGAAACTCTGGATTCTGTTTTCTTCTTTCTCCTGGAGCTTGTTGTTGCTGTTTTTTGTTTATTTTTTTAATGACCTGCCTAAACTCATTCTACGAAATTGTTTTATCCTGCAGTGTATATCCTCTGATATTACTGCTCAGTTTTCCATTATTTACCTTGTAATTCTTTTAAAAGATATAGTTTAAGGTCTGTAGTTATTTTTAGTACACCTGACCCTTGAACAATGTAGGGACTAGGAGTGCTGACCCCCCTCACAGAAAAAAAAATCCGTGTATAACTTTTGATTCCCCTACAACTTAGTTTGCTCTCATATCCGCACAGGATTGGTTCCAGGACCCCATAGATATAAAAATCCATGGATGCTGAGTCCCCTGTGTAAAATGGCATGGATCAACCCATACAGTCGACCCTTCATATTTGCAAATCCCCAACTGCAGATGGAAAACGGTGTAGTAAAATAGTGTAGGTATTTGTTGAAAAAAGTCCGCATGTAAGTGGACCCACGCAGTTCAAACTCATGTTGTTCAAGGGTCAACTGTACATTCACAGAATTGGGCTGCCCTCACCCCTACCTAAATTTACAGCATTTTTTGATATCTCAGAAATAAACTCTATCCTCATTAATAGTCAGTCCTCTCCTTGTTTTTATTTTTAAGCTGAATTCCTGGGGATCCACATACCTTTAGTGGTCAGCTGGTGATTGGTGAGAGGTTGTGCTTAAAACCCTTTTGTTCTTTGATCTGCGTGTGACTTGGGAAATGCTTTTAATGTTTGGGGAATTTAAAGTCTGACCCACCTTCAGTCAGGGACTACTAATTTACAAGTACCCTCCCTGGTTCCTCCTGAGTGTATGCAGCCTTGTGTGTGGATGTGAACTTGTAGCCACCAGGGTTGAGTATAATCTTAGCAAGGTTTCTTTGGCCATGTTTTCCATGGATCTTCCTGCTTCGTTTCTGGCTGATCTACTGTTTTGTTTGTCCCTACCAATATTGTGAGATATTTGTCTTCCCTGATTATTAGCCACTAGAAATCCCATCGTTTCTGACAGTGCCCTGGGGATGGCTTTTTTTATGTTGTGCTCCAAATAATGTTAACTCCCTTAGGCTGTCCCTATCCTGACCACCTGCCTTGTGGTAGCAGCCTGCCCTTCTCCCAGGTAGATTTATGTGACAAGAGCTAGGGAGGGAGAAGATGAGAGCTGCTATTCCTCAAGGCCTGCCCCAAACACCCTCCCAGAACAGAACTCAAGTAACCTGGATGTTAGGGAAAGAAGGAGAAGCTGCCTTTGAATTAAATGTCAAAGGCCTTCTCCCCCCTTCCATTTCTGTGGTTCCGCTCCTGATCTAGCTATCCTTTTAGTTTGCTTTTGTTTTAGGTGTGGTTGTTAATAACTGTGAGTTTGCTGTCTTTTCACTGTTCATATTTTTCATCTTCTTTTTCTTACATAAGTCCCTTTAACATTTCATATAATAAGGGCTTGGTGATGATGAACTTGAACTTGACCTTATCTGAGAAGCACTATATCTGCCCTTCCATTCTAAATGAAAGCTGTGCTAGATAGAGCAATCTTGGCTGTAGGTCTTTGGATTTCATGACTTGGAATACTTCTTTCCAGCTCCTTCTTGCCTGTAAGGTCTCTTTTGAGAAATCAGCTGACAGTCTGATGGGAACTCCTTTGTAGGCGACTGTCCCCTTATCTCTTGCTGCTTCTAGGATTCTCTCCTTCATTTTAATCTTGGGTAATGTAATTGTGATGTTCCTTGGTGTGTTCCTCCTTGGGTCCTTCTTTTTTGGGACTCTGAGCTTCTTGGACTTCCTGGAAGTCTATTTCCTTTGCCAGATTGAGGAAGTTCTCTTTTATTATTTGTTCAAATACGTTTTCTATTTCTCGCTCTTCCTCTTCCCCTTCTGGTACTCCTATGATTTGGATGTTGGAACAATTAAAGATGTCCTGGAGGTTCCTAAGCCTCTCTTAATTTTTTTAAATTCTTGTTTCTTCATTGTTTTCTGTTTGGTCATACAGAGAATAAGTAGCATAGATGGTAGGTAGAAAATAGATAGGGAGGAGGGCAAGAATAGTATGGGAAATATAGAATCTAAAGAACTTGTGACACGTGGACATAAACTAAAGGGGGGAGTGGTGGGGGAGGAGGTGTGCAGGGTGAGGGGGAATGAAGTGGGGAGAAATGGGACTACTGTAATGGCATAATCAATAAAATATATTAATAAATAAATAAAATAAAAAATAAATGTCAAAGGTTTCCACTTACCAAGATTGAGTCAATTTTCTTTAACGCATGCTTTCAAATGTTTTATGTACTCTATCATCAGTTTCTAAGCACTTTAAATGTTTGGACAATTTTGTTGGGTTTTATTGCTTTATTTTTTTGGAGAAGATTCACCAGTCTCCTTACACAGCAATTTCAGAACAAAAAAAAATTTCATGATAAATCCTTTTTCAATAATAAATTTTAATTTTAAAATTTTGGGATATTATCTTGGAGTTATTGTTATTTCCATCTTTCAGGACATTTTAGTTCAACTGATGGAAACATTTTTTCCTTTTATTGTCTCCTGTGCACTTTGAACTGCCTGGGGAAACTCTTGTTCTCCCTTTACAAATGTAGGAAATGTGACTAGGACTTCAGTTGTAGCTTAGACTTAAATCCCTTGGTTTTGGCTTTTAAAACTTGAAGTTGGACTGTGTTATGTGTCTAGCTTCAAATGTGAAGATACTTTGCATAGTTAGTTCATGAAATATGGTTTGGGTAAGTAAACAACATCGACACTGACTTGGTGTACAGGCTTCGTGGAAACTAGTGTTTGAGTGGCTCTGGGTAAGTAAACAACATCGACACTGACTTGGTGTACAGGCTTCGTGGAAACTAGTGTTTGAGTGGCTCAGATAATGTCAGACTTCAGTACTAGTTGCAGATGTACAGCGGCAGAATGGTCTTTTGGTCCCACCCATACACTCGCTACTTGGTTATTCATATAGAGTCTGAATAGCTCTGGTGAGTGCCATCAAGCTTCACATTTGCACTGTCACTGTTGGAGTTTTCACTCACTTCAAAGAACTTCCCCTTTTTGATAGGCACAGGCTGGTACCTCCTTTCCCTCTGCTGGACCCTCCTCCTCTCCAAGCCGATCCTGACGCTGCTTTGGGTTTCATCCCTTTCATCCCTTGTTTCAACAAGACATTCCTTCTCTTATCTTCAGTAAATGGACTCAAGGCACCTTGCCTAACTCCCTCTTTTCACCTGTTTTCCTATTCATACTTTTCTTTTCCATTTTACCAATTCTTTGGAATGTCCCAAAGATACCTATGCCTTAAAGAGTTGTGGATATTCCTTACAACAATTTCAAATGCCTGCCTCTTCTTTACATCCTTTGTAGTTGGCTGTTTTCTCTCTGTCCTCCAGAACTTGACTGACGTCTCTCTTCTTCTGGATGGCCTTCAGTTGACCATGATTTTCCATTAAAAAAATCTGTCCTGTTTCTGCAATGCCCTGTGAACATCTCTTTAACAGATGTGTCTGATGCCTGCCCACACGGAGGGGCATGTTTGCCTCTGTCTACTCTCCTGCACCACAACCTCCTATTAGAAGCCAGCTCTTTATTGGAATAGTCTTTGTATTCACAGTTGATTCCATGTAGCAGGTGCTCGATAGCTTTTAACTTGAATCTCTAAATGTATGCATAAGCCAATATATTTTTTGTGAGCATCTATTGGAACAGTTTCAAAACAATAAAATACAAGGAAATGATGGAAACTAACTAAAGCAATACACAGATGTTCTGGTTTTCTTCCACAGACACGACCTCGGATAATTTTGGATATAACTTGTTGACGTTCATCATCTTGTACAATAACCTTATTCCCATCAGTTTACTGGTGACTCTTGAGGTTGTGAAATACACTCAAGCCCTTTTTATAAACTGGGTGAGTATTACAGCAGAGTTTACAAGTTGAGCTCCTGCAGAAATGTCAACCACAATTTTCTAATACTCTCTCAGAGCCTTAGCCATTGGATTGAGCTCCCAGAAAAGGAATAATATAGTTAATTTATGATTTTCTGGAAGGTAAGGGCCAGAGAAGTGGCTAGGGATTTCTGACAAAGGTGTCCCTGAGCCAGTGATAGCAGTGACCAGTTACCTAACATCTCAGCTTCCTGGTGTATGAAATGGGGGCTGGGGAGACCGTCATACATATTCAAGGGATTCTTGTGAGGATAAAGTGAGAAAGTGGAGGCAGGATGCTTAACAGATGCTTGTCTTCTGGTGAGCAGGGATGAAGTGGCTGCAACTGCTGGCGATGCTTTTGAAGTCTAATTAGTGCTGAAGAAAGTCTCTTAGGTGTGTCTGTATCACTGTTTATTATATATCACAATTCATGGTGACATTGTACTGTGGATTCCATTGTTAAGAATGGAAGTGGAACTTTTAAGGAACTACTGTTGTCATTAAGCACTTGACTTCAGCATCCTGTATATGTAGACCAGGTGCTTTCATGTACTTTTATTACTTTTCATAATAATAAAGCGACACTGGTTAATAAAATTATGTAGGTTTCAAGTATACGATTCTATAGCACATCATCTGTGTATTACGCTGTATGTTCACCACTCCCAGGCAGGTCTACTTTTGTCATCAGATATTTGAAAAGGGTAAAGGGGTCATGTGCACTTTTATTTAATCTTCATAATAATCCTGTGAGGGACATACTGGCTGAGATCAGGAACATGAGTTTGTCTAGGTCATGAATTGCTCATCTTGAAACCAAATCTTCTGCATATATCAATAAATACCACATTTTCTCCTTAGATCAGTGTTTCTGTACACTAATTGCCACTGTATTTTCACCCTCAAATTTAAAATGAGCACTTACATACTCATTTTTAATCTAAATGAAGGTTTAATAATACATATTTTCTGAAGTGACCCTTCTTCTCACTCTCAGGACACAGATATGTATTATCCTGGAAACGACACCCCTGCGATGGCCAGGACTTCAAACCTGAATGAAGAGCTCGGCCAGGTGAGAGCCTCTCTGGGAACTTCAGTGATGGCACCATGAACATGTGGGAAGACCATTAGATGAACCATGGAGAGATTTTTGCAAAAATACTTCTCTATGAATGTGGTTTTAATGTTTGAGGAGCTATATAGTATTTGAGAGTGTCATTGAACAGAAATGTTAATTAGTTTCAGATTACATTTTGAGACATGGATCTATCTTATCATTTAGGAGGTACCTGCAAAACATTTAGTACAAAAATATGGTATAATATTTTTTAGACTCCTAAAATTGTTTGTCGGGAGCCAATGGTAGGGAATATGATGGTTAAGATACTCAGATATTCTCTAACCCTACAAAACTTATGGGAGCTAATATGAAAGACATGTATCCATCAAATCTCTTACATGTTCCAGGTTTTGTTTCTGAAATATTTCAGGGAACCAGTATCATTTTCACCATCACTCATGAACCCCAATTACTTTACTGAGTTGTTCTCTGCATTAGGAGAACAACTCTTACATTGAATTTACTACAAGGAATGACCTCTGTTGAATACACTGCAATTAAGGATTATAATTTCATTTTAAACATCTTATTTAATCTTCCCAACCACCCAATGAGGTGATTGCTATATATATCAGACTAAATTTGTCTCCCTCAAATTCTTTTCCAGCTTTCCAGGTAAAGTTAATTCATCTCTTTTCTATTTTCTCATAACAATCTTTCCAAACATAAACACAATAAAATAAGAGATGTTATAGTGATAAATATATTACCATCTTTTTCCCTCTTTCAACCCAGTTAGAGGTATGGGTATACCTGAGACAAAGTCTTTGGTTCTTCTGCACAGTGCTCAGGATGCCATTGTTCTCGGGTGCATTGAACTAGACCTGGATAACTGAGGGGTTGAAAGTCCTCAGGAAGCACCAGAATGACATTACTCATCCTTACTGGGTATATGGGGACATTTGCATAGGGAAGAATTTAATAAATTTTTAATTGGCCCTGGCTGGTGTAGCTCAGTGGATTGAGCACAGGCTGCAAACCAAAGGGTTGCCGGTTTGATACCCAGTCAGGGCACATGCCTGGGTTGCAGGCCAGGTCCCCAGTGGTGGCCACGTGAGAAACACACATTGATGTTTCTCTAACTCTCTTTCTCCCTCCCTTTCCTTCTCTCTAAAAATAAATAAATAAATAAAATCTTAAAAAATTTTTTTCAATTACATTCGACATTTAATATTATAGTAGTTTTTGGTGTCCAACATAGTGATTAGACGTTTACATAATTTACAAAGTCATCGCCCCCCAAGTCACGCATAGTTATTGCAGTATTACTGACTAGGTGCCCCACGCTGTACTTCACATCCCCGTGACTCCTCTGTAGCTGTCCATTTGTACTTCTTGATTCCCTCACCTTTTCTCCCATCCACCCCACCAACCTGCCATCTGGTGACCATCAACTTGTTATCTTTATTTAGGAGTTTGTTTTTGTTTTGTTTGTTCCTTTATTTTATTCTTTAGATTCAACATATTAATGAAATCATATGGTATTTGTCTTTCTCTGTCTAATTTCACTTAGCATAATAGCTTCTAGGTCCATCCATGTTGTCACAAATGGCACAATTTCTTTTTTTATGGCTGAGCAATATTTCTTTGTATATATGTACCACATCTTTTTTTCTGTTGATGGACACTTAGGTCGCTTCCATGTCTTTCCTATTGTAAATAATGCTGCATGAACATTGGGGTCCATATATGTCTTCAGGTTGGTTTTGGATTTCTTCAGATAAATATCCAGAAGTAGAATTGCATGGGGAAGTAGTTTTGAATTGGAACTTAAAGGGTAAGTTAAAATTCAGAAGACAGAGAGATAGCAAATCTTCAAATTTTTTATCATTTTTAAATTTTTAATATTTTGATTTAAATTTAAAATTTTTAACAGCAAGGCAAGCCCTGGCTGGGTGGCTCTCTTGGTTGGAGCGTCATCCTACACAACCAAAGGTTGGGTGTTTAAGTCCCTCTTAGGGCACATACCTAGGCTGCAGGTTCAATCCCCTGTTGGAGCGCATACAGAAGGCAACCAATCAATATTTCTTGCTCATATCAATGTCTCTCTCTCTCTCTCTCCCCCTTTCTGTTCCTCAAAAATCAATAAACATATCCTTGAGTGAGGAATAAAAAAATAAAAACAAATATAAAAATGAAAACAATTCAGAAACACTTTCTTAGAAGGCTGATTCTACGGAATGTTTTATACCTCTAGATTTACTGCATAGAAAACTTACATAGAAACTTTATGTATAGTTGAAGTCTTAATTACCCATAGTGTACTAATTTTATATTTCTGTGTAATATTTGACTTTTTAGGAGTGTTAATAATCTTTCTTTAGGAAAGAATCTTTCTTAAGGGCCCTCTGGTTGCTTTAAAAATAATGAAGAAAAAGTACAGAGTATAATTCATGTTATTAATCCCTCTTTCATACGACAGTAAAAGGTGGCTTCCCTTTGGGGCCCTTGGACTCCGTCTGCATCCAGCAACAGTTATGATCGATCCCTCTTTAGAAAACTACTGAGAAACAAGAATTTTTAGTGGAAGTAATTCTGTTAATCACTACCTTCTTACCAATCCATAATATAATTTCCCAGAATGTTACATATCTTCTGGGCAAACCATTTTTTCTTAGATGTGGAAGCTGAGGCCAGGAAGGACGAGGTGATCTCCCCAGAGTCCACAGGACTAGTTGGTATGCAGAGCCCGAACCCAACTCTCCCCTCCTGAGCTCCCTTCCCTCTTCCCAGTGGCACCTGGGAGGACACGGGCCTCGCAGCAAGCCTATGTTGGGAGCTTGTCCCTGTCGCATGTGCTTGTGTCGAAGTGGTTGGCTTGTTGGCCTCCTACAGAAATTTTTTACCTTTGTATATTGAGAGCTTATTGTATTAAATCGCCAAACTTTGAATATGGGAAGTTATATAATCTACAGCAGTCTCGTGCCACCTTTATGTAATCTTAGTGGTGAAAGTCATTCAGAAGCGTGGTGTTTGTTTTGTGCCATTTTCAGGATATGCCTTCTTAATCCAGTCAGAATATAGAGTCTTAAAAAATATTTTGAGGTAGTCAATGTGTGAGCTTGCTGTCTTGACATATTGGGCATTAGAAGAGATCAGGGGACTATCTTGAAGGATGATACGTGTCTTTGAGATGCCTTCTGGATGGACTTAGTGCTCAATGCTTGTAGATCTAAAACACCTCCAGGCTGTTCCTGAGTCTTCATTGCACGTTTCCACACAATCAGACTCTAGAATTGGTTATTGAAAAGGTTTTCAAGTGGTCTAAGCATTAACATATATTAATTTATAATATATAATAACAAAATTATATGTAATATGCATGCAATTCTAAATATATTTTGCTTTGAAAGAAATTTACCTTTAAAAATTTATACAGATTTGAAAAACATAGAATAAAGACTTTATTGGTTTTTGCATTGTATTACATCTTTGATGTACATATTTTTTTCTTATTCTTTGATTTTAGGTTAAATACCTGTTTTCTGACAAAACCGGAACTCTTACCTGCAATATCATGAACTTCAAGAAGTGCAGCATTGCTGGAGTAACCTATGGGTGAGTATGTTTATCAGTGACTGAAAATTTGATTTGTATTCTTCCAAACAAATCAAGTTTATTTTTATTTGCTTACTAAAATACCTTGACGTTCTGATATTTTGAAGGGATACTTACAAATTTCTGGTGACAAATCCAAAAAATCATTGTCAAGACCAATGCCAAGGAGCTTACCACCTATGTTTTTTTTCTGGGAGTTTTATGATTTCAGGTCTTATGTTTAAGTCTTTAATTCATTTTGAGTTAATTTTTATGTATGGTGTAGGGTAGCAGTTCAGTTTTATTCTTTTGCATATGGCTCTTAAATTTGCCAACATCATTTATTGAAGAGACTGTCCTTTCCCTGGTATTTATTTTTGGCTCTTTTGTCATAAATGAATTGACCATCTATGTATGTGTATTTCTGGATTCTCTGTTCTGATCCACTGATCTGTGTCTGCTTTTATGGCAACAACAAACTGTTTTGATTACTATAGCTTTGTGATTTAGTTTGAAATTAGACAGCATGGTGCTTTCAGCTTTGTTCTTCTTTCTCAAGATTGCTTTGGCAGTTTGGTTCTTTTGCGGCTCCATGGTTCCATACATATTGGGCTTGTTTGTTCTATACCTGTGAAAATGCCTTTGATGTTTTGATAAGGGTTGCATTGAATCCGTAGACTGCCTCAGGTAATATGGACATTTTAATAATATAAATTCTTTTTATCTATAAGCATGGACTATCTTTCCATTTGTTTGTGCCTTCTTCAATTTCCTTCATTAATAATATCTTATAGTTTTTAGTGTATAGGTCTTTCACCAGCTTGGTTAAATTTACTTCTACTTATTTTATTTTGGGGGGTACAATTGTAAGTGTGATGTTTACTTAATATCTCTTTCTGATAGTTCATTATTAATGTATAGAAATGCAACAGACTTTTGTATTTGATTTTGTATATTGCAGCTTTACTGAATTTGGTTATTATTCTAACAGTGTTTGGGGTGGAGTCTTTAGGTTATTCAGTATTTATTATATCATCTGCAAATAGAATTTTACTACTTCTTTTTGGATCTGCATGCCTTTTCTTTCTCTTTCTTGCCTAATTGCTCTGGCTAGGACTTCTAGTACCATGTTGAATAAAAGTGGCAAGAGTGGGCATCGTGGCTTGTTCCTGATCTTAAATAAAATGCTTTCATTTTTTACCACTGAGTATGATATAGATGTGGAGCCATCACACATGGCCTTTATTGTGCTGAGGTATGTTCCCTTTGTGCCCATTTTGTTGAGAGTTTTTAATCATAAATGGATGTTGAATTTTGTCAAATGCTTTTTCTGCATTTATTGGTCATATGATTTTTCTCCTTCATTCATTGCTGTGGTTTATCCCATTGACTGATTTGCAGATTTTGAACCTTCTTGCATCCCGGGAATAAAGTCTACTTGATCGTGGTGTATGATCCATTCAATGTGTTATTGAAATTTGCTTTGTGAATATTTTGGTAAGGATTTTTGTTGAGGATTTTCATCAGAGACATGGGCCATAATTTTCTTTTTCTTGTGGTGTCCTTTTCTGGTTTCAGTATCAGGGTGATGCTGGCATTATAATGTGAACTTGGAATCATTCCCTCCTTTTATATTTATGGAAGAGTTTGAGAATGCTTGGTATTAATTTTTCTTTGAATGTTTTAGAAAATTCCCCAGTGAAGCTGTCTGACCTGGAATATTTGTTTGTTGGGAAGTGTTTCTGATTACTGATTTAATCTCCTTACTAGTAATGGGGCTGCTCAGATTTTCTATTTATTCATGATTCAGTCTCGATAAGTTGTTCTATCCATTTTTCTTCTAGGTTGTCCAATTTGTTGGGTTATAGCTGTTCGTAGTAGTCTCTTATGATCCTTTGTGTTTTGTCAATTATAATATCTCCTCTTCTCATTCATTTGATTTTGAGGCCTCATTTTTTTCTTGGTGAGTGTAGAAAAAGGTTTGTCCATGCTTTTTACAGAATTAGATCTTAGTTTTATTGATATTTTCTATTGTCTTTTTAGTCTCTTTTATTTATTTCCTCTCTGGTCTTTTTTATTTCTTTCCTTTTACTAACATTGGGCTTTATTTGTTTTTTGTCTAGTTCTTTGATGAGTAAAATTAGGTTAAGTTTTTTGTTTGTTTCTTGATGTGTGGGTATTTGTCACTATGAACTTTCCTCTTACAACTACTTTCATTACATACCATGAGTTTTGATATGTTTCTATTTTCTTTTGTCTCAAGGTATTTCTTTATTTTTTTGAGCCATTGGTTATTCAGTAGTATGTTGTTTAATCTTCACATATTTCTGATTTTTCTAGTTTTCTTCTTGTAATTGATTTTTAGTTTCATACCATTATGGTCAAAAAGATGGTCGATATGATTTCAGTCTTCTTAAATTCATTGACTTGTTTTGTGGCCTGATGTGTGATTTCTTTTGGAGAATGTTCCTTGTGTGAATATCTATCATTGGTTCACAGCTTTGTGACAACTTTGTCTTCCTTCCTTTCTGGCAGTCATTTTCCCGAATTGACAAGAGAGCCATCCTCAGACGACTTCTCGTAAGTAGATTCTAGCATGTCTTGATGCCTCAGTGGGAAAGGCTGTTGAACAATTTTATATTGTCAGGTCTCACCCGAATATTTTGTAATTAAAAGTCGCATATATGTTATTTCAAGAGAGAACCAGAACAAAATTTAAACATGAATATGACTTTTAAAATCCATTGATACTACAAAGATTTAACATTTAACAAAAAGTAATGAGCCCTTGGTCTGATACTTCCCCCTCACTTGCCACTTCTTAGGTAGGATAATGTCTTCAAGGTTGTAGTATAGATATTATGTAGCACATACCAGAATTTTATTCCTTTTAAAGGCTGACTAATGTTTCTTTGCATCTATATACCACATTTTGTTTATCATTTATCTGTCGAGGGGCATTTGGGGTAATTCCACCTGTTGGCTATTGTGAATGATGCGGCTATGAATATTGGTGCATAGCACGTCTCTGCTTTCAATTCTTTGGGGTATATGTGTAAAAGTGGGATTGCTAGGTCATGTGTTTATTCTGTGTTTAACTTTTTGAGGAACCACCAAACATTTTCAACTAGCTGTACCATTTTACATCCCTGCCAGGAATGCACAATTTTTCCAAATCCTTGAATCAAATGTTAATTAATGAAATAATTAAAAATACTAACCATCTCAATGGCTATCAAGTGGTATCTCATTGTGGTATTGATTTATATTTCTCTTAGGACTAGTGATATTTTCTGCTCATGTTTTAAGATTTATATACTAACACAACTGATTAGTAGGGCTGTGTGTGTGGGGGGGTGTGCAGTGTGGTGAATGGCCAGCTGGCTTCCCTGTGGGATGATTAGCCAGGACCTACTATTTTATTAGAGAATCCCTGGATGTCATGTCTGTGGGTCTTTCTTATGAACTAATCAGTATTCTCATCAGAAGAACTCTCCCGTTTTATAATAAGGGCTATATACGTGGCTGCAATTGTTATGGGAGCTGAGTGGAGGCAGAGGGTTGGTGGTCATACCTTTCACCATGTGAGGTCTATCTGGAAAAAGTCCAGCCATTGTTAATATAATGAGAATGATTTGCATGACACTGATGTAACCTGGCAGCCAAGGAGAGTGGACTGGAGTGCGCATGTGTGAGCAATGATGACTTCACTGTACTAGTCAGCGGGGGTGGTAGATGCCATTAGTGAGCATGTGTACCATGTGGCCCTCGCATTCAAAATGACTGAATGAGTAGAGCAATGAATCTGCATCAGATCTTGCGGTGAGCTTGAAAACTCCTCTGTGGAAACTATTCAGCTAAGGGCAACTGATGATTGGCAGCTTCATGACAACCCCCACTCACTCCCTGCATCACGTCTTGTGCAGAGTTTTTTTTCCAAAACATCAAATTGCCAAGGTGACTCAGGGCCCCTAAAGCCCATTAGAGCTTAGAGCCTGCAGCTTCCAGCTTTTCCCAAAACTAAAATCACCTTTGAAAGGGAAGAGATTTCAGACCATTGATGAAATTCAGGAAAATATATCAGGGCAACTGTTGGTGATTGGGAGAACTGTGGGAGGTCCCAAGGTGCCTACTTTGAAGGGGATTGAGGTGTCAGTGTCCTATGTAGAATGTACCTAGTGTCTTCTTCCATAAATGTCTCTAGTTTTCATATTACATGGCTGGATACCTTCTGGACAGACCTTGTCATATTATAGGATTTCTCTTGAAACTCCTGTCTTGGGAGGATGCCCTACTTGACTTGCCAGTGTGGCCAGTGTCCCTGGGTCCAGGGCTGGTCTAGTTTAACCACTCTACAGGAGTAAAACTGCCATTTCTTTCAGGATGCAGAAGGTTCAGTTGATTGGCTACATGGGGTGAGGAAGGGCCCTTGAAGGCTGGCCGTTCCTCAGGTGGATCTGGAACCTGTCCTGTTTGTTACCTTCCCTTTATCTCACAGCTACCTACCTTGTGCTGCCATTTCCCCGTTTGGGGGCATCAGCTTGCATTTTAGGTGCTTCTCTTTCCAATCTACTGGTTTCTGTTTCCTTGGCTGCACTAAACTCTGATATCTATTCAGAGTTCAGACTGACGTCAACTGTGCTGTCCTCTCTTTTTCCATTATCTTTGTCCTGAAGAAAGGGTTTCAGAAAGGAGCGGAGGTACATGCATAGAATTAAGAAATCACATTTTCTTCAATGGGGTAGGACACAGCTCTAAACTTATGAGAAGTTTCCCTTATCATAATTATTTGCCTCCTTCTTTCTCCCATATCTGAGCTCTGGCCATAAATAGTTGCATAGACATAATGCAATAATTCCTCATATTTTTCCTCCACTGAGCAGGCACTCTTGCAAGTTTTCCAGAGACCAACTAAAATGACAGTCAGGTGTGGGTCCTTGTTTCTGTTTCTTCTCCTTGTAGCTATGTTGTTATTTATAAAAACCTATAGAAGAATTTATAGTAAGGTAAATTATTTCCTGTCTTGAGGTTTGAAATAATATATGGTATTCCAAATCTTGAAGAGTTTAGGTGTGATTCTTCTTGGAGACAGATTCTTACCAGATTTGAATTACCTGTAAGGAAGTTTGAACTGATAAATGTTTTCTTTTCTCTTTTACAGCCGGATGCCTTGTCCCCCTAGTGATTCCTGTGACTTTGACGATCCCAGGCTCTTGAAGAACATGGAGGATCGACATGTAAGGCCAACATTTGCCTTCAGGACTTTGAACAGCTTATGATGTACTTCTGTTTATGTTCACGGGTAGTACTTTGTGGTTAACACTTTGTAAGTTAATGTAAAGCTGAATTAAATATGTGGTGAAGTTATAAAGTAGCATATCAAGGTTAAGATCAGCCTTAGTATAAAATTCTCTAACATTTCATATGTCTGTTGCTTATAAATAAGATTTCTACACTACTATTTCTTCACACTTGTGAATCTACGAGCTCTTGTGTTTTGGAAAGTAACTGTAATGTCCTTGGACTAGGACAATTCAGGAAACAAAAGTAAGCTGTAATAACCTGTAGCGGTGATAGCATCCTACTCTGTGCTGAACACTTGACACCTGTTTCCTTCAGCACCTGAGTCACCCCAGAGAGTTAATAGAAAGCGGAACAGGAAGATTGACTTGGCTGAGAGTTACTCAGCAAACAAATGTAGAAATGAGGCTCATAGCTTAAGTGTTTGAATCTGAACTACGACATCGCATTATTTCAACTATTTTAACAAACCAAAATTAACTGCAGCATCACATATATTTAATTTACTTTTAACAGATACTTTGAAAAATACCTACTTAGAAAACTATTCAATGATCAAAGCATTTCACAACCAATTTAATCAGTGTAAATGAGATCTATACTGATTTATTAATTTCTGAATAAAGTTTTAGTTTTAAAATTAGGTAAACCTGAGCAAACTTAAAAATTCATCTTTCCAACATTTTGATTAGATACAGGTATATTTAAAACTTTCTCTGAGTTTTCAGCAAGGAAAATTTCTTCTGTCCTATTGCAGTTAGTGTCCAGTTGTTAATGTAAAGCCTTCCCAGCCGTGGTTCTCAAACGTGATGGGTGAGGCATCCCCATCCATGCGCTGAGATGCAGAGGGGACTCTGTTAAAATTCCTGCTCCGGACCACAGTCATTGGTGTGGTCCTTTCGTGAATTTTGATCTTAGAGGTGTATCCGGCTTCTAGGCTAGAGGTTCTGCACACAGAAGAATGACATTTTTAGAAGAAACTTCCTTGCAGGGAGCCTAATTTTAATCCAAGGATTTGAAAGAAGCAGGTGCCCTGTGGGGAGTTCCTTCCTGAAAGTGGACTTGGAAACATTTAGCTCGGTTAATTTACGTATACATACCAATGTTTTCTCTGAAGCTGAACCCATACAGAGTTTCTAGGGGTTTCTGATGATCGACCACGTGTTCTTTAGCCCCTCCTCTCGATGTTTGGGTGGAGACTGAGCACAGGTAAGGGTCTTCTAGTGAGCAGTTCTTGTCCTGGGGTCACTGGCATGCATTTTAGGAGGAAACCCCACTCTTAGAGCTTCTTTTTGCTTTCTTGCTGTGCTCTCACCTTCAACCCTCCTGAGCCAAATTTTCTTTTCTAGTGGGAAGGCCAGCGGGCACAGGGGCGGCTGCCACCCTTGTCAAAGGAAGCTCTGACCTAGGGAGATTGTAAGCGTTGAGGAAAACATGGGGACTTTTAAGGATGTTTTAATAATCTGGATAGTTGGAGTTCATGAAGTGCTTAATTAGGCTGTGAATTGAGGAATTTATTTTCTACTTTTTTAAGTAAAATCTACTTTCATATATTTAGCATTTTAAAAGCTTCTGAGGTATTCATCTTGGCTACTGCATTCATTAAGTCCTTTTACCTTTAACATCTAGCTCAACTATAAATGATGAAGACTGTAGGCTCCAATATTTTTCTTTGGAAAGGTGTGGGATTGAATTAAATGTACCTGATGTATATTTTTAAGCATTAAAAAATTTATTTTTAATTGCAGTTTATATTCCATATTATTTTGCATTAGTTTCAGGTGTACAGTAGAGTCCATTAGATCACTTAGTTATTTTGCCAAAATATGGTTGAGGTAAGGGAAGAAGTATTTTAGGATTTTTTAGCCCATGGCTATCCCACCTTCTTATCTAAATTGTCTAGGAACCGTGACTAAAGTTATAGCAGTTGAACCAAGAAACCCTTACTTTCCTCCCAAGGGAGTACATCCATCTGCTGTAGAATTTCTGCTTTTCCTGGGTCATCATTACTGATTTTCTGGGACCTTCGGGACTGTTTTTTAAGCTTTGCATGGGCTGATAGCCAGGATGGAATTTGCCTCTTAGAGAATCATCTCTAGGAAAAATTCACATGGTCTCTTAATTATATCACTAATCAGTGACTTTCAATTTGTGATGTAATTTTCCAACAGATTTTAAATCTTTATGCCTTGAGCTTAGGTTTCCAAGAAGAAATTATTTGTATATGTATATTATTTGTATACTTTATAGCTACAAATTGGAATTCAAGACAACTTTAGACATGTATAGTTTTCTTCTGTTTTTCACAGTCATCAAATGAATTGATCATACTTATTTCTGGATAAATAAAGCATTTTGTGCAGGCTAAAATCTGTCCACTCAGGGACAGGTATTGTATGATTGTAATTATATGGGGCACCTAGAAAAGAGACCGAGCAGAATAGAGATTACTAGGGTCATGGAGCAGGGAGAAGGGGAGTTACCGTTTTAGGGACAGTGTTTATTTGGAAGATGAAAAGGTTTTGGAAATAGGTAGTGGTGATGGATATCCAGCCATGTGGACACATTCAATGACACTGAACTGTCCACTTAGAGATGGCTGAAGTGTTAAATATCATATGTGTATTTCCCACAGTTTCTTTCAACCTATAGAATGAAATGCACATACATATGTATATGTGCCTGTGTACATTTCCCAACACTCAGTTACTTGTAGTTATCAATCCTTCTTCATGGAATTTAGTGAAAAAAGTTTATTTTCAAACATGGAGCACTTGTCTGAATTTATTACAAACACCTTATCCATAGGCTTCAAATGAAGATGATCTCCCTTTCCTAATTTATTATAGAATGTCAGTGTAAGTAGAGAACTAAAGGTAAATTGATTTTGTCATGGGGATATTTTTGGATCTTTAAGAATTTTGTCTGGCCTTCCACTCAAGGTGGAAACTTAATTTGAGTATCTGTGCAAACTTTCTTTATATAATGTTCAGGAAATGTTTTGCTAGTAGGTTTATTTATTTGCTATTAAATCAAAGACTTTTTTGTTGTTTTGTCATGGGAAAGGAGACATGGGGGACTAGATAGCTAGCTCTCTGATGTGGAAAGTAATTTCGAAGTGAAATTCTGAAATTAAACTGCTTTTGGATAATAGCCACTTTTGTGGTGTAGGCTTTGGGGGATTGGTAAATTCTCTAACTGAAAGATTTCATTGAACTTTAATTTAATGTTCATGCTCTCCTCATGAAGGCCAATAAGTAGTAGCTGTGGGAGCAGTGGGATCTGTTTCCATACAACTGCTCTCACATGATATTCACATCAGAGGGAAACCAAAACTGTTTAAAATGTGCATCACTATTTGCTGGTGACTAAACAAACAAGAAGAAGGAGAAAGAGGACAGGGGAAGGGGCAGAGGAAGAGAAAAAGGGAGAAGGAGGAGGAGGAGAAAACTAGATAAAAAGTAGGAAACAATTATTTTCTGAATGTGAAAATACAAATCTATGTCAAATTTATAGTCAGTTCCCTATTTAAAAGCGAAACATGAAAGAAGTAATGATAGTGATTTTAAAATAATCTCAGGACAAGGAAACCTGGTGTCACCTCTGTTTTTGAACACCGTTCTGAAAGTGCTAGGCTATGCAGTCAGGTGAGAGCTAAACAGGTGTGTATTGGAAAAGAAAAGGGAAATCTTTTTTTGTGGATGATATTATTGTCTGTCTTGAAAACCTAGGAGAGTCAACCACTTTGGAGAGCAAGTAAGAATTAGTTACTATTGATATTGAATTATTTATAACATTGTATGTTTTTACTTACATATGAACAATAAACTTGTAAAACACAATGGAAATAAGATTACATTAATAGACTTCTGGCCAAGATGGAGGCATAGGTAGACACACTGTGCCTCCTGACACAACCAAAAGAAGGGCAATAACAAATTTAAAAACAAAAAACAACCAGAACTGACAGAAAATGGAACTGTATGGAAGTCTGACAACCAAGGAGTTAAAGAGTAAACATTCATCCAGACCAGTAGGAGGGATGGAGATGGGCAATTGGGATGGAGAAAACTTGCAGCAAGGCGGTGGCTGGCAGACCAGGCATTTTCACATTCACCTGCAGATAAACCGGGAGGAACAACTGGAGAGCTAGATAGACCATCCAACCCAGAGTTCCAGTGCAGGGAAATAAAGCCTCAAACCTCTGACTGAAAACACCTGTGGGGGTTGAGGTAGCAGGAGAAACTCCCAGGATCACAGGAGAGTTTGTTGGAGAGATCCACAGGGTTCTAGAAAGTACACAAACCCACCTACCTGGGAATCAGCACATGAAGTGCTCAATTTGATTGTGGGTAGCAGGGGAAGTGACTAAAAACCTGCAGAACTGAGCAATCAGCACCGTTCCCTCAGGCCCCCTCTCCCACATACAGCCTCACAATGCAGCAATGTGGGTTGCCCAACCCTGGTGAACACCTAAGGGTGTTTCCACCCCATACTATGTAACAGGTGCACTAAGACAAAAATGGCCCAAATGAAAGAACAGATCAAAGCTTCAGAAAAAATACAACTAAACAACAAAGAGCTCGCCAACCTATCAGAGGCACAGTTCAAAACACTGGTAATCAGGAAGCTCACAGAATTGGTTGAATATGGTCACAAATTAGATGAAAAAATGAAGGCTATGCTAAGTGAAATAAAGGAAAATGTTCAGGGAACCAACGGTGAGGGGAAGGAAATTGGGACTCAAATCGACGTTGTGGACCAGAAGGAAGAAAGAAATATCCAACCAGAATAGAATGAAGAAACAAAAATTCAAAAAAGTGAGGAGAGGCTTAGGAACTTCCAGGACATCTTTAAATGTTCCAACATCCAAATCATAGGGGTACCAGAAGGAGGAGAGGAAGAGCAGGAGATGGAAAACTTATTTGGTAACATAATGAAGGAGAACTTCCCCAGTCTGGCAAAGGGAATAGACTTCCAGGAAGCTCAGAGTCCCAAAGAAGTTGGACCCAAGGAAACACACATCAAGGCACATCATAATTATATTAGCCAAGATTAATATTAAGGAGAGAATCTCAAAAGCAGCAAGAAAAAGGGAGACAGTTACCTACAACGGAGTGCCCATAAGACTGTCAGCTGATTTCTCAAAAGAGACCTTGCAGGAAAGAAGGGGCTGGAAAAAAGGATTCAAAGTCATGAAAGGCAAGGCCCTACATCCAAGATGACTCTATTCAGCAAAGCTTTCATTTAGAATGGCAGGGCAGATAAAGTGCTTTTCAGATAAGATCAAGTTCAAGGAGTTCATCATCACCAAGCCCTTATTATATGAAATGTTAAAGGGACTTATCTAAGAAAGAGATAAAAAATATGAACAGTGAAAGGACAGCAAGCTCACAATTATTAACAACCACACCTAAAACAAGAGCAAAAACAAACCAAGCAAACAACTAGAACAGGAACAGAATCACAGAAATGGGGATCACATGAAGGGTTATCATGGGGAATTGAGAGGGGGAGAGAGGGGAAAAAGGTACAGAGAATAAGTAGCATAAATGGTAGGTAGAAAATAGACAAGGGGAGGGTAAGAATAGTATAGGAAATGTAGAAGCTAAAGAACTTGTATGTACAACCCATGAACGTGAATTAAATGTGGGGAATGCAGGTGGGAGGGCGTGTGCAGGGTGGAGGGGAGTAAGGGGCGAAATGGGACAACTGTAATAGCATAATCAATAAAATATATTTAGAGGGATTACATTAATAATATAAAAAGCAGTAGTGTAGTGCCTCACATATAGTACGCTTATAGATTTTTTATGAATAAAGCTAATCATTAATATTAATAAATTAATAATGAATAAAATATGTCAGGACCACATTTAGAAGCTTTGGAAGCCTTTGATAAATAGAAATACATACAGCATTTTTAGATGGATAAGCAGTATTAAAATGTCATTTCTCCATTAATTATTGTATAAATATGGTCTAATCCCAATGAAAAAATGTAAGGATTTTGTGTATGGGGTGGGGAAGACAAAGAAATGTATTTAATACATATCTATGATGATTCTGATTTTGTTTTTTGAAAATCATAATAGACCAGGGGGCCACTGTGTTACAGGTGGTAAGAGACTGTGAAGTTAGAGAGCAGACCTGATGTAAAGCAAGTGACAGTGTGACAGTGTAGACGGCCCAGGGGCCCAGTGGGTTCCAAGGCAGTCATTGCCACAGTCATCCCACGTAGATTGGAGTGCCTTCTGTTGGCTTGGCCTAGCCATACATTCCACAGCGAGGCAGACAACCTGCCCACCCTCCTGGCTCTTACAGAAGTGGGCAGTGGGGTGCTGGGGGCATCCTCGGAGGGGGCATGGGCTTCCTCTCTGTTCCCGCCTGACCTACTACATGGGCCAGCATGTCGAGAACAATGTTGCAGGAGACGGGTGACAACAGCCTCCTCTGATGTACTGACTGTCAAACTGAAATCCAGAGGATGAGTAAGTAGAATTGGCGGACACAACATGCTTTGTGTCCCCCATGACGTGTGGACATGGGAGCTGAAGTCCACATGACAGCTCCCAATCTGTTCTCAAGGGAGTAGGGAGCCAGCACAGGGGGGTAGGTAGAAGATGACCTGACTCTAACTCCGACGTCTGTCAGTGGGGTTAGAACAGATGGATTAACTTGGTGTCCTGCTTCAGCCCACAGCTCCCTGCATACAGGAGTTCCTCACCCTTCTGGCCGTGTGCCACACCGTTGTTCCTGAGAAGGATGGAGATAACATCATCTACCAGGCTTCCTCCCCAGGTGAGGCCTCTTGGCCGATGCGCCCTGCTGACCCCTTCTCTGGAGACTTGGGTGATTGCAGTGCTTTGTGGGAGACGTGGTGGTGTAGCCTGCCCTACAGAGACCCCACTATTTTCCCCTGGCATCAGACAGTTTACAAGCTAAGGCTGTAAGTATTAAAACCATAGAAAGCTGGAGCTGGACTCTCCTGACTCCAGTAACACTTTGAGAACAGGAGGAGGCCTCAGGCCATCATGCATTTCCTAGCAGAAATCACATGCGAGGCAGAGCTCTCAGGAGGGAGTGCAGTTGGCTTCCTTGCTGCCCCCACCCCTCATGGACTTTCCGACTGCTGGTGAAGCTGTGTCCTGGAGCACTAACGCTGCCCCCTCCTAGTGCCGTGCGACCCCCCACAGGGCTGCACGAACACACTGCCTCACACAAGAGAAGTCGTGGGGGTGACACTCCAGTTCTTTAGAGAACTTGGCTCTGATTGAGAATAGTGGGTATGTAATCACTGTTGTCCCAAAGAATTACTTTTAGTTCCAAGTCTTCCTGTCTAAGATAAGATTCTATCCAGCCCCTGGTGGGAGGAAGAGTGAGTGGGTACCTTCTGCATTCTGAGTACACAGAAGGCCACGCCTCTTGAAGTAACTGGTGTAGGTTTTGTTAATTTGAAAAATAATACTTGCTAAGCAGAATTCTGGCATTACCAGTGCTTAGTCAATGTTCCATTAACTCTTGATTGACAGATGAAGCTGCTTTGGTTAAAGGAGCTAAAAAGCTGGGCTTCGTGTTCACAGCCAGGACACCCTACTCAGTCATCATAGAAGCCGTGAGTGACATGCCTGGGCACCTCGCCACCTTGCACATCACCTGCTTTTTGGAAGTCTGTGTATTTGAAATAGCATGTCTATTATAAACATGATAGTTAATTGTCTATTTTTTTTTCGGTGAGAAACGGGGCCTGTTGAAAAACTGAGGATGTTATGTGACTATATTAGCTCACTAACATTGTTTTTGCCATTGCAATAATTTTTCTCTTTTAACGGTTCTTCCCCGCAATTCAAAACCGGGATGTGAAATTATCTGTAGTAAAGAAATTAGGAGGCCTCCTCTTTGTTCTGTAGTGCTTGGGAAAACAGCTGCGGCCCACCTGCTGCGGGGGCAGCTTCTGCAGCTCCTGGCTGCTGCCCCCGTCCCAGCTGTGCTTGCACAGCGAGGCCCTTGCTCTACGGGCTTCGGTCTCCTTGGCTGGGAGAGAAGGGGATTGGCTCTTAGGACCTTTTTTATATACACGAATTTTTATATTTTTGCTAGAGTAAAGGGGTTTATTTAGTTTCCCTCACAGGAAGCCTGAGGGAGAAATTTGGTGGTAGGAACAAATTCAAATCAGGAATAAGATCACACAGTGACCCTTGAGACGGGCAACAGGGGCAGCTGTTGGTAAGGACGGGCCAGGCGCATTTTACCCCAGCCTGGGCTGATGCGGGCCTGGGGCAGTCACTGCCTTCTCTCTCCTCTGCCTTTCTCCGCTCTCAATTTGGGGACGACTCATGGGTTATTATAGTTTGGGGCTTTATTTATCCTTAAATCCCTAGACCTGTGTAATGCTTTTGAAATTTATTTCTAATTTATGTAATAACAATATTGTTCCTGACCTAGCAGTTTCTGGGTTCCATTTTTCTCTTTATATGCAAAGCCCATAAAATATTATACCTTATACAGATTGTCCATTTCTTGACATTTTCAGTTTCTTTCAGAGTACAGACATCAGCTCATACTTGTTTTTACTTTATTCATTTCATACATACGGAAGGAGTTAAGTTTAGGAAAGTATGAAGTCATTAACATGAAGCAAAGTCCTTACTGAATGTAGAGTTTTTTTTATAAAAGTGTATCATAAATGTAGTCTTCTTCCCCTTCATTTCTGAGGAGACTTTTATTCAGACCTTTGTCTATGGTGTTTGGTTGTGTGCTCTGTTGTGTGGGCATTTGCACTGTGGCAGTGGGATTGCAAGGCAGCGTGGACCAGCTGGGCTCGTTCAGGGAGGCAGGGAGAGAATGCTGCCTCCCCTCTGCTTGCACCGCCAGGAGAATAAGGGGCGGAGAGAGCTAGATGACGCCATTGTCATCGCTGTGTTAGATGCTGATGAAAAGCCGATTGATACTCCTTGGTCATTTTATTAAACTATTAAGGCCATATTTCTGAGAGTAAAAACGACTACCTGATTAAGATTTATAAGTAATAACTTGTAAAATCCCATTTAACTATTAATATCAAGATATTACCCAACCACAAATTCTTAAGTTGGTTAGTGGCTATTTGCACAGTGTGGCCTCACCAACCGTCTTAGCAACCCGCGGGAGCAGTTGGTGTAACAGCAACGTGGGCCTCTGCCAGTCACAGCGCTAGTGCTGGGGGCTAACCATGGGCACGGGGGGGGGGGGGGGGGGGGGGGGGGGGGTGGCTGAGGAAGTTGGGACAGGCTGAGCTACCGTGTGTCAGTCAGGTACTTGGTAATTTGCATGTTACTTCATTTGTTCCTCTCTGAGCTAGGGGACAAGTGCTATCACCACTTATAAGAAAGTCACACATTTGGTGGAGAAATTGAACTCCAACTCCAATCTGTTGAACTCCACAGCCCATAATTTTTTCACTGTGATATACTGGGGAAATAGAGGCAAAATTTAATTAAAAAGTTTGAAAACGGTCATCTGGAATATTCTGGGAAAAATGGCAGTATTGAAGTTCTAACTTTGAAGAAACTGAAGCAAAGGACATTTGATTAATTGCCCTAAAATCTGATGCTGATTCATAATTTCTTATTTCTAAATCTAAAATCCACAAAGCTGTAAATTCCAAAATTTTTTTCCTAAATTTAGGACATGAGCATTTGGCAGCTAACCCTAACCAGAGATGACGTGAGGCTACTTATGTTCTTTATGAATCTCAGTGTGGATGTGTGGTATTGCAGAACGTTACCCTGGGGAAGTTATGATGTGTGCATATATTTCTATAAAATGTGTTAAATTCTGAATTCGGAAGTGTAACTGGCCCCAAGGTTAGAGATGAGCTGGTCTGGCTTGTGTCTTTTATTTTCATGTCTTGGAAGTGGGTATGAGCCAAACTGGAGAAAAATGAGAAGCTTCTACCAGAAGGGGGAGCTATGACCCCACTAAACTGACTTGCAGGAAAAAAGTACCAGTTGAAAAAGCTTTTTCGGAGGAATGAGAAGTGAATGTGAGGGAGGGAGAGAGGTTTACCACCGGGAAGATAGTTGTTTTGAGAATCTATTACTTTGCATCTCAGGTAAGAGCTTGTTTTTCTTTCTTTAGATGGGACAGGAGCAGACATTTGGAATCCTTAATGTCCTGGAATTTTCTAGGTATGTTTGAATTTCATGTATTTGAAGTAAAAAAAAAAAAATATATATATATATATATATATATATATATATACACATATATATTTATTTATATTTATATTTTATATATTTTATAGGTATAAAATAACTTCATCAGTGTGTTTGATTAAATATAGTACTTAAGTGTTAAATATAGTAAATGTATTTCCACAAGCCCTCTTCTCCCTGGAATTTGTGACTTTCGTTAGAGAAAGCAAAGTAGGTAAATTTTCTTTCTTTCTATTGTTTTTCCCAGATGAAATGTTATACTTCCATATCCTTCTTTTTCTTTAGATTTCCAGAACCTGGTGTTCTTGTTAGTGACCGCAGACACATCTGCATAGTTCAGAGCTTGGAATGAGGGCATTGCTTCCGCTGGCTTTCCCAGGCCCGAGTGAGCTCTCCCGTGGGAATCTGGGAAGCATCCCTCCGCAGGCCCGTCTGTGCAGGGCAGTGCTCCTGAGTGTGTCTGGGCTCAGTCTTCCCTGTGTCGTTTACCTTAAGACCTGGAAGTGCTTGTTGGATTGCTTGTTTCCCTAGCTCATTCATGGTTTGTTGTAATATGCCTTAGTTTTTGGTTTTTCTGTCCTCAACATTGAACTGTCCATACTAGAGCAAAGCTCTTTTTTGTCTTCAAAGTATCTTTTCTTATCATTAAGACTAGGTGAGTTTTTCAGTGACCTTTGTTAAATCATTCCCAAACTGTTTGCTCTGTCTCCTTTATAAACTGAAAAAGACCATTTTTTAAGGAAATGCTTTCTAGCCCTACTCTTTAGTTTGGGGACCACAAAATTGAACTTTGGTGGATCGGGAGGATTTAGGGTTGAGCATTCAGTGGGAGCGAGGGATGGTTGGTAACAACAGTAGTGGTTCACGTGGAGGCGAGGCACATACTAAACCTCTCTCCAGGCTTTTGTGCTCCCTGTCTTGTTGGTGTCTTGGAAACTGTGTGCTGCTGTGTGGCAGCATTAACTGGGGCCAGCAGTTACTGGAGGGATGAGGAGGAGAAAGGGGAGTTAGGTAAACACAGGTGAGTATGGATGGAGATATGAGGATGTGTTTTTAAAAAATGTAAGGAAGAATAAGAGAGAGCAGAAAATCATTTGTGGTTGGAAACAGAACAACTCTTGGTTCTATTTCTCTGAGTTTTATTGCTTGCCACTGAAAAACCATGACTTCCAATGCCAGAGTCTTATGGAAAGGAAAGGAACTGTTTGTTTATAAGTTGGGCAGATTTAGAATAATGGCAGAATTCTGCTGTTAAATCCCACTCCCTTCAGAAACAAGCACACACAAAAAAACACCCGTAATCACACAGGCCTGCTTCCCCTTGCCAAACCGGGCCAGTCCGAGGTACCACCTCTCGGGAAAAGAAACAGAAGTCTGTAGCTTAGCATTCCCCCATCTCAGTTCAGTGTTCCTGGCTTCTCCCAGTAACCTGTGCGCAGCGAGGCTCATGCTCTTTATCCAAAACCACAGGGCCCCTCCTCATGATGGGCTGGTGGGGGGCCTTCTGTGTCCTTTCACACCAGGTGGCCAAGACACTGCACTCCCCAGCCACATGGTCAAGAGAGAGTGTGGCTGCCCCACACTTGGGTTTAAATCCAGGTGTGGATCTTCCTCCATAACCCCATTTCTGACTCCTCTCACAGAGGCCTACACCTGCCAGCACTCTGGTTTCTTCTGCTTTTCTCAGAGGCCATTGTTAGTCCAGTCGGGCTTCTCCCCATGATGTAGGAGCCGCCTTCTTGTTTCTCCTGCAGGGGTAGCACCTGGGGGACCACCTCCAGGCTGCATCCTGGGTTAGCCTTGCGCCCATGTCTCTGGCTCAGAGGGGCGGGCACAGACTATTAGCATCCCTAAAACACTGGCCAAGTTCTTTAGATATGCAAAATAACTGCCAAGGGCCCTGCTCCTCTTCTCCTTCTCCTGTAAGTCAGGTTAGTAGGGGGTTTCCCTGTTTGGGGGGACCTCTCGCTCAGCACCCCATTGTAGTTATAGTTGTGGCTCTATTTCATTTTAGTTGACTCACCTTTTTCCAGATGCCACTTAATCACGTCTTTGAAATAGTTGGTGGCAACCTGGCTTTACACAGAAATGGAAGTGTGGGGTGAATAACTGCTCCAAAGCACCTGGCTATAAGGCAGCTGAGAGAGACTTCCCATCCAGATCAGAGAGAGTGCTGTGGGATAGGATGTGGGAATTTCTACCGAGCTACAGAGATAGTGCCCGCTGTAGCTTACAGTCTATTGGCAGTCACCTTACTGAAAGGCCAAAGCGGGGAGTCAGGGGCCCAGTGTGGGGGGGATGTGTTTCAGGAGGATGAAGTGTTGTCTGCAAAGGCTTGGGGCTGGAGGACTGGGGAGGAGAATAGTGAGTCAATAGCTGGAAGCCTGGTGTGCCCTGCGACAGGGTAGTGGGGGAATGAGGGGAGGCTGCAGAGCTGGCGGCAGATCAGCAAAGACTGGGGAGCCATTGAAGGCAAGTGAGTCAGGGTGGGTCAGGGTGAAAGGTGGATGAGGACGAGTCCACGTTGGAGTAGGGGAAGGAGCGAGAGAGCACCCTTCCGTGCTTAGTCAGGGGTGTTCTGTGAGTTGGTATTTTTTTAATCCTGTTAAAAGAAGACATAATGAAGAACTTTTGAGTTAGTGGATATGTAGTGAACCTTCTTCACTTTATTCTTACTGGGCAGGTTACTTAATATTTCTGAGCTGCAAAATAAAGAAAAACAGTTTTATAGAGTATTGTCAGAGGTGCTCAAATTCTCTATTGTGGTGCCTTCTACTATAAATAGATATACTAGTGAGTTTTTATGGCAGGGAAAGGAATAGATTTATGTCCCTTACATGTAAATAAAAAGAGTAGGAGATATACAATGAAAGTCCAACTTTGAGGGGAAAAGTAGCAATAAATGGAGCTTGGTCATTTTGGGGACACTTTTTAATTTGTTTGGTGCTTACTCATAGTACCTGGGGCCTGTGAAGCAGACCAATGAGAACTCTTCTTTCCTTTTCTTTTTTTTCATTCCTACAGTGACAGAAAAAGAATGTCTGTAATTGTTCGAACTCCTTCAGGACAACTCCGACTCTATTGTAAAGGGGCTGTAAGTACTAAATTTCGCATAGCAGGGCATTCCTGGCAGCTGCTGTGTTACTCTGCTGCTTTTCCCCACCGCTCTCCCAGTCACTCCCTGGTGGTTTGCCCAAGGCCAAAATCTGCAGGTCAGCCCTCACGTTAGGTTAGCAGTGAAAGCCCACTGAGGGTCGTGGTGGGTGAATCAGCACGGCAGAGGTGGTCAGTGAAGGGCTTCCTGAGAGGCAACAGCTGCTGTCAGAAACAGCAACTTGCTGTGTGATGGAAAATTCCGGGAGTGTGAATTCTGATTCCAGTCTTACCACTACTGTGTGGTGACTTTGGAAGATAAAGTAATCTGTGATAAACTTTGTGTACGCAGGGCTGGGCAAAAGTAGGTGGGTTTACAATTGTTCATATAGAAAAAGACAATCAGGTTATGCTTATTACAATAGCTTTATTAACTCTGTTTTTGTGTGCTCACAACTATACACTTCTGCCCCAGACTGTATGCTTACATGTAGGAAAATTGGGTGCATGTGTACGTTTATTGATGTTTCTCTCTCATCGATGTCTGTCCCTCTCTCTCACATACTCTCTCTCCCCACCCGCCTCTCTAAAACGAATAAAAACGTATCCTCTGATGAGGATTAAAAAAAATCTAAATATATTATCTTTAAGGAAAGATGTTATTGTGTTTAAGCCTGATTGTGAAACTATATCTATCCTGTTAAATTATGATGCTATGTGTTGAGGCAAAGAATTATTAAGCTCATTATATGAGCCATGTCAAGAATATAAAGTTGAAAATCTTAATTGTAACTTGTTGTGGGGAGAAGCTCTGCCTCATTCGAGGACACCGAGGACACTGAGGACACCGTCACTAGAGTTCTTCAAAAAATGAGGAATGCCGACAGCATTTTATCTGGACCCATTAAAGAATTCTGTGCTTACAATAACAGCTGAAATCAAGGTCACCAGGATTATGTTCTCACACAATATGCTTTTTACAGTTTTTAGGTGTTTATTTGCTGTTGCGTTCTAAGCAGCACAGCAGACGCAGACAGGCAACACGGTGGTGCAGAGGTAGCTGTAACTACAAAGAGTGTGAATGTGGAAATGCTGCAGTGGTGGATTTTATTTTTATAGGATTTAATCCTCTTCAACCTGTCCCCCAAACCAAATTAGATTTCTTTAAAATAAAATTATGTCCTAACGCTGTGCAGTTTAAAACACTTTTGATGGGTCGTCTGTGTCACCCAGCCCCGCGGCCCTGCTTGCCAGTCAGGGACGTTGTCAGAGGGGGATGAGCTGCTTCACACCCATGGGTTTCTCAGCCGAACTGGTTCAATGCCTGACGGGCTGTGTCTCCCTGGTTCAGAGCTTCTGCAGGGCCATGAAGCAGAGGGAACTTGAGCCATTAGGACCTGTGTTTTACCCCTCCCACTTCTGCAAAAATGTATTATAAACTTTGGAATGAGCTATGGAAATCCGGGGGAGTGTAACACCATTGTGTCCCGGATTATTCTCTTGACACCGATGGTCCTCCCCCAATGTGTTTTTTTATGTTACTTTTTTAAATTTTAGTTTTCAATTACAGTTGACATTCAATTTTATTTTATATTAGTTTCTGATATACAGAATAGTGGTTAGACAATTATGTGATTTACAAGGTGATCCCCTGATAATTCAGGTACCCACCTGGTACCATCCGTAGTCATCATATTATTGACTATATTCCCTATGCAGTACTTCACATCCCTGTTACCATTTTATTTGGACACATCCATACTCAATTTGTTCTCCAAGGCTCATGGCTGAATCCAGCAGCTAAGAACTATATTTCTAATTGCCCTTCAATTTAATTTTCTCATGCACATAAAATTAGCACCATTAAAAACAAAGCCGTGTTTACAATGCTGACTGGGTTGACCTATGGGTTTGCCAGTCACAGTGTTCCCTTATTTTACAGGACAATGTAATTTTTAAGAGACTTTCAAAAGATTCCAAATATATGGAGGAAACATTATGCCATCTGGAATATTTTGCCACGGAAGGTAAGTGACCTTTGGAAACACTATTTTTAATCACCGAAGTTGTACTTTCAAGAGCCTATGACTGGTGCCTGGGTTAGCAGTCATGTTCCAAGCAGACGTGTCATGTTGTGCTTGGCTGGCCTCACAGGAGTGTACTTCTCTCACGCGAACCCCTGTGCCCATCCTCCACATTCTGTGCCCGGGGCAATGACAAGATATGTGGCGAGTTCCACACTCAGTCACCTACACGTGACTCTGCTAGCCCAGAGCCAGCAGGACAGAGGGCAAGGACAGGCCAGCTTGCACTGTGCGGCATCAGCTTGTTGTTGTGGTTCCTGTTCTTGGAAAACTCTTGTTGTTATTTTCCTGTTCCTTTCTTGTTGTCCGATGACACTGGCTTACCCAGCAGGAGGGGTGCAGAGGAAGCTAATGACTGTCGATAAGGCTCACTGAACCCTAGTGGAACAGGAGAGGAGTCCTCTGGAGGCTTTAAAGAAACTGATACCGGGTTTTCCTGCGAGTCAATGCGATGAAGGCTGGAGCCTCGCTTCAGTGCTTAAGTGTTGACTGCTGCTTCCTCTTCATGTGTTCCTAAGGCTGCATGCAGGCACGTAGGTGCGCTCACAGGCACACACAGCACACAGCACACACACAACAGCCTGGAAGTCCAGATCTCTCACGGGGTTGCACACCAGGCTATTATTGCTGTCTCGAAGTGTACCTCCTGCCACCTCTACTTGCTGACACCTGCTGCTGCTCCTATAAAGATGGATCCTACTCAGCTCCTGTACTCCTCCACTGTAGGGGTTCACTCTCATGGCTTCACATGTACTCTCAAACTTATAGGAAAGGTGGTTTATATTAAAATACCGTAGTGCCCTGGCTGGTGTGGCTCAGTTGGTTGGAGTGTTGTCCCATAACCAAACGTTGCGGGCTTCATTCATGGCCAGTGTGTTATGGAACAGACCTGAGGCTGGGGTATGAGTGATATACTATTACCGAGTGGACCCACCCTTGTGGGTCCATCTGGGGGTCCCACCATACTAGGTTCACCTTGCCCACCTCCAGGGAAAGACGTCTTTCAGTGCCCGAGATTGGTGAAAAGAAAAGGGATTATTTATTTAAAAAGTTATACAGACTTAGAGCAATGATGTAATGTCTTCGTTAAAAATACTAAAGTCCTTTAGAATACCCACAAACTCCTTTTTTCTCCCTTTTACCCAGTCTGGGGTACCGTATCTCAGGAAAAGGAGTAGAAGTATGGGGTTCAGGAAGCCCCTTGGTTCCGAAACCTTCAGTTGTGTTGCCATCGTGATCTCCAGTTGATCCAAAAACCATGTGGCACCTTCTCATGGCCCACCAGCAAGAGTCCTTTCACCCCTTTCCTTTCAGGCAAAGTCTCTCCTGCTTCCTAAACCACTTGGCAAAAAGGGAGCACCCCAAAGCCGCATGGTCTTGACTGTCTCCAAAGCCAAATGGTCCCAAAAAGCCCCAGCCTGGCTGTGGTGCCTGGGTTTAAATCCCATCCCCAATCTTCCTCTGCAGCCCCATTTCCGACTCCTCCCACAATCGGTTACACCTGCCAGCATTCCCGTACTCTTCCAGCTTTCCTGGGCTGCCCTAGGAAGTCCAGGCAGGCGCGGCCCCATGGCGTGGAGCCAATCATCTCCTGGCTCTCATACAGGCACTGTAACCAGGGGGAGTTGCCTCCCAGTTGCATCATGGGTTGAAGTCACTCCCATATCCCTGGGCCAAAGCATGGGCACAGCTATTTAACATAACCATGAAACCAGTTAAAGGTTATAGATATGTTAAATGACTGTTCTAGAGGTTATCTGCAAAACTGTTGCTATGCAAAACAACTCTCAGTGGCTCTGCTCCATGCATCCCATCCCCCAGCTAAGGCTTCTGGGGGTGAGGACATTGTATATATATATTTTTCTAACATTTTCTGGACACCCTGAGTTCCGGAGCCCATTAAAAAATCCCCATTTGAGACTCCCACCTTGGCTTCACCCTGTTACAAGCGCACATACCTTGGCTGTGGGTTCCATCCTTGGTCCAGGCATGTGCAATCTCTGGTGAGGGCACGTACAGGAGGCAGCCAACTAATGCTTCTCTCTGGCATCGATATTCTTCTCTCTCTTCCTCTCTCTCTAAGCGCTCAATGAAAAAAATCATCTGGTGAAGATTTAAAAAATTAAAATACATAGAGTTGTTTTTAAATTCTCTTTTTAGATTTGTAAAAGTTGAATTAGAGTGACCTGAAAACAGTTGGTTTCTTTAAAATTTTTGAGCATACTGGTATAAAATGGAGCCACATGCATGACATTAGCTAGGAGATAGGATATCCTGCTTGTCCCAGTCGCTAGTGGCACCGTTGGGATACACTGTGGCTGTGTTTCAGGCTTGCGGACTCTCTGCGTGGCTTATGCTGACCTCTCTGAGAGCGATTATGAGGAATGGCTGAAAGTCTACCGAGAAGCCAGCACCATATTGAAAGACAGAGCTCAGCGGCTGGAGGAGTGTTACGAAATCATCGAGAAGGTAATTGCGTGTGGTCACATCCTTAATGCCTATGAGGGGCTCACTCACCTAATGAACAAAGTCTTTGAACAGGCATCCTTTTGCTATAGAGCGATGTTCTCTTCTTTTGTAAGTATCTTAACCATTAACTTTTAATCATTTCTTACTTTGTTTTAAGAAATGCATAGTTTTTATGGACTATCTGCAGTCTAGCCACCCTCAGCTAAACATTAGTGGTATCTTAAGAAGTTTTAAGTCAAAACAGCATGAGTGATTTTCTGGGTTTGCCTAAGGTGAGGCTTAACAAGACGAGCTGGCCCCTATGGCCTTATGTCAGCAATCAGAATTCATAGGCTGATTGGACATTGCTAAGACTTTTCACAGCTAGTTATTAGTGTTTTACTAATTTCAAGCTTTGCCATTGCTAGTCCATATTGCCTATTTTCATTTTTTTTGTTAGGACATTAGGTAGTGTTCCACATATTGGAGTCCCTCTGTTAAAGGATAAAATACAACTGAGTAATTTTGAAGATCTGATCGGCTTTACTAAGCAAGTCGTAAATGGGGTAGCATCCCACGTAGGAACTAGAAGGGCTCTCCGAAGGGTTGCACAAATGGGTTTTTATAGGCAGAAGGATGTGTCAGGGGAGTTATTAGCAAAAGAAAAGGAGGGATTATTTTTAGACTAGGTCACCTTTTGTTGGGAAGGGGTTGGCTGGGGGTTTATTATGCAGATGACCTCACTAGTGTTTCTCAGGAAATTCCAGACTGATTGGTTTAAAATTTCATTCCTAGGAGAGGCTGAAACTGCAATTAAGTTAGTTATTAAGTTTTGGTTCAGTGACATGGCTTAGTGATAATGACTCCGTTTTGGTCTGTAGTATTTTTTTTCTTTTTTCTTTATTTTGACATCTCAAATCCGGGAGTACATTTCAGCTTTTTCAGCAACCATCTGTCCAGTTTTCAGTATCTTGTAACTGAAATGATTACTTGATTGCTTTTTTCATTCCTTTTTATGTGTATGTGTGGGGGGTTGTTTTTGTTTATTTATTTCCCTTTTACATTTTTATACTCAGTTTTTGAGTTTTGTATTCACTTGTCATGCTCATGGAATTTGAGTGAGAATAGGCCTGAACTCAAGTGTTCATTTGCCCTGCTTTACTCGAAATATCCCAGGTTCCCTTTAGAGTGAGAAAAAAGTAATAAGATAAGTGACTTGAACATTCAGAGTCAGGTGTATATGGCGGATGCTCAAGAGATACTTTTTTTTTTAACCAGTTGAATCAGTTCCAGATCAGCTCAGTTTTTTTTTAAATCAGTGAATTTGTTTCTCTCATGTTTTAAGTATAGCATGATATTCGAATCATTCGTGGAGTGGTAGGGGAGGGCTCATGTACTATTACTATCCTCAGGATAAGTAAGTGGCCATGTGTTCTCCTTCCAGGTGGTTTCTGTTCTAAGGTGCCCGTGTACCAAGAAATAAATGATGAGTACTGGGCTGCCTGTGTGTGGAGAGGTTCTGACATGAGGAATACTTTGAATAGCTATTCAAAGCTATTCAAAGCTATCTCATTAATGATATCTAGGATATCACACACATCTAGATGTCATTAACTATCTGCAAACAAAGGTTTCGTGTAGAGGAAATATGATGACTCTCTCAGAACATTTTGACTGTCTTTCTTTTGTCAGAGTTTTGTCATAAATGCTGCTCTCAAGTGTATACCAATCTTTAATTGAAGATATTTTTCAATCTAGAACTTACTGTTACTTGGAGCCACAGCCATAGAAGATCGCCTTCAAGCAGGTGTTCCAGAAACCATAGCAACTCTGTTGAAGGCAGAAATTAAAATATGGGTGTTGACAGGAGACAAACAAGAAACTGCAATTAATATAGGTAATTAATGCTATAATAATACTCCAATATTGGTTTTTGTGTTGTTGTAACGTGTCTTGTAGAGTGCCTAAGGTTTCCTCAAATGCACTGAAGATTATATTTCATAAAACTCTTCATTCTAAGGTCATGAGAAGTTTCCTGAAATCAAATGAAGATGGTCTCATGAGCATTATCTGCCCATTAAAAACATTAAAACTTGTATTGGTGGCAGTGGGGTTCTTGCACTGTCTAAAAGCACAGGTGGCAAACACAAGGGCCGAGGGCCAAATCCGACCCTCCGCCTTGTTTTATCCGGCCCGGCACCTAGTGTCTACCCGGTGGCAGCACTGAGCTCCTTGCCCCTAGTTAAGGAGTAGTTACATTTATACAGTCCTAAAATGACATTTGGCCCTTTGAAGGCAGCAGCGAGGCTGATGTGACCCCCGCTGAAAATGGTTTGACACTCTTGGTCTAAAGGAAAAGATTTCCTGAGACCTGCACAGGAGGATGTGGCTCTGTAGTTGGGCTTATTGATGACATACAATTAAGGGGGTTCCCCCCCCTGACTTCCCATCTCTGTCCATCTTGCGTGGAAAAAAGTCCAATCTTGTCTTCAACAGGGCTAGAATGAAGACCACTGCCCAGAGCTTCTGCTCCGTATTAAAGTACAGTCCACTGGCTGAAAGAAGATGAAGGGATTAGTGAAAGTATATGTATGCATGGCCCATGGACATGGACATCAGCTGTATGTGTGTGTGTGGAGATTGACTATGAGAGTGGGTGTAGGCTGGGTGGAGGGGGCCACGGGAGAATTGGGACAACAGCAATGGCATAAACAATCAAATATTAAAAAATTAAAAAATTGTGCTACTATCAACATAAGGGTGCATAGGTTCTTCTGAATTGGTGTTTCAGGATTCTTAGAGTATAATCCTAGTGATGGAATTGCTGGGACAAAAGGCAGCCTCATCTGTAGTTTTCTGAGGAGATTCCATACTGTTTTCCACAGTGGCTGCACCAGTCTGCATTCCCACCAACAGTGCACTAGGGTTCCCTCTTCTCCACAACCTCGCCAGCACTCATTGTTTGTTGATTTGTTAATGATGGCCATTCTGACAGGTGTGAGGTGGTATCTCATTGTGGTTTTAAATTGCATCTCTCTGGTAGCTGGCGATATTGAGCATCTTTTCATGTGTCTCTGGGCCCTCTGTATGTCCTCCTTGCAGAAGTGTCTGTTCAGGTCCTTTGCCCACTTTTTAATTGGATTGCTTGTCTTCCTGGTGTGGAGTTATGAGTTCTTTATATATTTTGGAGATCAAACCCTTGTCTGAGGTATCATTGGCAAGTATATTTTCTCATACAGTTGGTTCCCTTTTCATTTTGCTGATGTTTTCTTTGGCTGTGCAGAAACTTTTTAATTTGACGTAGTTCCATTTGTTTATTCTTTTCTTTATATCCCTTGCTAGAGCAAGGAACATGTATAAAGGACCCATGAACAAAGACAACAGTGGAGGGGAGAATTGAATGTGGTAGGTGGGGGTGAGTAGGGTGGGGGAGAGTAATTGTGAGGGGGGGGGATGAAGACAACTTTAATTGAACAACAATTAAAAAAAAGAGAGAGAGGAAAAAGTACAATCCAGTCCAGCATCAGTCTAGCTTAGCATGTGTTTCCAGCTGTGGTGTGTTGCTGTGCTTCAGGATCCAGGCTGCCTCCTAAAGGTCATGGAGAGGACAGGTGCATACACTGTGTCAGTGTGCGTCACGAGCAAGAGAAAGCACTTCCTTGTTCCCCTGGGGTTGCATCCAGGAACTTGGGTTTGGGATGGACCAGGTGGTTTCTCCAAATGACCAATCTACTTCCCAAGATTTTTGTGGGCTTTGGATAGGGTCTTTCCCCCTGTTCGACTGACAGGCCTCTATGGTCTAGCACCTCTCCTGCATCCCCCACAACCTGGTACCAGATGGGGGAAGGGAGAAGTGTGAATGCCCTTGGTGGAGCAGTGCTGTGGTCCCCTGGAGCGTGAAGAGGCTGTAGCTTACTGGTGAGGCAAACAGGCTCCTACTTCGCGGTGTAATAAGCTCAATGTCTAGTCTTTTTTGCTCCCCTTCTCANAAAAAGAGAGAGAGAGAGGAAGAAGTACAATCCAGTCCAGCATCAGTCTAGCTTAGCATGTGTTTCCAGCTGTGGTGTGTTGCTGTGCTTCAGGATCCAGGCTGCCTCCTAAAGGCCATGGAGAGGACAGGTGCATACACTGTGTCAATGTGCGTCACGAGCAAGAGAAAGCACTTCCTTGTTCCCCTGGGGTTGCATCCAGGAACTTGGGTTTGGGATGGACCAGGTGGTTTCTCCAAATGACCAATCTACTTCCCAAGATTTTTGTGGGCTTTGGATAGGGTCTTTCCCCCTGTTCGACTGACAGGCCTCTATGGTCTAGCACCTCTCCTGCATCCCCCACAACCTGGTACCAGATGGGGGAAGGGAGAAGTGTGAATGCCCTTGGTGGAGCAGTGCTGTGGTCCCCTGGAGCGTGAAGAGGCTGTAGCTTACTGGTGAAGCAAACAGGCTCCTACTTCGCGGTGTAATAAGCTCAATGTCTAGTCTTTTTCGCTCCCCTTCTCAATGTCTAGCTAAACACCAACAGTAACAAAACTATTACATCATCCTGAAGAGTATTAAACACACTTACATGGGATATAAATTTAGGAGTTGATGACTTTGATTTTCGTATTTCTTTCTTTACAAAATTTTACTCTTAAGACTAAAGCATGTCTTAAGAGACTAAGAGCCTGTTTTCACTAAGTTCAAATCTACAGTTATTTTATATAATTGTGATCACTTTAATGATTTTACCAGTAAATTGGTTTTTCTAAGAGTCTTGTGTTTCCCCTTCCCCATCTGGATTGACATCCTTTTTGCTTGCTAAGTCTTACAGATATGAAAATTGGAGAAAAGGAATTTAAGTCCAAGTAACTTCATCGGTCTTAAAGAAGTACACTTAAAACATGAAACAGGATCTGATTTTGATGACTTGAATTATCTAAAAATTGTCTGGTACTTCTGTCACCCTTACGGAGTAACAAGCTGTGGTACATATTTGATAAAATGAATATGTAAGTACCACATGACTTACAATGTATTTATGGAAATAGACCCTTTGCCACAGATCACTTCAGAAAGAACCATACTAGAACATCTGATTTTAAGTAGTCGTCGTGCTGCTCGGCACAGTGGCTCTGGAATGTCACCACCCTGGAGTCCGTGGTGCCCGTTTCCTCCAACCTTCTCCTTTGAATCAGCTCATTGGTAACCTCCATTGCAGACAGTACCTACCACAAGGAGTGAGTTTCATCCTTAAAAAGATAGACAACAACCATTACTCATCTCTTCTCAAGGCTATGGCTAATGAAATGCAATTTGGACTCCCAACCTCCTTGATGCTAAAGTCACGTGAGCAGCCTCTGAAGCATCAGTTAGAGACTTCGTCCATTAATCTGTGTCAGATGTCTCTTAAATACAAGTTTTTGGGGAAAAGTGTGGTGAAATTTCTGTGAGGACCTATCACTACTAATACAAAATAAAACCCTGTTTTTTATAGCCCTTTGGTGATGTAGGCAACATTTTTATGAATGAAAGGTAACACATTTGCTTTTGTTATAATGTCTTTCTCTATACATGAGTATATATTAGCCCTTCAGATGTAAAACTTCCCACATAAACTTGGCTATGGATCTCTGGTTCCTGGGGCTCTCACAGAGCTCACAAAGTTGACTGCTTCCTTGAAACACTTAACTAGGGGGGTGTGTTGCTCTCCCAGAGCAATGTGGAAGGAGTAGGTCACTCCTGCCAGTTAAAATTGGACTGTAGTGATAAGCTTTTTAAATGTACTTGATCTTGAGTGTGCTTGTTGGACTAACAGCCTTTCTTATCTTTTTAAAAAGATTTTATTTATTTATTTTTAGTAAATAGATAAAGGGAGGGAGGGTGAAAGAGAGGGAGAGAAACATCAATATGTGGTTGTCTCTTGAGCACACACCCTAATGGGGACTGGGCCCACAACCCAGGCAAGTGCCCTGACTGGGAATCGAACCAGTGGCCCTTTGGTTTGCAGGCTGGCACTTCATCCACTGAGCCACATCAGCCAGGGCCTAACAGCCTTAGTACGTCCCTAGCCCCAGACTTCACTTCCATGAGTGCGTTCTAGTGTTCGCAAGAGAAGTGAGAATGCCGGAAAGGGAGCGGCCATCTCACTGCCCCTTAGCCAGATCACCCTTGGCAACACACACGCGCCCTTTCCCGCTTGCTCCTGTGTTTATCTGGTCTTATCAGAGCCTAGCCAAGTTTAGAATAAAACAAATAAAAGCAAAGGGCTGCAAATTAACCCAGGAAACACGAATGGCTTCTTATTCCCCAAAGGGGATTTTACTTGCACACAGAGAGGTTTCTCTGAGTCTTATGAGATAATTGATACCTGTCCAGTATTCAAATAACAGTAGTATTATTTTGTGCTTTTTTTTTCAAAGAATGTATAGCGATACTTGTCATTTTGGTTCCAGAAGCACGCACATTCATTAGATATTTTAAAATTGATCTTCTTTAGCGAATGCTCAAGACTACTAGAAAGTGATGCTTCCTACTTATAAGCTGATAACTTGGCCAAAGTCTTGTATTTATCTTGGAGCTTTTCTCTGCTTTCATTTGTGCTCAGTAGGACTGAGACATGTTTTGGTGTCACCAAGTAGGCCTTCACCAGCTAGGGCACTGATGTTCTTTGGAGAAACTGTGTCTGAATTATTGTTTCACATTGCGTTCAGAACTCAGGTTGGCAACCCTGGGTGATACTGAGGGATTAAATGTCATTTTCTTACTCGGGATATCTGCTGAGCCTACACGGGACACAAAAGCCTTCATTGGGCTTTTTGGTGTCAGGCCACAGGCAACATCTCCATGCGGCACAAGGCCATGCTCCAGATCCTCTGGGTTGTGAGCCTGTGTTATAGTCATGCATCCCTTACATCCCTGGTGATATGAACCATGATCGATCTGTGTCCCATCATACTGACTGGATATTCTTTACACTGTAGCACATTCTATGTGTGCTTTAGGGTACCCAGAAGGTATTTGGAGGAAGATCAGGTATCTGACACTTAGATGAAATAAGGGGAAGAGGACAAATGGATAGTGTGTCTGCTGGGTGCCAGGTCATGTGCTAGGTGTGCTTTCTGGACACACTCTTCAGTCTTTACACACGAGTAGCCTTAAGCTCAGGGGGGCAATTCAGAGTTTACAAAGGTTGCACTTTGCTTAACGACTAAACAAATACTGGGTCTTAGGGTTCTTCACCTCTGGTGCAGGACTCATTTTAAACAACTTCACCTAGCTTTTGCAACATCTGTTCCCTGAACTTTGAGTTAGCAGACCAGGGGAAGAGTGGTACTATAGTTCATGTATTTGAAGATGCACATTATTTTATATTTTACCATCTCTGAAATTGGGTTGTCTTATGATTGTTGACTCCAAAGATTTTAAGAGTACCACCTGTCCTTAGTGATGCATTCAGTGCGAGTTCACATTAGAGATGACATATGGTGTGTTTGGGTTCTTGGCTGTCTTTAGAGTTTGATCTGTCTATTGGTCATTGTTTGAGAATTTATTTTTAAAATGTACCTTTTAGCTCATGCCTTGAAAATAAATATATTTAGTCAAATTAAGTTCCAGGATATTTGTGTCCTTTATGAGCCAGGGAGCGTTGTGTAGATAGACAGTCATCTTGCCTGTGGGCTTTAGGTAGTTTAGAGCTGGCGTGATGCCAGACTCCTGCTGAGCCAAACTTGCATTTATGCTAACTAGCTGTGTGTTTCAAGTAGTTGGCAATTTTCTTTTTTTAGCTAAATAATTTGGCATCAGCTAATTTACAGTGGAATCTCAGATGCAGCCTTTGTGAATTGTGTGGTCGTTTTCTTATCACCACTGAATAAAACATCTATTAAACTGTTAGACAATAGATGTTAAGTTTTCACAACCTGTAATTTGTTTCTAATGCATGTAGGATGAATGAGAACAAAATACTAGTGTGGGTTCCATTTTATTTTTTATTTTTATGAGTATATCTTATTGACGATGCCATTGCAGTTGTCCCATGTTTCCTCCCTTGTATCCCCCTCTGCTCTGCACCTCACTTCCCTCCAGCATTACCCCTGCTAGGTAAACCATATCTACCCATGTCTCCATCTTGGCTGGAAGCTGTGTGTTCTATTTAAAAGTCAGGAAGTTGCAAATAGCTTTCGTTGTCATCCATGTCTGAGTTGGAATTGCTGCCCTTCCCCCTGCATTTTGCTAGTCATCATTTGAAACTTTGAAATAGCTTCTTATAGTCTTAGAAACTTACTATTTTTAAAGTGAGTGAATTTGGTGCTTGCCCACCCTATTATTGCCTATAGATTGCCTTTCCCATGAAAAGGAAGACAAGTCCCCTTCTCAGGTGAAGCCTGCCATTGTTTGGTGGCATTCGTAGTCTTAGTGTTATTTTTCCCAGAAGTCAGAGGTGTTATTTCTTTGATCACCTACTACTAGCATTGTTGCCTGATGTTCTCTGCTGGTCTGGGGAGCTTACATTCCCCAACAGGGAATGGGTTAACTATGAGACAAATTAGAGAGTCAAGTAGATGAGAAAGTAGTAGTTTGTGGAATGTAGATATTAAGCATGACTGGAGCTAATAATAGTTACTCAGTGAATGTTTGCTATAATGTGCCAAATACTGAGTCCTTTATGTAATTTTTATGTTTAATTCCCTTTAGGAGATAGGCATTATCCCCTTTTCAAAGATAGAACTGAGGCAGGGAAATATCAGACAACTTAGCCTAGGTCACATAGGTGTGAGAGTGCTGAGAATCTGAGCAAGTGACTGCCACATTTGAAATCCACCTACCATAAGGCAAAATATGTGAGCCGGAAAAGACCAGACAAGACTTCAAAGATGAGAAAGGATTAAAACTTGATACTTTAATAAATTGTTTAAGAGGAAAAAAAATGAGACTAAGCACAGAATGGGTCATGATAGCCCAGTTTGGGGGGAAGATCTTGAGGGAAGGCTGAGTGTGTTCTTACATGTGATGGAATCTTCCTGAGATGTGTCTGAAAGGTTTGCAGGGAAATGGTGCCAGGTGTGGCTTGGTGGGTGAGTCCTCACTTTCTGGTTCTCCACGGGACGGAAGGACTCCGCACTGAGCCTGTGTGGGCCCACCCGGAGTAGAGTGAGGGGACTGCCTTTTACTGTCCATTCCTGATGTGTGACAGTATGTGTCACACACTCACACTCCTACTGACTGACCACTTCCTCTGTGAAAATATTTAGAAACAGCAACACATTTATGGAGGGTTTCGAACCTTGTTGAGTTCCAAAGATGGGTAGTTTAATTAATCTGATTTTAGGATGTATGGTTAGGAAGGATAAATTGTTCCTAAGCCTTCCAAAACTGTCACCAAAAAAAGTGGATTTGGATATTTTTAACAATATGAGCTTACTTCAGACAAAGAGACTCTGATGGCAAGATCTGAGAGATTTGGCTCGGTAATATGTTCTCGTATGAATTGTTATTTTATTGTCTTAAAATCAAGTTCTGCTCTAAGCACCATGGGCTCTGCACTATTTTTGATTTCTCTACATGGTGATTGTAGTCAGGGTTGAAAGACCCAGACCTCCGCAGTGCGCCATTCATTTCATCTGCAGTGAGAAGTGGGATCCTGGAGGTTCTCGTCTTAGTCTTTTTCTGGTCGTCTTGTTAGAGTGCGGGATTAAAGAACTTGATCTCAATTTACAAGTGTGGATTGACATTTCATACCTGGCTCCTCTCCAAAAGTTGATCTCATTTGATCCTCAGACATTAGAAATCAAACACACCAAACCTGGATTGACATAATTTGATTTGCCACATTAGCTAAGTCGCAATTAACTGTGTTAAGCTTCCATGGTCTGTCTAGTGCAAGTGTTCTGTGTGATAATTCTCTAAGCAAAAATCTCACTTCAATTTTAAATTGCTTTAAAAAAGAAAACCAACCTGCTCCTTCTCAGAGAGCTTTAGTTTTGTGTATTTCAATTCATGAGTGTCAGTGGTTTTATTTATTTCTCTCTCTGTAATGGCTAAAAAAATACTTAGTTTTTCCACCATGTCTTTGTGCAGCTTCAGTTGTCAAGTGGCATTTTGCTGAAATTGAAAAATATAAAACAAAACAGCAAGCTAGGGTTTAAAAATTACAGCTTGCTTCTGCAGCTGTTGTTTAAATCAAAAACTACCAGCAAATCCTATCTCATCAGTTATACTAAATTTGTAACAGTCTGTATTGCATGAAGTTGTTGGAAGTCTCTGGGGATAAAGAAAGAGTAAGCCTAACATAGAGGGAAGTGATTAAAGTTGCAATATCCCCTTTTATGAATGAAAAAAAAAATAGACATCCCTTCTGGACCTAATCTAAGACTTTATAGGAAGGAGAAATACATTTGTAAAAATTTAATGGGAAACAAAGGGCTCAATTATTTTAGTTTTACCATGCAGAAATTTTACTGGCATCCTGGGAAATTCTTATTTTTACTCATCACTATTGTTGAAATCCACACTTGAATGAGTTTGAAAATGCATAGAAAATTGTTTCATGTTTCTTCCCCCCTCCTTTTTTTGTTTTGTTGTAGAGGTTTAGCAGGTATTTGCCCATGTGGTATTATGATTTTAAATTATTCAGCTTATTGTAATTATTAAAGTAATACATGGTGGTTTTAACAAGTGAAATAGCCTCATTCCCTTGAGATAACTTTGGTTAGCAGCCTGGGCTATAGTTTTATGCTATTGCTTTAAAAAATAACATTTGGGGTAAAAGCCATAATTTTGTGCTTTCAAATTTGTGTTCTGATGTGATTTACAAAATATTCCCCTCAAATGAGAGTGAAGGATATACTTTATATGTTCCCAAATAAATAAAAATATTTATTATCTCTCCCCCCCAAAAAAAACCCCTAAGTTTTCATTTTTCTTAATTTTTGTCTGTCTTGCGTGTAATTGTGTGCCTTCTGGTAGGGTTTCTCCAGATAAAAAGGGGACCTGCTGAGGGGACTTGAGCATGTAAATGAGCAGTTCTGCGACTTGTCCATTCTCCAGTGCCTGTCTCCCTTCCCAGTTTAATGTAGCCCCTGTGGTTATGGATGTGCCCGCTGCTCTGCCAAGGGGGGTTCTGGCTCCTCCTGGCTTTAGGAGCAGCATTGGTTAAGGCACGTTCTTTTTTTTAAAGAAGATGTTATTTGTTTTTAGGGAGGGAGAAAGAGGGGAGGAAAAATCCATGTGCTAGAGACAGATCGACCTGTTGCCTCCAGGGATCGGGTCCGTAACCCAGGCACGTGCCTTGACCGGGAATTGAACCTCGGCAACCTTTTGGTTTGCTGGACAACATTCAACCCACCGAGCCACACCAGTCAGATTATCACATGTACTTGCTCCAGGGCTGGCATTTTGTGTGCTGATGATTTGTTTCATTTTTCTGTAATCATTGGTGTGTTATCTTAAGGTGCTGAGAAAAAACTGGTTGTGAGGTCCAATTCTCTAAGAGGAAGATATCTTTTCTTCTTTTTTCTCAACAAGATAAATAGAGATAGGGGTTGGTGAAAGCGCGTGTTGATGCCAGCTCTGAGGGGGCACTGAGCGGGTGGAGGGTGCTTTGAAAGAGAGACTAAGGGGAAGGGACTAATCAAAGAACACGGGTGAATGACCCAGGGACCTGGACAGTGGTGTGGGGATGGACTGTGGGGGAGGGGGAACAGGCTGGGCGGAGGAGGGCGGAGGGGGGAGAACTGTGGCAGCTGTAATGGAATAACAATAAACAAATCCTAAAAGCAAAACAAAACAAAGAAAGATTAGCACTCGGACAGACAGCCTGGTCCTGGGATTTGCTGGATTTGACGGGGAAGAGTCTGGCAGTGCCCACCCTGGTCTGTGGAGCCGTGGGGTGCCAGCCGCTGACTCAGGTAGCCTGTAAAGCCTGAGTAGGACAAGAACCTCACGGAAAATATGTGCAGCTCCCGGGAGGAAGGTAGAGAACAGTATCTTGAGTCCTGTATAGATATAACTTTATTTAAAAACATGATGGAAATTGTTGATAAGAATTAGTATTGGAGGAATTTTGTTCCAAAACAAGCTTTTCTTGATATGTAATAGTATTCCTTTGAAATCTGTTGTTAGAAGTACCTGCTTTTAAAAAAGGCAAATTAGGAATCTCAATATGACAGGCAAGTTCATGCTGATACAGGAGCACCATGAAATTTCATTTGTCTTCCTAAAGTGTTTGCAGTTACTTTAGATGACCCAAGGCTTCTCCTAATGCCATACAAGGGTAAAGACAGATGCACAAAAAACTGACAAGTATTTATTTTAGCCATTAGTTATGAAGACCTTCCTGACCTGTTCTGGTCAAGCTGTCTGCAAGAACCAAAATCAATTTAAACGTAACTTTCCTACCCCGCACTTTTGCTCAGCTCTTTTGAATGAGCTATCGGCTTTAAAGTGGTAATAAGAGAGATAAAACAAAGGAGACTGAATTCAAGCAACCATCGAAAACTGTTTAAGTCATGGAAGGAATGATCCATTCATGAGAGTCGTTTCTTCTTTTACTTAGGATATTCCTGCCGGTTGGTATCACAGAATATGGCGCTTATCCTACTGAAGGAAGATTCTTTGGATGTAAGTAGTTTTTTAAAAGTGGCATTTGATGTAATGAAAGTCTTTGTTTTTTTTCCACTATGACTGATTATCAGGGTTTAGTTTTTTACTAAACTGTTGTAAAACTATGTGTTTCTGTATTGCTGAATGGATGACATAAAATCATATCTTTAGATTTCAACATAGTAAGCTCAGAACGTTGCTATGGGACAATACTCAATTTTATTCAACTAGAATTGGAATTGTGCATTTAAAATAGGGTAGTTTTCATCTGTTTTAACTTCTGGTTATGATCTGTGTTAAGTAGTGATGGTTAATTCCAGTGTTGGTTACCAAGGAGACTTGTAGGATTTTCTTTTTAGTGCAAACTTGAAGATAAAGATAATATTCAAGTGTCAGGAGTTGCTTAAATTTATATCGCAATAGGAGACATTTGCAATAGTTATTCCCTGACATCCATTGCCACCGGCTCATACAGAATTGCATGGCATGGTTCTCTGAGCAGTTCAGACCGGTACCCATCCCATCCCTAGAGCCTCTGAGGAGATCAGGGGAAGGAGCCCTTTAGCTGGTGACCAGTGATCTGGGAAGTGGTTTCATATGAAAAGATGAGCTAAACAATGCAAGTTATTTGTCAGGACTTTTAACAAAGGCTTGTTACTGGCAAGCACCCACCACACAGTTCTAGTCAGAATACTTAAATGGCAATGCTAGGCACAGGTGACAAGACAAGGTGAGTTACCATTTTAAATGCAGAAGTATAATATGGAGATTTCTGAACTTGCAAATTGGCGAGGCCCTGGATCCCTCAGCGAAGGCCAAGGCACTTTCTCCCTCTTCAGGACTGCAAAGGCAGGCGTCAGGCAGAGTATGTGTGCCTTCAGGGCACCGCTGGCTAAATATCCCCACTGTGGCTTGAGGGCTTCAGGATTTATCTCAATGTGCCGCTTCTCCTTTTGTGTCTCACCAGCAGGAAGTTCAGAACTCGCAGGTCATCCTTCCTCTCCTGGGTTCTGATGCTCCTGCGCTCTGGGCTCCTGCAGAAACCTCCTCTCCCCAGTGTTCCCATTGCCCCAGCACTCCTTACCCCAGGGGCCTTTATTTTCCTCTACAGAACTTTTCACCTTTGGAACTAACGTGTATTATTAACATATAATTATATATCAAATATATAATAATTATAATAATATTATATATTATAATGTGATAGAGGATTATAAAAAGGTACCATAAGATTTACCCTCTTAACCATTTTTAAGTGTATAGTTCAGGGGTTTTAAATATGTTCATAATGTGCGGCCATCACCGCCATCCATCACCAGAACTCTTCTCATTTTACAGAACTCTACACCCCCTTAAACAACCTCCCCACTTCCTACCCCCAAATTCCTGATGACCATCATGGTACTCTCCGTCTCTGTGGGTCTGAGTATTCTGGTGTATCATAGAAGTGAAATCACCCAGCATTTGTCTTTCTGTGACTGGCTTCATTCACTTAGAAAAATGTCCTCAAGGTTCATCCACATTGAAGAATGTGTCAGAATTTGCTTTTTTTTTTTAAGGCTGAATAATTATCCATTGTATGTATGTGCCATATTTTTTTATTCATTTCTTTGTCAGAAAAAAAAGAAATGAATAAAAACTTGGGTTGCTTCTGCCTTTTTGGCTATTGTGAATAATATTGCTCTGAAGATGAGTGACAAATACCTCTTTGAGAACCTTCAACTTTTTTGACTATACTATACCCAGAAGTAGAATTGCTGGATCATATGGTGATTTTATGTTTAACTCTTTGAGGCATTGCCAAATTATTTTATATTCCCACCAGCAGTGCACCAATGTTTCAACTTTTCCATATCCTCACCAACACTGTTCTTTTCTTTTATTAAAATTTTTAAAAATATTTTTGATGGCAGCATTCTGATGGGTGTGAGGTGATGTCTCATTGTGCTTTGATTTACATTCCCTTAATAATTAGTGATGTTGAGCATCTTTTCAGGTACTTATTGGTCCTTTGTATATCATCTAAGAGAAAAAAATTCAATCCTATTTTTAAGTCAGATTATTTGTTTTTTTTTCCTTGTGAAATACTTTATATTTTGCTTTTAACCCTCTAGTTCCTTAGAACATAAGGTCTATGGAGCAAAAGTCTGAATTATTTTCTTACACTGGGCATTTTTACCTTCGGGACTGTTTTGCACAAATTAGGTACTCAGTAAATGTTTGAAGAAAGTAAATGGACAAACCTAAGGTAATTTTCCAGTTACCAATTAGAATGTCTATATAAAAGGTCATGCTGATGAGGCAGCGGCTCCAGTTGCTGTGCTGGGTGGAGGGCAAGCCGACATTAGGAGGGAATCCAAACTGCAGCTGGTAGACGGCAGGGTGGAGTGTGGTGCGGAGAAGTGCACAGAGCCCTTGGATGAGTCCACCTCGGGTGTCTGTACCCAGAGCCCCCTTATTTCGTTATGATTTCCAGTTCTGAGGCATCCACAGTCTTAAAATAAACCTCTTTTTCTGGAGGTGACTCAGAAGTGAGCCTGTATTTTCCTCTTATGCCAGGCATTCTCTGGAATCCAAGAGATGGACTTTGATTCTGCATAGCAGTACAGCATGCACAGCCCCGACTGAGACATTTGGCTTACCTTGGCCAAGGGGTGATTTGTGGAGCCAAATAGAATGTTTTATGGGTGTGTGCCTGATTTTCCGTGGTAACCTGTTAAGAATGCATCTTCCTTATCCAGTATTGAACATCCTTTAGTACAGTGACTTTAATGCACTCAGCATCGGTTGAGCAGAGGGGCAATTTCTATGTACTTTTTCTGTACTTTACTCAAAGGGGCCACTCCATATTTCTGACTGAAGTCCGTCTCCTCCCATTCTACCTCCTCATCTTCTTCCCTCTTATTCTTTAATTCAGTTAAAGGCATTCCTATTCTTATTAAAATTTCACTTGGTGGGTGTGGAATAAAAGCGAAGTGCTAGGGCAATAAATTAGATATATAGTAAGTTCTAGCGAAGCTCCCACTTGAGTTTTTAATGTTACTGGGCTCTGATGGTGAAGCAGAGAAGACAGTGACAGAGGAAATGGTCCCAGACCCGGAAGCATTGGGCCTCGCTTCCCTGACTTTATTGCTCATATAAATATGAGGGGAATGAAGGGGCCCGCTTCAAGACCCAGAGCTGGCACTTGTCACCTTCACTTGACCAATAAGTATGTGTAGGCTGGGACTCCAAGTGCTTATAAATAATTCGGATTCATCTCTGTTTTGAGTTTCTCAGCTGTTGCCAAAATAAGGTCCGTGCTCTGAGATACAGATGAGACCGGTGGTCTTTGAAATAAGGATTGGGTGTGTGGTGGTGCACACCCTAGGGGGGCACTAGATGATTATATCTCCAAAGAAAACATGATTTTCTTTTTCTAGGTGGAAAAAGGAACTAAGAAATCAGCTTTATTGATAGTAATATGTGGCTTGCCATTTGCACACTCAGTCCTTATTTCTGGTATACTGACCAGAAACGGGGCTAGGAGGAGTGGGTAGGAGGAGGAGGGAGGCACGGAAGGCCCTTCCACATGTCAGAAGGGCCAACGCTGGGTCTCTGACTCTTGTTTGCTGTTAGCCCATTGTAAAACATTGCCGTTTGCGCGTACTGGCTAAGTGGACTTACGGACTATACTTAGTTTTGGTTTAACCAACTCTCATAAGGTGATGGCTTAAAGGGCTTCCTATTTTTTTAAAAAAAACGAAACTGAGATAATAACAATAGTGTAAACAGAAGCCGCAACAATATGGCATTGCTTGACCTGTGTGCTCGTGAATGTTTTCCTTCGGCTACTTGATGAGTTAAAACAAGGATCACATCTGACAAGTTAAACAAATTTCAGAATTACGCGCAGGCTATTATCATTAATCATGAATCTTGCCCTAGATTTATGTGGCATCTTCAAATAGAAGCTGTGACAATACAAAACCATTTTGGAATTAGTGAGACTTTAAAAACTAAGAATCCTAAGTATGAGAATAAAAATCAACAGTTTTACTAGCAATTAAAAAACATGTAATGCTCAAATCAGCTATTGTTTGGACTTTCACAGAACCTACTGCCAGCTATTGAATAATAATAATTGCCTTTGGATATTTGTTAATAAAAGACAAAAAGTGCCAGGTCATTTGGGGAGTGTTTGTTTCACTGCTGCAATAATGTAGAGAAAATAACATGGCAACAGGGAAAATATACATACACACCTGTGGATAAGAGACCTATAAACAACCTTGCTGGGATTTTCTAAGAAACAATTGGTTAAGCAAATTATGAAAAAATAGGAGATTTGCTGCGTATTTGGATGGAAGAGTACCTATTTCTCACATGTGTTCACTTATGCACCACACCAGTGATTTTCAATTGGTGTGCTGCAAGAATTTTTAGAACATGTAGTACCTGAGTAGTCAGAGGCACTGACATTTTACCTTAGATTGTCAAACAAAAAAATGACCACAGCCACCTTGAGCAGCGTGGCTCAGTTGGTTGGGCATTGTCCTGCAAAGCAAAAGGTTGCCCATTCAATTCCTGGTCAGGGCACAGGCCCGGGGTTCGGATTCAGTCCCCAGTCGGGGGCTTGCTCAAGAGGCAACTAATTGATGTTTCTCTTGCACATCAATACTTCTCTCCCTCTCTTTCTCCTTCCTGCCCCCTCTCTCTAAAAATAAATTTAAAAAATATTTAAATAAATGACAACAGCTAATACAATAATAGCTGTCTGGTGTGAATGAATCAAAGTTATACCTGTTTTGGGGGGTCAGATTGGCAAACAATATATTTTTGGTGTGCCACAGAATTTTAGTAATTAGTTTATGTGTGCCATGAGATGAAAAAGTTTGAAAAGTGCTGAAATACACACACACACACACACACACACACACACACACTAGTATTTTTTCTGAGTCATCAAAAGGAAGATGTATTGGTAACAGTATATTCTTCTAAGCAAAATGTTAATTCTTTAACAGAAAATGTTTTATGAAATCAGTATGTGTGATCACTGATAGAAAGACTTCTTAGGAATAAAAGCAAAATCTTGTAAAGTTTATTACCAACATCTGTGGTGGAGACTACATTTTTTCAGCTTCTCTGTGGCTGGATGTGGTGGTGAGATTTAATCAGCATTGGTGGAATGTGAATAGGAGTGAGGTGGGAAATTTCTGTATTACCCACTGGAAAGGAAATCTCTTGCCCTGGTATCTCAGCTCTTCCCATATTTTTTGACTGCAAATGGCACAGCTGGAACCACTGTGGAAGTTATGGAATTGAGGGAGCTCCATATGAGGAAAGCAGAGCTGCTTCACTACATCAGTCTCTGTGTGACTGTGAAGACCAGAATCCACAGACTCCCTCTGTGCGCATGCGCGCGCATGCATGTGTACGTGCATACGTGTGTGTGTGTGTGTGTGTGTGAAAAAGTTTATAGTTTGAAACATTGCATGGGGAGTCTCTTTGTTTAGCTTCATGAAACAGAATCTGGAACTAAAAGTAATGTCATTACAGGGTCTTCCAGCATGGTGTAGGGCTATCCTGGAAGAGAGATGAGGAAGGTCTAATTCTGCTGGTGAAGAAGAGAGAATGGGATTTGAGGGTCAAGGGATTTGGATCCATTCAAATTAATACAGGTGCCCTCATTCGAATTCTTAAGGGCCCACTCTTTTTCAGTCATTGTCCTAGCTCCCACGGAAAGAGACCTGGTGAGTCTGTGACTACAAGATTCATAAAATTTTATGATGTATTTCCATTATCCCCTATAGTTCCCTTGTGTCCCTTGGCAATCACCTCCTCAACCCTAGGCAGCCACAGATCTGCTTTCTATCACAATGGAGTAATTGTGCTTGTCCTAAAATTTTATGTAAATGGAACTAAGTAATAGACTCTTTTTGTCTGGCTTTTTGTCATTCAACATAGTTATAGTGATGTCATCTTTGTTGCTGCATGTTCATTAGTTCATTTTTCTTGCTGAGTAGTATTAAATTGTATGGATGTACCGTAATTTGTTTATTCATTTGTCTGTTGAGGACATTTCAGTGATTTTCAATTAGACTTTCTTATACAATTTTTTTGATGGACATGTGTTTTTATTTCTCTTGGATAAATGCCTAGGAGTAGCATTGTTTTAAGATGATAGATTTGTGGTACTATGTTACATAGCAATAGAAAACTAATACCAGTATCTTTTGAGGAGCAGAAGATTTTAATTTTGTTGAAATAAAATATTTTTCTTGTATAATTAGAACTTTGGTACTCTAAGAAATATGCACTTACTCCAAGATTGGGAAAATTTCTTATGATTTTAAAGAATTTTTATAGTTATAACTTATGCATTTAAGTCCATGATCCATTTTTTGTGCATGGAATATGGTATAAAGATTGAAGTCCAGATTATTTTCCATATGGGCACCTAGTTTTTCTAGCACTATTTGTGAAAAACACTATTTGTTCCACATAGAATTATCTTGACACTGTCATTATAAATTGATTGATCACATATATGTGTGATTGTATTCCTAGACTCTAGTTTATTCTATTCATGTATATATCTATCTTTATGCCCAATCCCATATTTTCTTAATTGTAATAGCTTTATAGCAAGTGTTGAAATCCTCCAACTTTGCTTTTTTCCCCAACATTGTTTTGGTTGTTCTAGGATTTTTGCATTTCTGTATACATTTTAGAATAAGGTTATTGATTTCTCCAAAAAGCCTACTAGAATGTTTATGGAGGTTACATCAGATCTATAGGTAAATGTGGGTCATTTTAACATTTTAATGGTATTGATATTTTCAATCCATGGACATGCTATAGCTTTCATTTACTTAGGTCTTCTTTAACTTCTCTTACAGTATTTTATAGTTTGCAGCACATAGGATTTGTACCTGTCAAAATTGTGTTATTTTTCCCAACTATAATGTATGAACCATTTGGTTCTTTCACTTCTTTTTATTATATTCGTGTTTTCCTTTAGATACTTCAATGTATTAATGATAAATCTTTAAAGTTTTTTTTCCCTGGTGATTCCATTTCTCTATCCTTCCCAGGTTTGTTTCCATCTTCTAATTTTTTCTTGGATTTAAGTCATATTTTTCTATCATTTTTTTGTATGTAGTAATTTTTGTCATATATTGGTTATTGTTAATGTTTTATGTATCTAGATTCTGTTATTTTCCTTTAAAGATTATTGAGTTTTGGCAGTTACTGGTGGGTTTATAATAGCCTTTATTCTAGAACTACTTTAATTTTACTACCAAGATGAAACTCTTTGGATCTGCCCTCTTAGATCCTGTATACTTGCTGTAGTTTTTACACTGTGGGTGGTTGGAACTTAAATATTTCCCAATTTTGTGTGTGCTCTGGGAATGTTTACCTTCCCGGCCTGATAGTTGTTCATTCATTCATTCATGTGTATATATTCATCCCCCACCCCCAAATTTCATGGTGTCTTCTCCTACACATGCATAACTTATTGTTTATTCAAAGATACAAGGTGATTCTTCAAGTTCTTTCTGTGTGTGGTTCCTCTCCAGTATGCTGCTCTGCAAATTCCAACCACCTACCATTCTCTAGCTCCAGTTTCTGTCTTCTCATCAGTTATAATACCATACTCTTCTGGTGTCTCTGTTCCCTGAATCACAATTTGAAAAGCAGCTCCAATAGAAAGCCTCAGCTGTTGTAAGGCTCACCTCCCTAACTTCTCTTTTTCGAAGGATCATAGAGCTGCATTACCTATTGTCCAGTGTCTGAAAAACACGTATTTCAGGCATTCCCCACCTCCCAGTTTTCTAGTTGTTAACAAGTCTAGTATATCAGTTTTTATCATGCCCAGAAGTGGAATTTGAGTAATCCACTTCTGCCTCTGTCAGGTCATCTTCGCCAAATACTAATTTCATGTTCATAGGTCTGTACCAGTTGGATTTATTTTTTTGGTAATGATTTGCTGCTCTTAGAGTTTGACCAGTTGTTTCTGGGTTTGAGAACTCTAGGGAAACAGCTGGGTCAGGAAAAAAATACTAGAGTAGAGTATAAGTATCACCTGTGGGTTCCAAGGAAGAGGCAGGAGGACGACAGGAACGGCAAAGAAAGAACATCAGGATGAGCATTTAAGAAACTATTCTGGGACTGCTTGGCTTGGACAGCCAGCACCTTTTCCCCCTGGTGATAAGACCGTCCTCACTGCCTTTAAAACGAAGCAGGTAGAAGAGTTCATTGTTGTTTCCCATCTTTAAACTGTTTCTTGGAACCACTTTCTTGGTGCACCCGGCACTTTACCCAAGTTCTCTCTCTTAATCTTCCTAGCAGCTCTTCTGGTAGGAAGAGCTCACTATCTGAGAAAAGGTAGTGAACTTTTCTTTTTCCAAGCTGGTGCTAAATTATTTGTTTGAAAATTTTCATTTTTCCTACCATCCTGATGATAAATTCCTAATATTTACCTACTTAGTAAGGTCACTTTATAACTGTATTTTTTTACTCAACATCTTTTGTGGAGGTAGTAAGATTGTAGTATACTAGAAAGGTTACTTGAGCAATTTTCTTCCTGATTTAATTTTAGGCATGTTCAATGAATAATTCTTTGAATATTTTGAAGGTACTTACATTTAAAGGGCAGAGAGGCTATTAAGAAAACTTTTCTGTTGTTATATATTAGTAATAAGTGTTACTGAGGAATATAAAGCAAGATATGGGAGGCATGACCAGCAGGGAGAGCAGAGTTACTATGTCATATATAATGGTTAGGGCAGTTCTCCCTAATAAGACGATGAGAATTGAGTTACAGGAACACTTTCTTTTTCTTTTTTTACTTAAGTATTTAATTTTTAAAAATATATTTTATTAATTATGCTATTATAGTTGTCCCATTTTCTCCCCTTTATTCCCCTTTATTTCCCTCCTCCCTGTACCCACCTCCACCATCATTCCCCCACCTTAATTCATGTCCATGGGTCATACATGTAAGTTCTTTGGCTTCTCCATTTGCCATACTATTCTTAACCTCCCCCTGTCTATTTTGTACCTCCCATTTATGTTTCTTATTCCCTGCACTTTTTCCCCCATTCCCCCCTCCCCTCCACACTGATAACCCTCCATGTGATCTCTATTCCTGCGAATCTGTTCCTGTTCTAGTTCTTTACTTACTTTATTTTTGCTTTTTTTTCATTGTTAGGTTTGGTTGTTGATAATTTTTAGTTTCTTGTCATTTTACTGTTCGTATTTTTGATCTTCTTTTTCTTAGATACATCCCTTTAACATTTCACGTAATAAGGGCTTGGTGATGATGAACTCCTTTAACTTGACCTTATCTGGGAAGCAGTTTCTCTGCCCTTCCATTCTAAATGATAACTTTGCTGGATAGAGTCATCTTGGATATACGTCCTTGCCTTTCATGACTTGGAATACTTCTTTCTAGCCCATTCTTACCTGCAAGGTTTCTGTGGAGAAACCAGCTGATGGTCTTATGGAATCTCTTTTGTAGGTAACTGTCTCCTCTCTTGCTGCTTTTAAGATTCTCTCCTTATCTTTAATCTTGAGTGATACAATTCTGATGTGCCTTGGTATGTGCTTCCTTGGGTCCAACTTTTTTTGAGGGGACTCTCTGAGCTTCTTGGACTTCCTGGAAGTCTATTTTTTGCCAGATTAGTGATATTCTCCTTCATTATGTTTTCAACTTCTTGCTCTTCTTTTTCTCCTTCTAGCACCTCCAGGGATACTTTCTTGTTTAAAAATTTGGGAGATGAAAGCCAAGAAAGGAGACCAAGAGGGTGTGGCTATTGAGGTAGATGGAAAAACAAGACGTTGGTATCTTGGAAACCAAATAGAATAAAGTCTTTCAAGAATGGGGGAAGGAACAGCTGCTCTATGGCTACAATGATGAAGTCTGAGAATTAATTATTGATTTAGTAATGTGGAGCTTATTGGTGACCTTTCAGGAGCTATTTGGAGAATATTGTGGGGTTGGATGCCAGATTGGAGTGGGTCCAAAGAATTAGGTGGAGAAGAATTGGAGAAAGCAAGTGTGTACAGAGACTTCTGTGAGTTTTGCTGAAACTTTTGATAGATCTTTGGTTAGTGTGGTCATCTAGTTCCATATTCTGATAGCAAATTAATGACTAACTTTATTCTTCTATAAGTGTACCATAAATCATCACTTTAAAAAATAGATTCTACCAATAAGAAGAATATACTTTTATTAACACCTTCTCTGTTTAAGTGAAAGAGGTGGATATTTGTTACTAATGGTCTTGAAATAATCAATTGATTCAATCAGAACTTGAAACTTAATTTTTACTCTATGAACAAGACTAAAGTGTTTATAATCTAACAATTATATTTTTGTTTATGTTTTTCACAAAACAGAACTGGTAGCACTTTTTTGTTCTACTGTAGCTACTTAAAAAACCATTCCCATCTGATGTGTTTATTTATGATGGATGGTCCATGTCTGTGTATTCCAGCTTTGGGAAGGATGGTCAGTGCAGAGCTCTTTGTCCACCTCTGACGTTAATGGTATCCTTGAAATCACCAAAAGCGTAGAGTGACAGGCAGGCATGACCTGTCAGGAAGCCTGATGATTCTCACCACTACGGGCTTCTGAAGTGAAGGAAATCAGTAATTGCATAGTGTATCATAAAGATATCTCATGAAAAATGCTTAATATCAACAGTGAGGGAAGTTCTAAGGCTGAGAAAACAACCTACTTTGCTGTGAAAAAGCAGGCAATGTACTATAAGAGAAAAAATGTCAACTTGGAGGCTTAAGTTCACCAAGTTTCTTTATCAATGAAGTTTATTCTGTGGTCAAGTTTCTAAGTACTGTTGTCCCTGTATAAAGTAACACATAGAATTGGGCATATTTTATTTGGAATGACTTCCAAGATGTATCTAAGACAGAACCTTTGATGTAGTTCAGTTGCTTAATGGGAGCATAATCATCAAGCTTTGTTCTGGGGATAATTTAGATTTTCTGGCAATCTAAGTTTTAAACATCATTTAAAACTGTAAATGATGTTTCACTCTTGTAAAAATCACTCAACCCTTTAATGTAAAAAATAGATATAAATTAGAATAAAACTTATAAAGTTACTTGGAATCCTACTACCCAAATAACTACTTTAAAATTTGGTTAGTGGGCCCTGGCTGGTGTATAGCTCAGTGGATTGAGTGCGAGCCTGCAAACCACAGGATCACGGTTCGATTCCCAGTCAGGGCACATGCCTGGGTTGCAGGCCAGTTCCCAGGAGGGGACTCATGAGAGGCAACCATACATTGATACTTCTCTCCTTCTCTCCTTCCCTTCCCCTCTGAAGATAAAGAAATAAAATCTTTAAAAATTTTGGTTAATGGTCTAAGACCTTGTTTTATGGGACAAGCAGAAGCATGTATTTTATATCCATAAATGCCTAAAAATAGATATAGAAACTATCAATTTTAAGTAACTTGAAGAGCCACAATGTGGCTAGTGGCTACCATACCAGGTAGCACACAGTAGATCTTTTTCAGTCCCTAAGCAAGGGTCAGCAGACTCTGGCCAATTGGGCCAAATCCAACTTCCCATCTGTTTAAATAAAGTTTTATTGGAACTCAGCCAGGTACATTCATTCATGCATTGTCAATGGCTGCTTTAGTGCTGCAATGGCAGAGTTGGGTAGTTATAACACAGAACAATGGCCCATTGATGTTAAACTATTTACTACCTGGATCTTTACACAGTGTCTTTTGACTCCAGCCCTGTCTGATCAAGGGGAAACCAACCCAGTTCTAGTTCTATTGTCTGCTCATGCTGCATCTTCTAAAACAAGGTTTTTTGACATTTAATAATTAGTATTATGAGAGAAATGGAATCTATGACTAGTTTGTGGAGACAGACTTTGAAATAAATAGGTTCTCGGCTACAGGTTTTATGCAGCCTTTAAACACTTTTGCTGGTGAATCTCAAAGAGGATGGCACAGAGTATTTTGTTAACCAAACTTATTGACCACTGAATTTTTTTTTGATGAGTAACTTTCATGATAAGCAACACAAATTTAGGAATGCTGCTTTTAAAATCAGTAGTTTTTCTTCTTGACAGGTGATGGTAAAATAAAAACATATGAAAGAGAATGCTCAGCCTGAGAAAATTATGCTTAATTTCTGAATTTATATTAAATTAACAGATATTTAAGTACTTTTTTTAGGCCAGGCAGATTGCTAGGATTATAAAATGACAGCATACTCTCTACTACCCTCAGGTTTTTATCTTAGCTGAGCAAATAGCCACTACATGCTGACTTATATGATTAAAGTTCTTTTTGTGGTAATTGCCACAAAGGCAAAGTATAAGGTGCTCTAAGTTACATAGTGTTACATGGCTAGGGCAAGGGTTGGCATTTTTTTCTGTAAAGGACCAGACACTAAATAGTTTAGGCTTTGTGTGCCATATACTCTGTCTAGGTCACAACTATCCAGTTCTCTGTTGTGATAAGAAAGCAGCTGTAGATCACACACACACATCATATATATGTTGTGTGTGGATGAGTGTGCCACACACACACACACAGACACACGTGTGTGTGTCTTTGTGTGTGTGTGTATGTCTCCCTGCACACAAATTCTTCTCGTTTTCCAGAAATGACTGTACAAATGATAAACTTACAAAGGAAGTCTCAACAAAATTTCAGAGACGTAGTTCTTTTTCAGCTATGTTCTGTGAAGANACATCATATATATGTTGTGTGTGGATGAGTGTGCCACACACACACACACACACACATATATGTGTGTGTGTGTGTCTTTGTGTGTGTGTGTCTCCCTGCACACAAATTCTTCTCGTTTTCCAGAAATGACTGTACAAATTATAAACTTACAAAGGAAGTCTCAACAAAACTTCAGAGACGTAGTTCTTTTTCAGCTTATGCTCTGTGAAGACAGTGCACTGAACCAACAAATCAGTGATTATAGAAAAAAGACCATTATAAAAATCTGTGCTCTTGGAAATTTTACAACTATACTTAGAAATAATTCAGGAGTCAGGAGGAAATCAAGTTGGAAATTAGAAAATACTTTGGACTGAATTATTAAAAAATACTTTGCATCAAAAATCATGGGGTATGAATACCCCAGAGAGAGAAATTTATAGCATTGTTGATTATGTTATAAAAGAAGAAAGCCTTAAAATTTATGGTCTATACATACAATTTATTAGTCAAAGGACAAGAGAAGATCAACAGAACCACAAGAAAATTCTTTAAGAGGACTTAGATAAGCACAAGCAAAGCATAGTAGGCATGGGGAAAGAGAAAAGGCTACAGGTGGAGACAGAAGTCACTAGAATAATATGAAAACAACATGAATCACTTTATATAAATAAATTTGAAGCTTTGACAAAATGGGTAATTACTTAGGAAAAATACAACTTTCGGAATCTGACTCAAGATATAGAAAGCTTGAATGACCTACAACCATTAAAGTGGCATCACTACTGCTAATTTTTCCTACATAAAGAACACCAGACGCCCTTGTGATGTTTACAGTATGGTTTTATCAAGCGTTAAAGGAACGACTTTATACGTTTCCAATTTTATACAAAATCCTCCAGAAGATAAGAAAAATACATTACAATACTATGTGTAGTGTAGTTGATACTAATGTAACCTTCAAATCAAAACCATAGAATGAAAAAGAAAAATTGGAGGACAATCTCAGTTGTGAACTGAGAGGTAAAATTCTTTAGTAAAAACTGAGAAACTAAATCTAATAATGTAAAAAAATTTATACATTGTAATCTAGCGGAGTTTAATTCCAGGAATGTAAGGAAGCATGTTTTCTTTAGAAAAATATGTTGTTAATATATTTTCCCTCATTAATAGATACAAGAGAAAACCATGTAATCTTCTAATTTAAATACAGAAAAAAATCCAAAAATTTAGCACTTATTTACAATTAACCAACACAGCCACAGACTTTTAATCCTGAGTCAGGAGGGACTTCTTTAGCCTGATAGGGTACACCTACTGAAACTTGTGTCAGACATCATACTTCATGGTCAAGTAGCGGAATCATTTCATTTGAAGTGCAGATGGGACAGGCAAGTTACCTGCCTGTTATCCTTTTTTTTACAAGTAAAATTTATTTTTTACTTTTTATTAAAATATATTTTATTGATTATGCTATTACAGTTGTCCCATTTTCCCCCTTCATTCCCCTCCACCCTGCACACCCCCTCCCACCCAGATTACCCCCCTTTAGTTCATGTCCATGTGTCATACTTATAAGTTCTTTAGCTTCTACATTTCCCATACTATTCTTACCCTCCCCCTGTCTATTTTCTACCTACCAACTATGCTGCTTATTTTCTGTACCTTTTCCCCTTCTCTCCTCCTCCCAATCCCCTGTTGTTAATCTTCCATGTGATCTCCCTTTCTGTGGTTCTGTTCCTGTTCTAGTTGTTTACTTAGTCTGTTTTTGTTTTAGGTGTGGTTGTTAATAATTGTGAGTTTGCTGTCATTTTACTGTACATGTTTTTTATCTTCTTTTTCTTAGATAAGTCCCTTTAACATTTCATATAATAAGGGCTTGGTGATGATGAACTCCTTGAACTTGACCTTATCTGGGAAGCACTTTATCTGCCCTTCCATTCTAAATGAAAGCTTTGCTGGGTAAAGTGATCTTGGATGTAGGTCCTTGGCTTTCATGACTTGGAATACTTTCCAGCCCCTTTTTGCCTGTGAGGTCTCTTTTGATAAATCAGCTGACAATCTGATGGGAACTCCTTTTTAGGTAGCTGTTTCCTTTTCTCTTGCTGCTTTTAAGATTCTCTCCTAATCTTTAATCTTGGGTCAGGTAATTATGATGTGCCTTGATGTGTTCCTTCTGGGGTCCAACTTCTTTGGGACTCTCTGAGCTTCCTGGACTTCCTGGAAGTCTATTTCCTTTGCCAGAATGGGGAAGTTCTCCTTTATTATATATTCAAATAACTTTTCCACTTGATGCTCTTCCTCTTCTCCTTATGGTACCCCTATAATTAGGATGTTGGGATGTTTAAAGATGTCCTGGAGGTTTGTAAGCCTCTCCTCATTTTTTTGAATTCTTGTTTCTTCATTCTTTTCTGATTGGATGTTTCTTTCTTTCTTCTGGTCCACTCCATTGTTTTGAGTCCCAGTTTCCTTCCTATCACTATGGTTCCCTATACATTTTCTTTTATTTCATTTAGTGTAGCCTTCATTTTTTCATCTAATTTGCGACCAAATTCGACCAATTCTGTGAGCATCCTGATTACCAGTGTTTTGAACTGTGCCTGTGATGGGTTGACCGTCTCTCCATTGCTTAGTTGTATTTGTTCTGGACCTTTGATCTGTTCTTTCATTTGGGCCATATTTTTTTGTCTTGATGTGCCTGTTACAAGTGAGGGGTGAAGCCTTAGGTGTTCACTGGGATGTGGCAACCCAGTGGCTGGGTCAAGATGCTGTATGTGGGGCAGGGGTTTGAGAGGGAATAATGACGCTTGCTCAGCTCTCTGCCAGATTTCAGTCATTTCTATGTGCCTAGACATAGAAATTGTGCTACTTGAGATGTTTATCTTAAGCGCTACCAGGAATGCCTGATTTCCTCCCGAACAGTTCTATATGTCTCCCTTTGTTGAGGAGTGTGTGCAAGTTTCCATTGCTCCATATCCTGACCATCCACACAGATGTCCAGTCCTTAAGACAACAGAAAAAAGTCTGTCAGTTTTCTTGGTTATATTTGCCAAAGGCTGAGGCTCACCTTTTAGTGAAACTTACTCATACTGCTTCCTGGCTATGGAAGAAAGGTTAACAGCAGGTTCTTTTACCCTGATTTATCACACGTCTCCTGGGAACTGTGTGAAGAATTATGTTATGAATATTTGAAACAATGAAACATTAAAAAGAAAAGTTTAAGGATCTTGAATTCAATATGCCCTACATAGCTTTTCAGCGGCCTTTCCCTTTTTTCTTTTTTTTTTTGGTGGATGAAATGGCGTCTAGAGCAACTCTTTTGTTCTAGATGTATGAATGTGAACCCTTCCTTGTTCCCTTTCTTTAGTGACCACAAGTGAGATCTAAATTTTTCAGATCAGTATACAGTACGGCTTGTCTTGGCAGATTCTCCAAGTCCCTAAATGTTTTTGGGTCTAGAGAGAAAAATGATACTTCTGTACCTGACTTCTGGAATATTAATTTTCTGTTTCTGAATTATGAGCACTAGGAATCATTCTTTGTTCCTTTAAAAAAAACATTAGAAAATCTGATAGGTTGAATTAGGTCATAGGGTACAAATTGTTGTGGCCGCCTGGCACATGTGGCTCCTATTGAACTAGTAATAACCCTTTGACATGCATGGCAGCTGCTGCCAGAGTCTCCAGCCAGGATCTGGGAGGAGGGTGGTGCATGTGCAATTTAAGCAATAACATAGAGATTAAATGTGTAATTGAAAATGATTTTGCAGAATAAAACTGAAGTCTGGTGTATCTGGAAAAGGAAATTATTGCAGACATATAAATAGCTTACTGTACGGTTTAATTATAGTTTTAGTAGTAGACAAGACTCAATTGATAAATCTCCACATGGAGATTTTAGTAGCACTGAAAATCCTGCTGCATTTTTAGGGAAATAACAAAAGCTGTAATGCCAAACTGAATGGAAAAATAGGTTAATTTCTTTAAAGTTAATTTTTTGACTATATTATATGGGGAGTTATTATTTCATGGACACATACAATTTATCGTTGTCTGATAGATATACTTGAAGGTCTTTACCTTGTTCTTCATGTGAAGTTCACAGAAGTTGAATATTAGATTTTCATTTAATTTATTTAAATTATAGATTTTTCTATTCCATTGAATTCATGAGTTATAATCAGTTTTTGTTATATAAATTCCCTTCATTGAGAATTGACAGGATACTTTTGTGAATAGGAAACAATTTGAAGAGTTTGGTAGAAGAAAACTGCAAACTGGTTTACCTGACAAAGAAACTCACGTTAGGTGCCGAGAAGAGGACCAGAGGTTTGCCCTGCTGACCCGATTCTTACCTGGTGTTACCTCAACTTTGCTGTTTCTCATGGTTCAACTTATGAATTTCTTGAGTTTATTACCTTTTGTTAGAACTCATCAGGAAATTTGCTGAAATACTTCTGTTTCTATTTTCCTGTAGCTTTTCTTCATCACCGCAGAATTGGAAAGATTAGTGTAGTCCTGGGCAGAATATTGTAAGAAACACACCTCCTTCTTCATTGTTCCCCCTGAGCTTCCCCTCATCAATCTTAATACTATGTTTAAAATACATACAATAGAGAAGAATTATTAGAAATAGGGAAAGAAAGGAGAGTGCTCCTTAGGATTTTACCAGATAGCAGTGGGTGATGTGACGTATATGTTGGTAACAGGCTGAACTTGTCCAGTCCATTCAATCTACAAAACCCCTGCTCCCTCATGATGCAGTGTTCACACGTGCTAACTTGTGGGTTCCTCTGTTTTATATTACGACTTTAAGCAATGTAGAAGTTTATATTGATCTGTAAATTGGTCTGTGAATTATGTGCAACTTCCCAGCATGTAAGCATGCTCTGTTCATGAGAGTGGTGTTAGAACTTGTGGCTAAGGTCCCCAGTCTATAACAACCTGTTCAGGGACTGAAAGACCTTGTGAGTATGGGTGGGTATTTAGGTCACCCTTTGAAAAGAAGATTTCTTAATATACTCAATAACTTAATGGCATAAGTCCCTGTGTTTAATTTCACATAGATTTCTGATATTATAGTCTCCTGATGTATGGGTGTACCTGGCATTGCTCTTCCATTTCTAGGACATTAGGGAAATTTTAATGTGACAAGTGAGCAGGCAGGTTTGGAGAGATTTACTGTGGTTGCTTAGGAGCAACATCCGGGTGTGTGAGGGACGGTCACGGGAGCTGACCTCTGGGGAGCCAGGAACAGAGGGATATGCAGGGGCAACGTGGGAAGGGAAGAAGTGGAAAAGATACTATGAATGGTTCTTCTGTGGGGTCGTACTGCCCCGAGATGAGCTCAATGCCTTCAGGGCATACCTGTTGTCTGGCAGGGGGTGGCGGGAGCGTGTGCTGGAGTGGGTATCAGGACAGGGCGGAGGCAGGCTGTCCGCCCTCCGAGTGTGTCGAGTGTTGGCTAGTCAGTCATATGCTTTTCCCTGAGTGAGAACCCTTGTTTGGGATGCTTGAAAACAACCTTACTGGGAAATTGATTTGTTTTAAGCTCTATAGCAATAAAGAATTACACTAATGGAAGTGAAAATGAATGAAAAAGGAAACCGTGCCCTTTATTAGAAATGATAGTATGTAAGGTTCTATTAATAGTTAGAATTTCCTTTCTCAGCAGAATCCCCACAAGGGCAGGGAGATCTTCATACTGCTGGTAGCTACTCGTTGTTAGTTGGTGCCTTAAGACTCTTCAGAAGCATGTTGAATAGCATACTTCTGAACTGCAGTCAACATTCATCTTTATCACATACGAATATAAATATTGTTCAGCCATAAAAAAGAAGGACAATATGGCTGGACCTTGAAGGCACTATGCAAAGGAAAAAAGACAGAGAAAGACAAATACTTTGTGACCTCATCGATACTTGGAATCTAAAACAAACAAACAGACAGACATAAAAGGAACTTAAAGATGCAGAGAACAGAGAACAATACCAGAGGGGGTGGGTGCAGGGTGGATGAAACAGGTGAAGGGAGTCAGATGTACAAACTTCCAGTTACAGGCTGAATAAGCCCCGAGGATGCGGTGCACAGCATGGAGACTGCAGTCAGCGACACTGCATTGCGTGTGTGGAAGTTGCTAAGTGGTGGTACATCTTAGAAGTTCTCATCACTAGGGAAGAAGACATGTGAGGGATGTATGTTAACTAGACTGGTGGTGATCATTTTTTAATACATACGAATATTGAATCACTTCATTGTATATCTGAAACTAGTATAATCTTATATAAAAAATGACTGAGTTTTTATATAATCCACTTAAGTGTGTACAATGTCAGATTTCTCATTCCTCGTTTTGGTGAAAACACTGAATGACCATTTAACCATGAGATGTGACCTATTTTTGTCTGAGTATTTTCATTTTTGCCTTCTTATTTTGCTCAGCCTTTTCTGTTACCTGGTGCTTTCTTGCCATTATCTTGGCATTTGCAGAATGAAAATGCATAAACAAAAGCTGAGTGTGCCCCTAGAGGACCTTACTAAAGGAAATGTTACACGAAAAGAAAATGAACTTGGGTGGAAGATCTGAGTTTCACAAAAGACTAAAAAGAAAGGAAAGGGTTAATTATATGACAAATTCTAGATTAATATTGAATGTATTCAGCAATATGAAAGAGGGATAAAAATATCAACTTGAAATATAATACAACATAGCCTACAAACTGAGAAGAGTGAAATAAATATGAAGTGTTGAAAATCCTAATGTTGTTTGGAAATACGTTTTCAAGTACGGTTTTCAATTGATAGAAATCTTAAAACTAAAAACCTCCCTGGCCCGTGTGGGTCATTTGGTTGGAGCATCACCCAGTACACTAAAAGGTTGCAGTTTCTATTTCCAGTAGGGCTTTATTTTTAGTAAAATTGTGTGAAGCCAGAGAGAGAGAAGAGACCTGAACTAATATGAGAACTCTCAAGTCATCTGTGGTCCCTGAGACGGGATGCTATTTTGAGGGAGGTCAAGCTGAGACTGACAGTGTCCCTGTGGATGGGATGGAGGGTCCGTGAGGCTGCTGTTGGGCCTCTGCCGGGCCCCTTCCTGTTTTGTGCGGGAATTGTGCCAAGCGTCCTCCCCGCCAGACGCTGCATCCCAGGGCAGTCATCTTACCCTGGTTATTTTTGTGTCTGTCTTCTTCTGCAGGACACAAGAAGGTACCTTACCTTGAAATGTGTCAAAAAATGTTTATTTAATAATTAGGAAAGATGAACTTACTCTGATGCATTTTTTGCACATCGATAGGTATGCAATCCACTTAAGTGTGTGAAATGTCAGATTTCTCATTCCTCGTTTTGGTGAAAACACTGAATGACCATTTAACCATGAGATGTGACCTATTTTTGTCTGAGTATTTTCATTTTTGCCTTCTTCTTTTGCTCAACCTTTTCTGTTACCTGGTGCTTTCTTGACATTATCTTGGCATTTGCAGAGTTAAATGTACTTCTCTTAAAGTGCCAAGTCAGGCTGATAATGCTTGTAAATGTTCATCTTGGAAATTCTTGAGGGCTGAGAGATCAGCTCCTTTCTTTTAAGTACAATTTGCTTGAGTTTTATTTAATACAGTCTTATTTTTTAAATATATTTTATTGATTATACCATTACAGTTGTTGTTCTATTCTCCCCCTTCATTCTCCTCCATCCTGCGCACCCCCTCCCCCACCATTCCCCCCTTTTAGTTTATGACCACGTGTCTTAAGTTCATAGATTCTATATTTCCCCTACTATTCTTGCCCTCCCCCTATCTATTTTCTACCTACTATCTATGCTATTTTCTGTACCTTCTCCCCGCTTCTCCTCCTCCCACTCCCCTGTTGCTAACCCTCCATGTGTTCTTCATTTCTGTGGTTCTGCTCCTGATCTAGCTGTCCTCTTGGTTTGCTTGTGTTTTAGGTGTGGTTGTTGATAATTGTGAGTTTGAGTCCTTTCGCTGTTCATATTTTTCATCTTCTTTTTCTTATATAAGTCCCTTTAACATTTCATATAATAAGGGCTTGGTGATGATGAACTCCTTGAGCTTGACCTTATCTGGGAAGCACGTTATCTGTCCTTCCATTCTAAATGAAAACTTTGCTGGATGAAGCAATCTTGGATGTCAGTCTTTGGATTTCATGACTTAGAATACTTCTTTCCAGTCCCTTCTTGCCTGTGAGGTCTCTTTTGAGAAATCCGCTGACAGTCTGATGGGAACTCCTTTGTAGGTGACTGTCCCCTTTTCTCTTGCTGCTTCTAGGATTCTCTCCTTCATTTTCATCTTGGCTAATGTAATTCTGATGTGCCTTGGTGTGTTCCTTCTTGGCTCCAACTTCTTTGGGACTCTCTGAGCTTCCTGGATTTCCTGGAAGTCTATTTCCTTTGCCAGACCGGGGAAGTTCTCCTTTATTATTTGTTCAAATAAGTGTTCCACTCGTGGCTGTTTCTTTTTTCCTTCTGGTACCCCTATAATTCAGATGTTGGAACATTTTAAGATGTCCCGGAGGTTCCTAAGCCTCTCCTCATTTTTCTGAATTCTTGTTTCTTCATTCTTTTCTGGTGGGATGTTTCGTTCTTCCTTCTTGTCTATTCCATTGATTTGAGTCCCAGTTTCCTTCCCATCACTATTGGTTTCCTGTGCATTTCCCTTCATTTCAGTTAGTTTAGCCTTCATATGTTCCTCTAATTTGTGACTATAATCAATCAGTTCTGTGAGCATCTTGATCACCAGTGTTTTGAACTGTGCATCTGAGAGTTTCGCTATTTCTTTTTTGCTTAGAGTTATTGGCTCCGGGACTTTGAGTTCTTCTTGAGCCATATTTTGGACTCTTCGTGCCTGTTACATGTGAGGAGCGGAGCCCTAGGTGTTCACCAGGGTGGGGCAACTCAGTTGCTGGGTTGTGACGATGTATGTGGGGGTGGGGTCAAAGGAAATCAATGGCGGTCCCCTCTGCCTCCTCTGCCGGCCGGGGCCTTGAGGTCCGTCTCACTGCTCACACCTTTTCTCGGTTTATCTGTGCACTTGTGAATGTGCAACCACGCTCAGCCTGCCCCACAGCCTCACTGGGTCCTTGACGTACCCCAGCTGCCTGCATGCCTGGGTCACCTGGGTCGCCTTGATCTCCTGGGTCAGGGGATCCTTCCTGCCAGACCCTGCTCCGCTGCTGGCTCCGCCCCTCTTACTGTCCCGGTAGAACAGTTCGTTGTTGTTGGACTTCTGTATAGTTCAGTTTTCTGTTCTTTGGCTGTGTCTTTGTTTACTAAACCTTTGTTGTATTCAGACTTGGTTGTGGGAGAAGGCACAGTGTTTCCACCTATGCGTCCATCTTGGCAGAAGTCCAATCTTATTTTTTTTTTTTTAAGATTTTATTTATTTATCTTTAGAGGGGAAGGGAAGGAGAGAGGGAGAGAAACATCAATGTATGGTTGCCTTTCGTGCATCCCCTGCTGGGAGTTGGCCTGCAGGGAACTGGCCTGCAACCCAGGCATGTGCCCCGACTGAGAATCGAACCGCGATTGTCTGAGTCGCAGGCCCGCGCTCAATCCACTGAGCTACACCAGCCAGGGCCAATCTTATTTTTTATTGAAATATAATTTACATACAGTAAATTCACCATAAGGCATTCTTATCCTTATATTATGAAACATTTGCACAAGGAGTTTTATATCTATGTTTAAAAGTTTTGAGAAAATTAAAGAGAAAATTTGAGAAAAATTACTTCTTTCTTAAAGTAACTGTGTAGGTTTTGTTTTTAATCAAATTCATGTGCAAATACTCATTAATTATCGATTCATTTCATGGGGCAAAATATATGTTCTGTGTGCTGCTTCCTGTAGGAGCTCCACTAGGTCATTTCTAATTCTGAGTTTTCATCAGAGTATATTTAATGATGAGTAAATAATCTAATATATTCTAGTAAGACTGCATTCTAGAAATAAAGATGTATTTGTATTCAACAGTCTGTGTTCTTTCCAACCAGAGGTGTTATTTACAAAGATTTTCATATATATATATATTTTTTTTTTCACTAGACCAAGAAACCATCCTACTTTTCTAGAGTGAGACCATTTTTTTTTCATTTTAGCCAATATTGGTTATTTACCAAATCTAGTCCTGATATATAAGAAAGATTCCATCACAGATCTGGAGAGTAGTATGCTAAGTGAAATAAGCCAGTCAGAGAAAGACAAGTGCCATGTGATTTCACTTATATGTGGAATTTAATGAACAGAACAAACTAACAAAATTGAAACAGACTCATAGATACAGAGAATAGGCTGACAGCTGTCAGAGGGGAGGGGGGTTGATGGGCTGGGTAAAAAAGGTGAAGGGATTAAGCAAAGAAAAAGACTCAGACACAGACCAGAGTATGGTGATTACCACAGGAATAGGGGATTGGGGGAGGTAGAACAGGGTAAAGTGTGTGGAGGGGAATGGTGATGGAAGGCAACTTGACTGAGGCTGGTGAACACACAGTACAATATGCAGATGATGTATTACAGAATTGTACACCTGAAACCTGTATAATTTTATTAACCAATGGCACCCCAATAAATTTTATATATGTGTGTATATATATATATATATATATATATATATATATATGAGAAACATTCCATCACCAAGAAAATTATGGGGTAGGAGGAGGTAGGATTGCCTGTGTTGTGATGATGGATTCCCCTTCAGGAGCTTGGAGATCTGTGTGTGTGTGTGTGTGTGTGCGTGCGTGCGTGTGTGTGTGTGAAGTATTGAAAGGTTGTTGTCAAAATCAGAAATGGTAGAAAAGTTTGCATTGAATTTAGAGCAGATTTCAATGTTGTTAAAATCCAAAGTGGGCCTTGAATTTTGTCCTGTGGATGTGATTCAATCACACCTTAACCCTATATTATTTTTATAAATTAAGACTTTACTTCAGGGGATTTATATGCCAAGAGGGAGGTGCATAGGTAGAGCTAAGCAGATTTTGGCAACTGGCAAGTTTAGTCCCTTGCAGAGAAAAAAAGAAATGGGATAGTCAGAATGAGATAAACAATGACTAGAGGAGTAATGATGGGCAGGAAGCGAGGAGAAAGGGTAGCACAAGAAGGTGGGAATTTGAGATATAAAGTTATTATACTTTTAAACCTACAAAAATAATGAATGCTGTTCTGTCCTGATGCCTCTCTCCCTTACTTTGGGAAAGGATGAAATAATCTGAAACAAAGGTCCTATGGGACTCATTGTACCATTGAATCATTTACAGACCTAAGTCATCATATTAGTTTAAGAGAAAAATTCACTTGCAAAGATTTGTTCATTTAAAAATAAAAATTAGAAATCTAGTTGCTGTCAGTTTGTTTTTTATTTGAGGGGATGGGGAGGAGGATAATGGGGAAAGAAGGAGAAGGGTCATCAAGGAACATGTATAAAGGACCCATGGACAAAGCCAGTGGGGAGTGGGGAAAGATTGAATGTGGGAGGTGGGGGTGGGTAGGGCGGGGGAGAGTAATGGGGGAGAAATGGGGACAACTGTAAGTGAACAAAAATAAAAAAATAGAAATTAGGAATTTTCCAAATTAAATATCTTTAATATTTTGTTATAAATTATGAGCAACTGAATTTTAAAGAATATATTCTAGATGCAGCACTCTCCCCCATGCAAAATAAATAAATGAATGAATGAATGAATAAATAAATAAAATGACCAAAAAATTAGAACCATGACTTGTTTCTTAAAGGATGTTCTCGGAAGTGATTAAAAGGGTATTTTTGCCTTTTTTTTTTAAAAAAGGAAGGCTTTCAAGATGTGACTAGAAAATTTGATAAATTCAGTAAATATATATTTTGCTATGTTTCTAATTAATTAGTCTCATATTTCAGATTTTATCTTGTCTAACTTTTTTCTTTGTTTTGGGTTTATCACCTTCACGGACTTTTGGACATTGGACATTTTTAACTTGAATGCAATAAAACTGGTCTAACCTTTACATGTTGTAGAAAGCCCCCCAAACAATGGATCGATCTCTCTTCTCTTTTTCTCTACAGTTCTGCTGTTTACTGAGCTCACCTCTCCAGCTTCATTTAGCATGTTCCCTAACATTGCTACGGCACTCAGTAAACTGAATGAATTGCTTACTTTGTTAGTTCTTTCCTGATCCCCACTTCCAACACCCTAACTCTAACCTTCTCACGTGAAATGTCATTTCCTCCGGACTTTTCTTGATTTCCCCCCATCTTCCCAACCAGACTTAGATCTCCATGTACTTATGTCAGGAGTGTATCCTGCCCTTTATGATACAGTAGAGTATTTGCCTTATTCTTCTTACTGGGCTAGAAGTTTATTTGTTAAGACATTGTTTCTTGATGTTAGAGATATTTAAAACATTCTGCATGTGGGTGTTGCTTAAGACACTCACTGAATTCAAATCCCCAAGAGATATATTTTCTGTCTTGCTCTTTCATTGTGTGTTGCTTTTCTGCTTGACTAGCTGAAGACACATTCCTGTCTTTTCTTTCCATTGCTGGTCTGTGTGAACCCCGATGAATGGCATTTATGCTTTGAAAGAGGCCATTGGTTAGGCCAAGGGGCTAGAATTCCTTTATCACCTTTTTATAGTAAAGAGGAAAAAGAAAGAAATTTGAGGAAATTAAATGATAGAAACTGCATCAGGCTGATTGAATTATAACCTTAAATATCTAATTTTTATAACTGTAGGCAAGTGCTATACCTTTTAAAATTTCATCTCAATTTAATTTATATTTTGCTGAGTTGTTGGGAGACCCATTTAATTTGAAGACACTTAATGTTTGTTTTTCCATATACTTTTGATGGCACCCATGTTTGGAAGTATTGCATGAAGGTTGAACAATGAGTGTCCTTCCCAGGCACAAATTACAGTATTACCCAAAATTATGTGCACTGAAGGCAATTGAGATATGTGTGCAATTATGTGTTTATCAGGTTGGTGATTTGCTATTAATAGTTGGGTAAGTACAAATTATGTGAATTACACTTGTCCAGGGGTGGTCTTGTCTGTATGTGAGCTGCTTTTCAGAAATGGTCAATTTACCAAATAAAGTAATTAGTACAATTTTCCTGATGACCACCCCTCTAAGCTTTTTACTTCTATTCTAGCTCTTGCAAGTTTTACAGCTATATAATTTTTTTAAAAATTCATTCCATCTACAGTTGTGTGTTGCTTGTGGCATACTTCAGTCACCTGATATCCGTAAGGTTTTTGCACTTGAATTGTCTTGAAATACCAAAGGTGATGTTAATGGTGTAAGGCAACTTCACAGCAGTGGTGGATTGAGCATGATCGGTTATATGTAGTCACATTTTGGGGAGGAGAGAACTTTAAGTAAGCAGGGGTGGGCACTGAGAAAATACCCATTTCGTGGCGGAGGAAACAAAACTTGGTTGTAGATCCAGAGTTGGTGCCTCAGCAGGTGGAGAACTGGAGATGCCCTTCCTCAGGAGGGACACACAAGTGAGAGTCCAGTAATCGAGAAACATGAGAAGTGTTATTTAATAAGAGAAAACCTTTTTGTCTATCAGATCCCTTTTTGAAGAAGACCAAATGCAGTCTTTGAAAACATTAAGTATTTAAAAATGGGTGTATAAATGGAGGGGTGTAAATGTAACTGAAAAATATATGGCTCTACACCCAGCGTTTTCTACACCACGTGAAGTAATTGTCTAAAATTACAAGGGCTACTATAGTGATTGAACTTCAGCTGCTCACTGAACCTTCAGGTTTAAAAATACACAGGCCTCAGCAATTCAAAGATTATTAAATTACACCTTCTTGTGGGAAACCAACATTAATGCGTTGGAGCTGTGAGGAGTGAAGGTCTTGGGGACACGGGGGGCTGGGTGTCTCGTTACAGCCTTTGTTACCATGGAGCTCTCCTGGTTGCTGCTCCTTTCCCAGAAGGGAGATTTTTGCTAACACTTCATTCCACAGGATGTTGAAAATGTAGTCCCTTGCATCACTTTGACTGTTACTTTGTGTTTTGTGTTAATCTTTGAATAACTAGAAATAAGAGAAAATTACTATGAACGAAAAGGCATGCACTGGTACGTAACTCCATTATTTCTCTTCAACTCTCACAACAGCCTATGATGTGACAAGCTGTGTCTCCATTTTACACAGATATATGGGACTCAGAAGAGTTATCAAAGGTCAGGGAAGTAAGTAGAACTGCTGAGACTGGCTGTCATGGTTCCAGTTTTTTAAAACTGTATTTTAGCTGTTCTGGTGCTTTAGATGTTTCCTAGTCAAATTGGAGTCTGAAGTGATTTTTATTTGCCATTCCAAGTTCAAGGAATGAAAACTGGATGCTTATTAAACAAGAGGTTTTGTTCTTTGACTCAGAAAATTTATTGAGCATCTGCTGGGTGTCAAGTGCAATTTTAGGCACTGGGAATAAGTTGTCAAAAAGGACAGAGAAAGTCCCTTGAGTGGAGCTCACTATTAAGTCACAGGGAGGTGGACAAAAACTAAATGAATAACAAGATAACCTGCATGCCTTGAAGGACAAGTAGCAGGCTGGGGCATTATGGAGTGGTTGGGGGGATCACGGAGGGCACCTTTCAATAGGGTGGTCAAGAGAATGAGGAGGTGACCTCTGGATTGAGACCCAATAATGATGACACAGAGCCAGAGGAGAGCATGCAGCACAGAAGAAATGGTCAGTTCAACGCTCTTCCCCACCGCCGCTGCCCCCAAGGTTATGCACTGGTGGAATACAGAGGTGGTAACGAGGCAGAACCTGGCGACCAAGATGTGCTGAATGAGGTCAAGAAGCAGGTGGGGAAAGAGCAGGTCATCAGGGCCTGTAGGGCATGGAAAGAGGCAGGACCATTCTTAGATGCAGTGTGACTCCATTGATTGAGATGGGGAAACTTGGGAGAAATGCATTATATCCCTTGGCAAGACTGCTCACTCTGGCTGAATGTCTTCACCTTGGTGTTCTGATGTCCGCTTTGTCCTGGCACAATCATGGCTGGCAATGCTGTCACAGTTCACAAGTTCTCTGAGCCAGGATGCAAGTTAATCTTTGAAAATAAAAGTTCCATCTTGTAAATGTATGGTTTGGGCTAAGCAGGTTATCTGAGAAGCCATGTTATCTATTAGAAGGTTGCTTCGTGAACTTGGACTCAGGATAGAAGAATGTTTTGTTCTAAAATTTAAATATTTAATGGAATCTGGTACTATGGCTCTGTCACAGCGATAGACTCCTCAAAGCCTGGCTGGACACTTTTAGGGTACTCTCCCTGTGTTAGTTTAGACAATCCATACTATAGGCCTCTTTTTAGGTCTTCAGGCACATTATAGTTGAGGGCTGCTGTGCTAGGAGCTATTCATTCTCTTTAGGATGATGTCACACAACTTTGCTTTGGTCCTTTATGTTAATTAATAATAATGCATTTTCAACTTCTGGAATGTCTCCCCAACCTCCCAGTCACCACTACAAGGCGCTACTTCTGTAGCCCACACTGGCAAGTATGCCACATTATTTTCATTCTCTCTGCCTTTGTTTGTTTATCCTGATCCCTGTGTCTGACTAGCTTTTCCTCCTCTCCCAATTCACCCTAGGCAACACACCTGTGGTAGTTTGTGTGGGCCACTGTAAAGAAGTACTGCAAACTGGGGAGGTTAAGCATCAGAAATTGATGGTCTCACAGGTCCAGAGGCTAGCAGTTCAAGATCAAGGTGCCAGCAGAGTTGACTCCTATGGAGGGATGTTAGGGAGAATCTGTTTTAAGCCTTTCTCCTAGTTTCTGGGGGCCTCAGGCTCCCCTTGGCATGGAGATGGTTATCACCTCCCTGTCTCTTCACATTGCTTTTTTTTCTCCAAGTGCTTGTGTCTGAATTTCCCATTTTTGTATGGACACTGGTCATACTAGATTCTAGGCCCTGTTTGATCACCTCTGCAAAGACTCCATGTCCAAATAAGTTCATCTTCTGAGGTGTTGGGAGTTAGGGCTCTGATATGTTTATTACTGTGGAACGTGGTTCAGTCCTTAACACTGCCTCTTTCGCCTAACTTGTGCAAATGTTGCATTGCAAACATCCAAAACCTCGTTTGATACTTGGGGATGACTCTCCCCTGTAGAACAGCATGATCTTGCTGTAGCCTACTGGTCACCATCCCTGTAACTCTCCTGTATGTATCTTCTTACTTGCCTCTACGCTCACTTGCCCCCCAGTCTTGAGGACAGAGACCAACATCAGCTTTCTAGCTTCTCCCTGGGCACTTCAACAGTGTGCAAGGAGTGAGTGGATGGTAGTATCAAGTGAACCTGTGATATGTTCACTTATGGCCTCCAGGAGAGGCACAATTCAACTCAACACTTATTTCTTAAAATAGCTTATCATATAATTTAAAAGAATAGAGGTTTGAGTTATTTTCATTAGGGCTAGTTAAAACATTACAATGAAGGCATAGATTACATCAAGTCTCTTTTCTTGCTGGAAAAGATGAAAATTAATTTTTTTCTTGCAAAATGATTACTACAATAAGTCTAGTTAACATCTGTCACCATACATAGTTACAAAATGTTTTTATGATGAGAACTTTTAAGATCTCCTCTTTTAGTAGCTTTCAAATATACACAGTATTAACTACAAGTATAATTACCTTGCTGTACATTACATTCCTATGACTTATTTTGTAATTGGAGGTTTGTACCTTTTACCAGCTTCTTCCATTTCTCCCACCCCACTTCTTAGAACCCCTGAGCTGTTTTCTGTTTCTGTGAGTTGGATTTTTTTTTGTTTTAGTTTCCACATGTAAGTTAGATGATAGAATATTTGTCTTTCTCTGTCTGACTTATTCACCTAGTGTAATGTACTCAAGGTCCATCTGTGTTGTCGCAGATGGCAACATTTTATTCTTCTCCATGGCTAAATGTTTAATTTTTTATGTGTGTATATGTATGTGTATCACATTTTTTTTGCCCACTCATCCATTGATAGATGCTTTGGTTGTTTCTGTGTCTTGGCTGTTTTAAATACTGAGATGAACATGGGGTAAAGTTATGTTTATTGAGTTTGTTTTCTTCCGTTGATATCCAGAAGTGGAGCTGCTGGACTGAATGTTAATTCTCTTTGAAATTTGTTGAGGAAACTCCATAGTGGCTGCATCAGTTTACATTTATACCAATAGTGTACAAGTATTCCCTTTCTTCCACATCCTCCCTAACACTTGTTATTTATTTATTTTTGTCTTTTTAAAAATAGCCAACATGGGAGGCAATAGGTCATTATGGTTCTGATTCGCATTTTCTTGATGTTTAGTAATTTGACTACCTTTTTAATGTACCCCCTGGCCATCTGTATGTTTTCTTTGGGAAAATTTCTCTGCCCATTTTAAAACCAGAATATTTGGCTTTTGCTATCGAGTCATATGAGTTTTTTTATATATTTTGGATATTCATCCCTTATGAGAAATGTGATTTGTAAATATGTTCTCCCATTCAGTGGGCTGCCTTTTCATTTTGTTGATGGTTTCCTTAGCTGTGCAGAAGCCTTTTGGTTCAATGTAGTCTTACTTGTTTACTTTTACTTTTGTTGCCTTTACTTTTCGTGTGAATCCCAAGACTAATGTCAAGGAGCTTGCCATATAAATTTTCTTCTAGGAGTTTTATGGTTTCAGATCTTACTTTCAAGTTTTTAATCCATTTTTAGTTAGTTTTTGTTGATGGTGTATGATAGTGGTTTAGTTTCCTTTTTTTGCATGTGACTGTCCAGTTTTCCCAGCACCAGTTATAGAAGAGACTATCCCTTCCCCATTGTATATTATTGGCTCATTTGTCATATATTAACTGACCATATACGTATGGGTTTGTTTGGGAATCTCCATTCTGTCCCATTGATTCATATGCCTGTTTTTATGTCAGTACCATACTATTTTGATTACTATAGCTTTATAATGTAGTTTTAAATTAGAGCAATGCCTCTTGCTTTGTTCTTTTTCCCCCTGCTCGAGATTGCTTTGGCTATTCGGAGTCTTTTGTAGTTCCCTACAAATTTTAGGATTGCATTGAATCTCCAGATTGCTTTGGATAGTATTTTAACAATATTAATTCTTCCCATCCATGAGCATGGAATATCTTTCTATTTATTTGTGTCTTTAATTTTTTCATTAACATCTTATAGTTTTCAGTGTACAGGTCTTTCACTTTCTTGGGTAAATTTACTCTTTACTCTTTCTTGGGTATTTTACTCTTCTTTATTCAAATTGTAAATGGGATTGTTGCCTTAATTTCTCTTTCTGATGGTTTGTTATTGGTATGTAGAAGTGCTACAGGCTTTTGTATGTTGATTTTGTACCCTGCATCTTTACTGAATTCATTTATTAGTTCTAACAGGTTTTTTGGTGGAGTCTTTAGAGTGTTCTATATATGTCATCTACAAATAGTGACAGTTTTACTTCTTTCTTTTTAATTTCAATGCCTTCTGTTTTCTTTCTTGCTAGATTATTTTTAATCAGTCATTTAATCTGGTACGGGGGTGTCAAACTCATTTTCACCGGGGGCCACACCAACCTCATGGTTGCCTTCAAAGGACCAAATGTAATTTCAACTCCTTAACAGTTAAGGAGTAGTTATATTTATACAGTTCTAAAGTTATTTTGGCCCTTTTAAGGCAACCGTGAGGCTGATGTGGCCCCTGGGGAAAATGAGTTTGACACCTCTGATCTAGTAGGCAGTCTTCATAAATACCTTTCTTTAAATTTTTAGAAATATCCTTTCATTTTGAAATAATAGCTCAAACATAGCTATTTTATTGGATATTTGAAGAACTTCTAGATAATTTGTATTAATCTAGATGATACACATATATTGAAATTTGCTATAATTTTTAGTAAGACTGTTACTAAAGGAGTACCAAAATAGCAAGGGAGTACCACTGAAAGTTGTCAATCACACACACTTGAGTCTTTTCCAGAGAGCTCGTTTTATCAGAGGAGACCACACCAATAAGCCACTGGAGTCATGTGCAGGTTACACAGAGAGTGGGAGCTTACATGACAGAAGTGGGCGAAGTGAGCATTCAGTGAGATGGACCAGTTACTGCTGTCATCTGCAGGCGGTGAGGCAGGCATCTGTCTCAAACCAGGTGGCTACAGTGGTGGCAGGTGTCTGGTGCAGTGGAAGTCCCATTGGGTTTTAACCGTGACCCAAGCTTGAGCACTGGGTGGTCAGGTCTCTGAGTTCTTGTAGCCTTCTCACTTATATTGACATCCAGTGGAGTCCTTATCCAAGTGTCCAGACTTGTGGTTTTGGGTGTTCTAGGCCCCTCCTAAGGGTGTACCTGTTACATCCCATTACCTCAGCCTTGACATAGCCCTTGACATAACTGTCATGGCTGACAGTGACTCCATGTTAGATTGTCAAAGGTGTCCAAAATGTCAGCTCTGCTCTTGTTCTATACAGCTCTGTTCTAGTGTGAAGGAGAAAGTATAGACTAGGTAGCAGGCCCATCAGAGTGTTCTGTGGCATTCCTTCCTTTTCTTTTCTTGCAGTGGTCGCGTACCCCCTCCTACCCACCAACATTTCCTCTGCTCTGTCTCTGCATTTAGCTAGTGTGGCTTCTGTTTTTCAGTATAAAACTTCTGACCTCAAAGGAAGAATGCTGCTTCAACATGTGGTGCAAATTGGTCTGCTCTCTATGACAACTTTATACTAATATTTTTATTATTTTGGTGTTTGAGAGAGAACTTAAGATGTGGGGAGAAAGGGATAATATGAGATTGTAGTTCATATGGCAGCCATAGTTTAATTTTATGGCAAAACCAATGACTTTAGAAATGATGACGTATTTATAGCACTGAAAGCTTTGTGTTGGCAATCTCTTTTAAAGAGAGTGATTCTTATTATTCTAGCAGAGGCGTGCACACCACCCTCATGCTGTTAAAGACACTTTTCTTTTCTGAGCAGGGCACTGGGTGGGAACATCAGGCCTAGGGTTTTTTGGTGCTTGCTTCTACTGTTTTATTTCTAAGTGAATTGAGACCATATGGTCACATAAACCCAGTGCTAGGTGGTTCAGAGACTTAATTGTGTGGCCTTGAGATATTTCTAGTTTTGCTTGCAATTAGTGGGAAATAATGTGTTCAGAGGACAATTTCTAAGTCACACAGACCCGCTGAAGAAAAAGCCCACTCTGGGTACTGTCATGTATCCAAGAGAAGTGGCAGATCGCCATGGAGGTGACTAGTCAATGAGACTAAGCCCTTTCCCTTTTCCGTATGACAACATTTATTTGCTGTGACACTTATTTCATAGTGTCAATTTTCCTTGCTAATGTGCCCTCACCCTAATCCTCATTTTACATGCATCAGTGTTCACCCCACCCCCTCACTGGTGAAGCTTGGCTTCAGGCTAACAATTTTAAGTGATGCAGCTGTGCTTTGCTAAATGCATCTAGCTGCTGCTTCTGTATTCTTCTGAATAGAAAGAGATCTTCCAAGTATTTCCTGGAGGGAATGGTTCTACAGGAAGTTTTGAGACAGACCTATATGTTGATACATGCAAAATATGCTTCTTAATAATACATGTTGATGTTAATCAGATAAACGGAGTGTTGACTCATAACTTGAGCAATTTGATTGGCCAATGAATAGGCTGTTTATTCTCTATTAATTAATACACTGGACATACCAAAGGCAACTGCCTCATCTATTGAAAAAAATCTTAAGAGTCCTATTTCTCAGCTTCATTTTAATTTACAAGAGCAGTGAGGGCTTCTGGGACTGACTTGGAGTATTTTTCAGAGGATTAAGTTTGGTTCAAAAGCCTTCGGCTGTGCAGGAGGCCACAAGCTTCACCTGGGCCAGGTGCCTCCATTGTCACAGCTTAATTACAGTATTTGCATCTTCAGTTGGTGACTGTTGGTTTTCTGAGAGTTTGAGAGTGCTTAGTGTAATTTGCTTTTCAGTTTCTGACCTAGCAAGTGAATAATTTTCCCAAGTAATTGTTAAATAAAAGAAAACCATTGCTTAAAGGAAAGTAGTCCTCAGAACTTACATCACTCCTCAATAGGACTTGTGACTGTATTGGAAATGTTCATTTGTGTTATCTAATACCGAAACCTCGAGATGCAGGTGGCTGGCACAACTGAGAAGCCAAATTCTTTATGTCATTTAACTTACATTTAAATGAAACTAGCAATATGTGGCTGGTAGCCACCATACTGGACATAATGATGTAGATTTAAGATATTTTTTAAAGACTGAAAACAGTTCTACCTGATGGTTCAGAATAAATTTGATGGGTTTAGATTGACTCCAGGATAAATTTATATATTTTTTGGTCTTAGAGTGAGTTGAAAAGAGGCTTATGTTTTTGAAGTGATCCAAAATTTATATTTACGAAGCAGTGTATTGTCAATACTGGTTCATGATTATATTGACTCTAAAAGAAAGTGTGTGCTGCTTATTTGTAAAAAGAGTACTTTGAGCAAGTATTTCCTGCTTTATTCACTGCTTGTTTCTTTTAGTATGTAGAGTACGATTGTATAGTTCAATCAGACACTGCTTACACTGCTTGTATAGTATGATTTCTGACAATACACAGCTAGGTCACATACACCATCAGCCTTGGAGTAGCTTGTATGAATTCCAGCCCTGCCCTCCTTTCCAAAAAGAGGGAGAGAAAAAGCTCCAGGGAGTGTGACTGAGACGATCGGCTCTTTATCTTCTTAGAAATCTTATCTGTGGTCATCAAAATTAATTTCTTACCAAGCCCTCTTAATAATAGCAATATAATCACAACTAGGACAGTAATGATGATGACTGGTAACCACTTTCTGTGAGTTTGTCTATGGGAAAGTTCTGCATCCAGGAATTTAGGTGTCATAAGTTGGATATAATGCAATTGCAATTGAATCAAGAGTCTAGTGAAATAAAGAGTACCTTGCACATATCTTTTGTTGATGGAAAAACAACCTAAGTATTAAAAACGGTAGAGGAAAAAAATGAACTTCAATGCTGCATCTAAAAACCTACTGAAAACTTCACCAGAAAATGTAAGAATTTAAAGTGGATTAACTCAGTGAAGCTAGATGTAGACAGGAACTGTCTCCCCTCTAGTTACCGTCGTTTCGGGAGACAGCATCTCAAACTGAGTTGTTGGAAATGCCATCAGATTTTCTCAGGGGACTGGCTAAGGTTGGAACTGTGCTCCTGATGGAGCAGGCATCAAATAAATTGGGCCCATGAATATTAATAATTTCTTAAAAGTAAATGCATGGTGACTCTAAATCACTAGCCCACAGAAACGATGACATTGTGCTCAAACTGCAGTGAGTGCCATTAGGTACAGGTGCCCTTCGGTCCTGTAAAGTGATCATACAGGAATGAAGTCCTAGCAAGCCCTAAACTCAACCTAAAACTAAGCTATATAAAAATTGAAAATCTAGTGAGTAATAGTTTCTCTTAGGGCTTTGAAATTTTGACTTAAATGATCTCATTAGACTTTCCTAGGAAGTTTGAACTAATGAAGTTTAAATTCTTCTGTACCGAATAGTGGCATTGACAATAAGTCCATGTATATATAGTAGCTTTGTTTTTTAATGAAAAAGCTTTTGAAAGAAGACATATATCTTCAATTTGCCTCCTCTAACTCTATTGAAGTTGATTCAAATTGAAATTTTATCTCTTCTGGCCTCCCAGAGGGGATTAGTGGGACAGGACAGTGAGAAGCTAGGGAAATTCCTTGGCAGGTGGAATAGGGAAACTGAGACAGGTAGCTGAACACAATGGCCAAGCAGTTCATGGCCAGGTGCAGAGGGTCACCAGGGCAGAAGGCCTGGCAGGGGCAAAACTGGAAAACAAGGGCCTCACCACTAGGGCAACCTCTTCCCCCTGCGCCGCCCCCCCCCCACCCCCCCCGCCCCGCCGGCCTTTCCTCCCTGGAGATAAAATCTAGGCTTCAGTTGTATTTCAGCTTCAGGCCCAGAGAAGAAGCAAAACCAGGTCGGCCATGCTAGAACCAACTGCAATGACTAAAGAGCTCTACCCTGCCACTGACCAGTCAGTGGAGACCATGACCCTGAAAGTACACACCTGGAGAACTGATGAATATTCTACTGAAAACCTCCCCTGAGACCTCCCCTGTGATTCCCACCTGCAAGAGAGAAAGAAAAGCCTCAAGACAAAGGATCCAGCCCAGTGGGGAGCGGCCAGAGCCGTCTTCCTTTACCTTCCCCCACCTCCCCACTTCTTCACAGGCACATGTCTCCTACACTCTTGGGCAATTGACGGCTGGCAACTTGTCCCAGGCTGATCCCCTGGACCTGTCCCCAAAGCCCCTTTTCTCTGGCTTCCCAGTCAGCTAAGGCAGCCCAGCCTCCGCTCCCCAGTTGCTTCTTCTATGCTAAGCCCTTCCTTGCTTCATTTTCCCCAGCTTTAATAAATGCACCCTCATAGTGACCTGGACTCATGTTGTGAAATCTTTCCCACCCAAAGTCAAGAGCCCACGCACTACAGCTGGCCCTACACAGACCCACTTAGGGCCAGGCCCCTGTCTGGTAGCATTAGGACTAAAAAGACTAACCTTCTCAACGTTTACCATAGTGGTTAGCAGTTGGTGTGAAAAACATAAAAACAGTGACTAGATCATTAGCAAGCACTTTTATTTTTTCAGAGAAGCTGTAAAATATCTCTTGAAATTTCTCTAAGAAAAGTTCCTTCCTAATACAAAAAAGTGCAGGAGCAAAACTAGGGGAAAAAGTGAATTTGCATATGTGGGTGCTTTTTCTCTTCCTCCAGCATGTGTCAACTCATACTGACGGTTCTGGCACAAATAGTGCCCTTTTTATTACGAAGCCTTTATAAAATCACAAGCATGTAATTCTGTAACACAATAACATCACACTTAAGCACACCATATGATGTTTTAGGTGAAATGTTCAAATGAAAACTATAAATTATGATACCCATGTTATTACCTTACCAACCACACTTGGGCAGGCATTACTTCTGCAGAACCCCGTATGTCCCAGGAACTTTGCTGGGGATGTAACACCACAATCACCATGCTCACAGAGTTCTATGTAAGGGACAAGGACCCACATAGCATTTTAATGAACTATAGAAATGATCCTTGAAAGTACAGTCTTTCCACATAACATTTGAAAAGTGAAACTCATCAACAGATACATGGAACACTCTGGAAATGAACAGGAATGTAGGACAGGAGCATGCTAAAATTGGGGAAAGTTAATCCTGACAAAATGAATTGGAGAGAAAGCACATGAGTGGGAAATGGGTGGGAAAATGAGGAATGAGAAACCATTCCTTAAAGGAAGTTGCTGTAGTTTGGGAAACGTTCTGCTAAATATTTGTGCTGCAGGCTGTAAATAGGTGTTCCATGTGAAAGCGGCAGTTGTGGCAGAAGTTGAGTGTGCAGCATCTCAAATTCCCATTTTGGAGAGTCTCAAACTGCCTAACTGGTTTGAAGGCTCTGAGATGTCCTCTGCCAAGAAAACCACTTCAGTTGGTTTAGTCCAGGGTCTTTCCAAACTCAGTGGAGCATAGGACCCATATAATGTTCTGTAGAATGATTTTGTTCAGTGGTTCAGGGAACAGGGGCTGGAACGCTTGGCCTAGGAGGCTTTGGGAAGCTTTATAAACCATGCTGCAATTCTGAATTTTACTTCGTGTAAGAATTTGAGTGTCTTAATGTCCCCTATCTGAAATAGAGCTGCTGTAATTACACTGAGCCTCTTTGCTTTGGAGAGGGATAAAAGGAAGTGGCTGGCTTCTTATACTCAGGGGATTCACAGCTAAATGCTAAATACAGAGACGGAAATGCAACCTATCTTGACAGTAAGATAATTTTTTTCAATAGAGCTTTTGCAGGATACTCAAGGAGAATACTCCCTGATATTCTATGGGGATTCAGTGAAGAGGTGCTGCTTCATCTAGATTCAGATGCCTGGAGGTTGGATGAAGGCTGGGTGGCAGCTGCCAGGATCATGGAGTGATGTAGGTCCAGGTTAAAACCCTAGGGATTGTCAGGAGAGGAGCAGAAGGTGCATTTGATAGGATGTGGGGAATGGATAGGGAAGGAGTATCTTAGACTTCTGAAAGCTTTTATTCTGGGCAACTTAATATCAAATACTGTTACTGGTTGTGTCTCCACCTAGACTCTTGCCTGGTGCAGAGTAGACATCAAGAAATGAGTGGACTCCTTGCCAATGTGGCTCCATTGGTTGGAGCATCATCCCATAACGGGAAGGTGGTGGGTTCAATTTCCCATCAGGACTCAAGCCTGGGTTGCTGGTTTGATCCCCAGCCTGGACATTTGTGATCCCCGTGTACAGGAAGCAACCAATTGATGCTTCTCTCTCTCTTGTATCAATATGTCTCTCTCTGTCTTTCTTCCTCTCTCCCTTACTCTCTTTCTGAAAGCAATGAAAAATAAAACTGTCCTCAGTGAGGATTAAAAAATTTTTTTAGAGGAATGAGTGGATCAAATTATATTTTATAATGTGCATTTCTGTTCCACATAGTATTAACGACTACTTTAATTTCCATGAATAATGTTACAGTCTTTCACTATTTGTGTGCAAACCTCTGAAAAGTCCCATGATGAGTGTTGTTCTTGATACTACCAGATCTCACTCAAGGTTTGTAAATTCTTACTTCTAGGTATTTGTTATGTCAAATTTACCCAATGTTCTTAGTTTTCCAGAAGATACTTTTTAAAAAATATTTTATTTATTTATTTTTAGAGGGGAAGGGAAGGAGAGAAAGAGAGAAATATCAATGTATGGTTGCCTCTCGTGAGTCCCCTGTGGGGAACTGGCCTGCAACCCAGGCATGTGCCCTGACTGGGAATCGAACTGTGATCGTGTGGTTCACAGGCCCGTGCTCAATTCACTGAGCTACACCAGCCAGGGCCAGAAGATACTATTGTTACCTAACAGCAATTGGGGTTCTGCTGCCTGCCATGACTCTCTAGGCAAAATTCCAGAGGTGAAATTTTGGTGATAAAGGAAAGGAGTTTTATTCAAAAGCTTCACAGTTTTGGACAGATTTCTGGCCAAGATGGAGGTATAGGTAGACACACTGTGCCTTCTTGCACAACCAGAAGGACAACAACAAATTTAAAAGCAAAAAGCAACCAGAATTGCCAGAAAATTGAACTGTATGGAAGTCCCACAACCAAGGAGTAAAAGAAGAAACATTCATCCAGACTGGTAGGAGAGGCAGAGATGGGCAGTCGGGGTGGAGAAGACTTATAGCAAGGTGGTGGCTGGTGAAGCCCACCACCAGTGTGCAGATAAATTGGGAGGAACTGGGAAACAAAGCAGACCATGCAACCCAGGATCCCAGTGCAGGGAAATAGAGCCTCAAATGCCTTTTACTGAAAAAGCCTGAGAGGGTGGTGGCATTGGGAGAAATTCCCAGCCTCACAAGAGAGTTTGTTGGAGAGACCTACAGGGTCCTAGAAAGTACACAAAACCACCTGCCTGGAAATCAGCACCAGAAGAGGCCAATTTGATTATTGTGGGTAGTAGGGGAATTGACCAAAAGCCAACGGAGAGCAGAGGAAGTGGCACTGTTCCCTCTCAGACCCCTCCCCCACTAATAGCATCACAACAGAGCAATGTTGGTTGCCCTACCCTGGTGAACACCTAAGGCTCCGCCCCTTACTACAAAAGAGGTACACCAAGAAAAAAAAATGGCCTAAATGAAAAAACAGATCAAAGTTCCAGAAAAAATACAACTAAACAACAAAGAGATAGCCAATCTATCAGATGTACAGTTCAAAACACTGGTAATCAGGAAGCTCACAGAATTGGTTGAGTATGGTTGCAGGGTAGAGGAAAAAATGAAGGCTATAAAAAGTGAAATAAAGGAAAATGTATAGGAAACCAACAGTGATGGGAAGGCAACTGGGACTCAAATCAATGGTTTGGAGCAGAAGGAAGAAAGAAACATTCCACTGGAACAGGCTGAAGAAACAAGAATTCAAAAAGGGGTGGGGAGAGGCTGAGGAACCTCCGGGACAACTTTAAGCATTCCAAAATCTGAATCATAGGAGTGCCAGAAGGAGAAGAGGAAGAGCAAGAAATGGAAGACTTATTTGAAAACATAATGATGGAGAACTTCCCCAATCTGGTAAAGGAAATAAACTTTCAGGAAGTCCAGGAAGCTCAGAGTCCCAAAGAAGTTGGACCCAAGGAAGCACACACCAAGGCACATCATAATTATATTAACTAAGATGAAAGATAAGGAGATAATCTTAAAAGCAGCAAGAGCAAAGGAGACAGTTACCTACAAAGGAGTGCCCATAAGACCATCAGCTGATTTCTCAAAAGAAACCTTGCAGGAAGAAGGGGCTGGAAAGAAGTATTCCAAGTCAAGGACTTCCATCCGAGATTGCTCTATCCAGCAAAGTGCTTCCCAGAATAGGTCAAGTTAAAAGAGTTCATCATGACCAAGCCCTTATTATATGAAATGTTAAAGGGACTTATCTAAGAAAAAGAAGATTAAAACTATGAGCAGTAAAATGACAACAAACTCAGAACAATTAACAACTGAACCTAAAAATAACAAAAACAAAAATGAATTAAGCAAACTACAACAGGAACAGAATCACAGAAATGGAGATCACATTGAGAGTTATCAGTGGGGGAATGGGAGAGGGAGAGAGGGAGAGGGGGGAAAGGTACAGGGAATAAGTAGCATGAATTGTAGATAGAAAATAGGGGGAGGTTAAGAATAGTAAGGGAAATATAGAAGCCAAGGAACGTATGTGTATGCCCCATGGACATGAACTAAAGGGGGGGAATGAGGGTGGGAGGGGGTGTACAGGGCAGGGGGGAATAAGGGTGGGGGGAAATGGGACAAGTGTAATAGCATAATCAATAAAGTACATTTTTTAAAAAACCTTCACAGCTTTGGAATAATGGCTTTCCACATTCATTAGTCACTTAGGCCTATCGATTAAGGCTAAACTCTTTAACACCTGAGTTCTATCATTCACCTTGTTAATTTTAATTATCTTCTATGGAGTTAGCTTACAAACTAAAACAACATAAGATACAAAAGCTACACAATTTTGGAAGAATGGCAGGCTTCTACCTCAGAGATCGCACCCTCTAGAACAGCCAAGGAAGAACAACCAGGCCACTTTCTGCCAGGCCATCCCAATCCTAGGCCGTGTCCGGACTTCCTACCCATCCAACATACCTGGGTTGGGGGATGCAGGCAGCTGCAGCACCATCATCGAAGCATCCTCGAGCAAGAAGAGTGGGGGAGCCAGAGAGAGCTAATGCCTGCCTGTCTGAGAGCCCTTCTTTTATTTCAAATCTTCTTGCCTATAATTCCATGTGCTGGAGGCATTCAGCTTCTCAGCAAGTCCTGTCCTAGACTATGTAGGGAGGGGCCAAACCTTCTATGGCCCCTCCCTACTTCTCCCCAGTGATCTCATGAGATTTCTCCGTATCACTCTCCTATTATATATAATATGTGTTTATATATATATATTAATATGTGTTTATATATATAAAACACATATATACAATATGTTAGATATGTACACACATTATATAGAATATAATATATATGCATATATCAATAGACACAAAATAGGTATGGCAAGCCATGAATGCGACACCCAATGCGGGTGCTCCGTCTGAATCCTTGCACGTGATAGTCCCCTACTGCCTCCTCCTTCTCTTTTCACTTCCACCTCTGTCCTGAACTTTGAACTTTGTGTTTATTATTCTTTGGCTTTTAAAAGTGATTTTCCTAAACAACAGCCTTGTTTAGTTTAAAAAAAAATAAGCTGTATGTGGTCTCTTGGGTTTTACTTAGTTTCACTCACTGTTGTGCCAAAACACGTATCCATGTTTTAACAGAGGTGCATTATAACACTGCAGGATAATGTGCGGTGCTTTCTGCTGTGAGGAACATTTGGGCTGCTTGCAGTGTTTTCTTCTGTGAACAGTTGATCCTCAACAGTCCTGTACACGGCCCCTGCTGTGTAAAGGTTTTTCTGAGCAATGTATCCAGGAGTGAAATTGCTAGGTAAGTCGACTATTGCCAGGTGTTTGAGCATTTTCAAGCATATAGGTAATGATGCCAACTGCTTTTCAGAGTGGTTGTAACAATTTACATATTTTTTGACATTGTAAGAGTTTTCGTTGCTCTTTCTCTTCTCCAGCCCTTAGCATTGTTAAGACTTCCTAGTTTTTACTTACCTAAATTTGTGTTCCTTCTTGTGAAGTGACTGTTAATGTCATTTGCTGGTTTTTCTATTGGGCCATTTGTAATTTTCTGACTGATATATAGGAATTCTTGGGTATATTCTGAGTATTAAAATGTTGTTAATTTACATGTGTGGCAAATGTCTTCTCCCACTTCGTTGCTTGCTTTTTCAGTCTCCCTATGGTTTATTTCAATGAAGGAAGGTTTGTAGTTTCAGGTCAGAGTAACCAGTTAAGGATTAAGCCATAGATTCCCATGTATGGCTCAGGTTTTCTGTTTCTAGAAACCTTTTCCTTGAGATCACAAAGGTAGTTTCCCATATTGTTTTGTAAATTTTTATTGGTGGTGTTGTCGCATTGAATTGATTGATTTCTTTCTTTTTTTGTGTGTAGGATGTCAAGTAGCAGTCTAATTTTAATTTTTTTATGGGCATACAGAATTGTACCAGTGACATTAACGGAACAGTTAGCTTTCTTTTCCCTGATTACCCTCAGCGCCAGCCCTTTCATCAGTCAAGTGCCCGTATGTGCGGGGATGCTTCTGGCGTTTCTGCACTTTCCCTTGTTCCACTTGTTTGTCTCTCTGGCAGTTGCCTGTGAGCTCTCTTCCTAGCTGTGCAGTGAGTCCCGAGGTCCTCTGCAGCTGGTCCCCCTCACCTCTTTCTCTGGAGATATTTGTCTCTTTATTCTTTCTATACATATTCTGCTGAGATTTTTTAGTATAATTGCCATTTAATCTACAAGTCATTTTCTGAAGAGATAGCTTTATGATATTAAGTCAAATCATTGATGACACGATATGATTCGTATTTCCTTAATATCTTTTAAGCAAAATATTATAATTTCTCCTTAAGAAGCACCTGTGTATCTTTGATTGTTTTTCTGGATTCTTTATGGTTTTCTATGCTATGATAGATAATAACTTTTTAAAAATTTTATTTTCTACTTATACATTGCTAACGTTTCTAAGTGGAATTTATTTTAATACACTGTTTTGTAATCTAGGAACCTTGCTAAACTTTATTATTAATTCTTACACGTAGATTCTTTTGGAACTTTGACATAGCAATAATAGAATCTTTGAATGAGAGTTTTGGGCATGTCTGTCCAGTCCTAACGGTTAATTTCCTTTGCTTGACTTACCTTGCTGAGTAGGCATATTGCCAAATGAAAGTAGTCACAGGGCTACTTTGTCCCTTTATGATCTGAATTCTTATGTTTAACTTTTAAGAATGATGATTATTGTAGATTTTTTATAGATACCCTTTATCACATTAACATGAATGAATGCTGAATTGTATCAGGTACTTTTTTCTGTATCAAAATTATCTTACATTTTTCTTCTTTAATTTTTAGACTTTTGAACTACAGTCACTAATTTTCCAACATTAAACCAATCTGGCATTTATGGAAACATCTAACTTGGTCATGATGAATACTTTATCCTGTTTATTATTGACTTTTGTTAGAAATATTTATTTATAACTTTATATTTGAGTGTAATTTGTAATTTTTTTCCTTGCCCTTATTGGGTTACAATTTCAGAGTTATGTAGCTCACAACAGTGAGTTAGGCCCGTGTCCCCGTGTTCTCTACTCTGAGTTTTTATAAAGCTGGAATTATTTCTTCCTTGAATAATGTTTGGGTGATGCTGTGATCCTGAGAAGTTTTCAGCAGGTATGTGCTCTGTTTGGCGTAACTTCTGGCACTGCACCATGCTCAAGAGAAGCCTTCAGAATTGGCGCCAGTTCAGGGTGCCATTAGTTAACTAATGCCCATGGGTTGAAGAAGGCGGGTATGAACCTCTCAGCAAACTGTTTCACAAGCAGCGTCTGAGGGGTGGGAGAATGGAAAGACTTTCACATTCTACCTCGATGAAATGGGCTATCACCCATGACAGGGAGCCTAGTTTCCTCACTTCCTCATTAGAGTTCTAACATCATTCACAACATTATTATTGTTGCAGCTGAACTCCATCAGGGAGGTGAACTGGAATGGTGGGAGATGGCGACATTCTGCAGTTGTGGAAATGAAGTGCTACCCCCTGCTGAGATTACCCCTCATAATGGAGAGGCAAGACATACTTGGGGGGAGGCCAGGCCACTATCAAATGCTCCAAACAGGAAGCAGATCCCTTGGATTATGCGGAGCTGACACATGAACATGTTGCCCAAGTTCATGGCCCCAAGAAAATCACTAAAGGAAATAATACACTGTCAGACCTTGGAATGTAATTATTTGACTATCCATTTTCTGTAGTTTAAATGAATTATCACTAAATTTTACCCTAGTCAATGTGGTGTATGCCCAGTGAAACTTGCACTCTGTTTTAGAAATATTTGTGTACATACAGGCACATTGAATTGAGAGGACAGCCATTTTGCCAGCTAGTCAGATGTCAAGTATTTTGGTTACTTGATTTTAGTGTACGCTGATAAACAAGTTCTTCTTTCCAAATACAACAAACAGCAGTTGTCATTTCTAGGAGCCTTTTAACTAATGGAACAGGGAATAGAAGGTAGATAATCACAGGCAGAATCAGCACCTAGGTGGAAATCCCGACTCCATCCTGTGTAACCTGAGGCCCTTTAACTTAAACACCCCATGCCTCAGTTTCCTTATTTGTAAAATGGGGATGACAGTGGTGCTCTGAGAAAATGGTGAGGACGTATCATAGGCTCATGTGTGTAGAAGCGAGAACAGTGCCTGACCAAGCATAAATACTTGCTCATCTATTTTGCAGTAATTCCCAAAACATAGCTTTCGCTTATGACTAAAAAGGTAACTTAAACTAAATGGTTCTTATTGAGTTATATTATTACTTATATTTGGATTATTTTTTCATCAGAAGTCCCAAAGGATGCAGATCAGTGAAATTCATAATACATTATTAAAATGTCTTATTCATTAATTCAGGATGTAAAATGTTCAAGGAAATAAGCTTAGACATAGGAGCTACACTTGTGTTTTGACCCCAGAAAGGAACATAAAATTAATTGAAGATTGATTTTTTGTATCGAGGTCAGGAAAACCAAGGTGTGAACATAAGAAGAGGAAATGCTTATTTCACTCACATGTGGAATATAAAACAAAAATGAGCAAATGGACTAACAAACAAAAACAGAAAACAGAATAGTGGTTACCAGAGGTCAAAGGGCATGGGGGGAGGACGAAGAGGGTAGAGGGGGCCAAATACATGATGAAGGGGGGAAACTAGACTTTCGGTGGTGAGCACACAACAGAGTATATGGGTACCAAATTGTAATGTTGTATACCTGAAAATTACAGAATGTTATTATCCATTGTCACCCCTATTAATGTATTCATTTTCTTTTTAAATTTAAATATAGTTGGTGAAAAATATTATATTCATTTCAGGAGCGCAATAGAGTGAATCAATACTTGTGTACATTATAGTGCGATCACCTCACTAAGTCCAGTAATCATTTGGCACCTTACAAACTTATCACAATATTCTTGTCCAATACATTTAATTTTCAAAAAAGAAGAGCAAATGTTTGCCTCTTCCAGCCGGAGATGTGCGGGTGCTAAGTACGGCTCAGCTCCAGCAGAGGTCTAGGTTAGTGAGCACACAGAAACATACCGGAGAGACCCTTCCCTCCTTCCCTGGGAGCCGACATTGTGCCTCAGTGTCCCTTTTTGTAAAGCTGTGTTATCTGCTCAGATGCCTACAGGGGTGAGACAGGCAACCTAAATAACTGTAGTGGGCAAGGAAGGAATTACCCCCAATGGCACAGCCTTTTCTTCTTCTAAAGGGGGCAGCAATTTTTGGTTCTTCTGTTGTTTCAAATACAATTGATAGTATCAGCTAAAGAATTTCAGTGTTATGGGCTTGGAGTTTTGAAATCAGGGAAATTTTAGGAACTAAAAGAAGCATCTGAATATTTTGGACCACTAGCCACACAGGCCACTGGTGTGGTGTACATACAGTCTTCTCGGTGAGTGTGAGTGGGTGGGACAACTGAATGACAATGTCAGCAGACAGTCATTGGCTTTTGTTGAGATTCTCTGTCATAATGCTCAAAAAAGTCTAAGAATTTGCAAGTTTACCATATGTCCAAACAACAACAAATGACCCGGCATTCTCCTTCCCTGGCAAAATGAGTTATTGCTGCTTCTTTGCTCATTAAAGATGCAGCCTTTTTTGATCATCCTATCCTCTAGGAAAAAAAAATTACCAGGACACCTCTACCTTCTGACAGCTCCCAATCCAGATCAAAATCATGCTTTTGTGGACCTTTCTCCAAATCACTTAACAGAACCCAAATCGCTAACAAGCTCATCCTATACCTCTTGCAGAGCCACCTCCTCCGAGTTCCCCATAGCCTGCTGGTTCCCAGATTTCGGTGAGTCAGGAAATCCAACATGGTTCTACTGCAGTCTGTCCTGGTCACCTGTGGATGAAAGGTGCTGAGATTCATAATATTATTACATAGTTATTTACTTTTTGGTTCTCGTGAAAAATTAAAGCAGAAGTACATATTATAGGAGGAGAGCTTATAAAGGAAAGTTAATGGTAAAAACTGAATGAACAATTCCTTTCAATAAAAACCACTTCCCAAACTGTTTCCCTCTCAAGGTTGTGTATCTGCTGTCGCTTTGGTGTCTGGGAAAGCTGGTGTCTCTGTGGCAGGTTTGCAGACGTGGTGTGATTCACATTGCAGACAGGAGGAGGAGGTGACCCTTTGAAACCTAGTTAGAAAAAAGTTCTTTCCAAAAGCTATAGATTGTGCTGATTACAATCTTAGCAGGTTTCAACCTGCTACCCAGGTCTGGAACTTGAGACAAGTTAAGATCAACAAGCTTTTTGCGGTCAAGTTTCATTAATTAGAGTTCGCTGCCAAGACGTGGTGGAGAGGCCAACTTCCAGTCCTGGTGCCTTTCCGCGGTTGCCTACCTGAGCTGTGGGGACCTGGCAAGGAGGCTCTGCCTTTTCTCAGACCAGTGGGCCTTCGCCTACGCGGTGTCTCCTGGGTATAGTGCTTTGCTTGCTAATGAGTGAAGGCAAAGCTCGGAAGGGGTAGAAGTCAGGAGTCCAGTTTGGGAGGCGTTTCTCAAAAGTAAGAATAAAGCAGTTTCAGTCCTTTATCTAGATAGTTTAAAAAGAAATTAGACTGACTTTTATTTTTTCAGGTCGCTTTTTAGGAAACATGCAAGATCTTCAGGCAGTGCTGTCTCCCTTTGTGAGGCAAACAGGAAGCTTTTCCTTGCCAGCTTTATTATGTTGTTGAATTAATAATGTAAAGACTAGATCAGAAGTCAATTTGGCGGCTGTGCCTTTAGGGAAATTTTTGGAAGAGTGACCTTCCATTCTTAATAAGCATGTTATTACATTTAGAATTAAATTCCTGAGAGCCAGCGCTATCCCCTTGAGTTTGCTATTAGCCATTTTCCCCTTTTACTTTTAATGACCTAGAACAAGGGGAGCCAGTTTCTAACAGCGTGCAGTCAGAAAGGAGCTCAGAACCTTCTACTGTCAGACACTTTATTTTAGACAAGTTTAACTCTTCCAAATGTTAGAATTTTGAAAGTCATCTACAAAGTGTCCATTTCTTCTTTCCTAAATTAAAGTGGAATGGGACAACACATGATATTACTTTGCCCACTTTTGTATCGCGATGCCTTCTCAAGCTTCAGTTTTCTTGCCTGAAGTAAAACATATTGTGATTCTAAAATTCACATGGAAAATAAATGGGCCAGAAAGCCCAATAGTACATCCTGTAACAGATCTGGGGAGAAGGTTTAAGCCATCGGATATTAGAGCTCAACTTAAAACATCAGTTCTTTTTTCTTTTTGTGTATTAAGAACACTTTGTAGAGTGTGTTGCTTTTATTAGGTGGTTATAGCAGAGAGCATGATGGTAGACACAGGTGTGTACGGGTCAAGCTGCCTGAGTCTGCTCAGCCAGTGGCCCAGGATGGCGGGTGCAGTCACAAGCGAGAGCCCCAGTCGGGTGGCGTAGGGATGAGAGCAATATGGGGCAGGTTTGCTGTTCCATGTTCTTTATTTGGTCTATACACTAGAAAGGATGGCTCAGACTTAAATAAATATTCAGTGCATTCGTTGTTAGTGAGCTCTGTCCATCAGTCTGCCTGGAATGGGCTCTTCACTTGGCAGTGACCCCCACGGCCCCTGGCTGCATAGTGTGTGGGCTCCAGTTTAGGGAGGGAACAGGGTGTGCACCCCTGTGCTCTGCAGAGAGGAGGGACACTCCTTCCCTGGCAGAAACTGCCAGGCCAAGTCATGCAAAGACTCGGTCCACGTGCTTCCTGGTTGACTTTGTCCTGGAATATGCACAGTTGCTGGTGGCAGCCAGGGCAGTAATGTTGTCAGTGGGGTGTCAGGCCCTGTGCAGAATCTTCGTAGTGAAGCCCAGAGTGTCCACGCAGATCTCGTCTTTCTTCCTCTTCCTACCTCCTGGACATGCTTTCCCAGGCTTCAGACCATCTCCAGGCTTGCTGTTCTCTGTGGGAGCTTCCGAGGGTCACATCCCTCTGCGTGTTTCTGTCAAACATTCTGAAGTTGTTGTAGGACCCCATCATGACCTCGCTGTCTGGATCGTTCTGGCACCACTCAGACCTGTCAAAGACGCAGTCATTTTCATGCAGAGCACACAGCTTGCTTTGAAGGTACTTGTGGACTTGGTGGGTCTCGAAGGTCTGGCTCTCTTTGTTGAGATCCCAGATCTTCATGACAGGCAGTCTCGCTCGGGTCACACAGAGCTCAGGAGCACGGTTGCACAGCCGCATGGTCCCCTTGCTGCTGCTGTACACAGACACAGGGCACCTGCGCAGGTGGAACTGGGCCGGTCGATCACCCCCGCCAGCTCCTCCACGTTCGTGCTTTTAATGTCCACTATGTTAAAGCTTGTATTTGTGATCTCTAGAGGCCACAGATTCATCCTCAGGTCATTTGCAGAAAGGTATGTTTCATGATCACTGTTTGCAGAAATGGAATTTGCATGGTTATGAGTGATCACTTGCAAAAAATTTGTCATGGACTTGCTCTTCCGTGCAGTCCATAGACTTCAGTTTTGGGGCCCACAATGCTGTGGTTCTAAGTGGGTCTCAAAGTCCTTCTTCATCTTTCAAGTTATAACCTGCTATTTTATGTCATTCACTTATTTTTCATTATTTACTAGTTTTATCATTTGTAGAGAGTAGAAAATGAGCAGCGTTCTGTTGTGGTAACCACCTAATTTTATTAGTTGGTTCTCAATTTCTGGACTTTTCAAACTGTCAAACTCTGGTTCATGACTTTGAAAGGCACTGTGAAGATCATCTCTCCTAGAATGATGGCAGCTTTTATGCTATTGTCCGTACTGAAAAATAACAACTCTGCCATCCTCGTCTCATGTTGCAAGAAGATCTCCAGAGTAACTAATTTAAACAGTTGAGATGTCCGCTTCCGCCATGTCCTCATCAGTGGCCCCCTCGACCAGCAGGACTCACCGTAGCAGGTCATATTCCCCCCGTGGGGCAGCCTCTGCCGCAGCACGTCAGCCTGGCTGCCATTGCCCAAAAGCCAGTTCTGCAGGCCCTGTGGTTGCTGGGCTGACACATAATAATGGAAACCTAGAGGGCAGTTGAAAAATCACTAGCTAGCAAGTTGGATCTACTTCAATATCAAATAATACTCCTAAATAGGACATAAGAACTTTTCATGAAGGATGTTGGCATAGAGAAATAACAATTTGAAACTAAAAATTTAAATCCCATACTATCAGCCTAAAACAAAATAAAAGGGTACTCTAGGTCAACTAAAGATGACAAATGATCAAATCTGAGAAAAAAATAGTACAAAATAAAAAGATACTATACTGATATATGAAAGTATGAAATAATAAACCAACTTATAAATCTGGAAATATTCCTTTATTATACCAAGACCTCCTTGCGAGCAGAACCCGTCAGGTAGTCCTTTGGCTTCTGGCACCTGACACACCTGTTTAGGAAAGCCCAGGTGTTTGCTAAGGAAGGTCAATCGCTGCTGCTACTGGAAGTGCCAGTGTACGTACTGGCCTGTGTGGAGCCTAATATTTATCTTTTCTTTCTCTTCTCACTTATTAACTTATGATATCTAAATCATGTCCTAAACAAAGTGAAAACTGCTTTAAGAAAACAATGAAAAACTGAAAAGGAACTTAAGCAGGATTAAATCAGTGTGCATTGCTCTGGGGAAGCATCTTTCCTTCTATCACTGGTGCAAAGCAAAGTTTAGAAGATGTGAGAAGTAATATCTGAATCATGCATGGCGGGCCCTACCTACAGTATCTACTTCTAACATCCAGTGACCATTAAAATTTGATTAAGCACATTCTTTGGAAGTGATGGGTAAATTTTGTTGTTTGTATAAAGATATTGAAAAAATAAGGTATCAAATTTTAAAGTGAGAAAAAGCTCAGATGCTAATTGACTGGTTGTGTGAAGCTGGGATTTACACATGTGAAATCGCTCATTTGACTGATACTTTGACACTCTGTGCAGGGCGCTTGAGGCTGCATAGAACAGTGATTCATTCAAGAATTCTGGAGTCAGACTGTCTGAATTTGAGCCCTGGTTCGACTACTCTGTAGCTCTGTGACCCAGAGCAGATTACTTGAACTCTCTTTGCCTAGGCCAGGGGTGTCAAACTCATTTTCACCAGAGGCCACATCAGCCTCACGGTTGCCTTCAAAGGGCCAAATGTAATTTAGGACTGTATAAATGTAACTACTCCTAAACAGTTAAGTGAGAGCTCATCGCTGCTGCCCTGGAGAAACAAGGTGTCGGGCCAGGGAAAACAAGGTGGAGGCCTGGATTTGGCTCATGGGCTTTGTGTTTGCCACCTGTGGCCTAGGCTCTCCCAACTGTGAAGTGGTATCATGACTAACACCTACCTCCTAGGATTATTGTGAGGGTTAAAGTGAGTTAAAATATGCGTATTCTTTAAAAGAACATATAGAATATTGTAAGCACTGTGTCTGTTGATGATCATTACTTGCTATGATTAATGGGCAGAGGTTTACTAGGACACAAAGGAAGCTCACAGCATCAGAGATGAAATTACTATGGGGGCTGCATCCTTGGCCAAATTTAGTAGTTGCCCCAAGAAGGTTCCCCAGTTTTTAAAGAAAAGAATTTGTACCCTTAGCTTGTGATTGATTAAGCCTAAATGCTGACTGCCTCTGTACGTGATTCTGGTTCCCTGATTCACTTCCTTCTCTAGTTTTACCCGTTGAATATTTTTTTCTTAATTTTATTGAACAGAGGGATGTCTTACTACTTTTAAAAAATATTTTATTGTTATTCTGTTACAGTAGTCTCAGTTTTTCACCCTTTGCCCTCCTCTACCCAGCCAACCTCCCACTCCCACAGTCATCCCCCACCCTGCTGTCCATGTCCATGGGTCACTCATACATGTTTCTTGCCTAGTTCCTTCCCCTTCTTTCCACCCTTATTCCCCTTCCCTCTCCCCTCTGATCACTGTCAGTCTGTTCCTTGTTTCCATACCTCTGGTTCTATTTTGTTTCACTAGTTTATTTTTTTCATTAGGTTCCTCTTATAGGTGAGATCATATGCTATTTGTCTTTCACTGCCTGGTTTATTTCACTTAGCATAATATTCTCCGGTTCCATCCATGCTGTCTCAAAAGGTAGGAACTTTTTCTTTCTGCTGCATAGTATTTCATTGTGTAAATGTACCACAGTTTTTTGATCCCCTCATTTACCAATGGGCACTTAAGCTGTTTCCAGATCTTGGCTATTGTACATAGCACTGCTATGAACACTGGGTGCATAAGTTGTTTTGAATTGGTGTTTCAGGATTCATAGGGTATAATCCCAGAAGTGGAATTGCTGGGAAAATGGCAGTGCCATCTTTAGTTTTTTGAGGAGATTGCATAGTGTTTTCCACAGTGGCTACAGCAATATACTTCCCACCAACAGTGTACTAGGGTTCCTTTTTTTCCACAACCTCGCCAGCACTTGTTTTTTGTTGATTTGTTTATGATGGTCATTGTGACCTGTGTGAAGTTGCATCTCACTGTGGTTTTAATTTGCATCTCTCTGATGGCTAGTGATGCTGAGCAGTATGTCATATGTCTGTGGGCCCTCTGTGTGTTCTCCTTGGAGAAGTGTTTATTCAGGTCCTTTGCTCATTTTTTTTTCATTGGATGGTTTGACTTCCTGGTGTTGAGTCATATGTGTTCTTTATATATTTTAGAGATCAAACCCTTGTCCCAGGTGTCATAGGCAAATAGGTTCTTCCATATAGTCAGTTACCTTTTCATTTTAATGGTGGTTTCTTTAGCCATGCTGAAGCTTTTTAATTTGGTGTAGCCTCATTTGTTAATTTTTTCCTTTATTTCCCTTGCCCTAGGAACTATATTGGTAAAAACATCACTGCATGGGATAGCTGAAATTCTACTTGTTACCTGTCCAGTTTTCCCAATACCATTTGTTGAAGAGGCTATTTTTGCTCAATTTTATGTTCCTGACCCCCTTTGTCAAATATTAATTGACCATAGAGACCTGGGTTTATTTTTGGTCTCTCTATTCTGTTCCATTGATCTATGTGTCTGTTCTTATGCCAGTACCAGACTATTTTGATTACAGTGGACTTGTAGTATAGTTTGACATCAGGTATTGTGATCCCTCCTACTTTGTTCCTCTTTTTTAAGATTGCTGAGGCTCTTCAGGGTCTTTCTTTTTTCCATATAAATATTCAAAATATTTGTTCTAGATCTGTGAAGTATGTCATGTATTTTGATAGGGATTGCATTGAATCTATACATTGCTTTGGGTAATATGGAAATTTTAATAATGTTAATTATTTCAGTCCATGAACATGGTATATGCTTCCATTTATTTGTAGCTTCCTTAATTTCTTTCTTCAGTGTTCTGTAGTTTTCCACATACAGATCTTTTACCTCCTTGGTTAAGTTATTCTAGGTACTTTATTTTTCTTGTTGCTATAGTGAGTGGGATTTTTTCTCCTAGTTTCTGTTTCTAATATTCAGTATTGATGTATAGAAATGTCCTCAATTTCTAAATATTGTCTTTGTATCCCACTATTATCCCAAAATCATTTATTAGGTAAAGTAGTTTTTGGTGGAGCCTATAGGGTTTTCTATTACACTATCATGACATTGGAAAATTAGAACAGTTTTACTGTCTCCTTTTTAATTTGGATGCCTTTTCTTTTTTTTTTTTTTCTTGTCTGATCACTGTGGCTAGAACTTCTAGTACTATGTTGAATAGGAGTGGTAAAAGCAGGAATGCTTGGTTTGTTCCAGATCTTAAGGGGCAAGCTTTTAATTTGTGCCCATTGAGCATGATATTGGCTGTAGGTTTCTCATAGATGGCCTTTATTATGTTGAGGTATGCTCCCTCTATTCCCACTTTGCTGAGTGTTTTTATCATAAGTCAGTGCTGATTTTATCGGGTGCTTTTTCTGCATGTATTGATATGACCACGTAATTATTGTCTTTCATTTTGTTTATGTGGTGTATTACATTTATTGATTTGTGAATATTATACCATCCTTGCATCCCTGGGATGAATCCCACCAGGTCATGGTGTATGCTACTTTTAATGTATTGCTGGATCCGGTCTGCCACTATTTTGTTGAGGATTTTAGCATCTGTGTTCATCAGTGATGTTGGCCTTCTTTGTTGCATCTTTACCTGGTTTTGGAATTAGGGTAATACTGGCCTCATAAAAAAAGTTTGAGAGTCTTTCCCCTTCCTGAATTTTTTGGACTAATTAGAGAAGGGAAGGAATTAGCTCTTCCCTAAATGTTTGGTGAAATTCAAACATTGTGAAGCTTCAAACTGAGAAGCCATCTGGTCCAGGGTTTTTGTGTACTGAAAGTGTTTTGATTAGTTCTTCAATTTCACTAGTTATTGGTGTATTCAAGCTTTCTGCTTCTCTTGATTCAGTTTTGGAAGATTGTACACTTCTAGAAAATTGTTCATTTTGCCTAGTTTGTCAAATTTCTTGGCATATAATTGTTCATTATAATTTCTTACAATCCTTTCTTTTCTGTGGTATCAGTTGTAACTTCTGTTTCGTTTCTGATTTTATTAACTTGGGTCCTCTTTCTTTTTTTCTTGGTGAGTCTGGTTAAAGGTTTGTCAATTTTGTTGATCTTTTTAAAGAACCAACTCCTGGATTCATTGACCTTTGGAATTGTGTTTTTAGACTCTATGTCATTTAATTGTGCTCTGTTCTTGATTATTTCCTTCCTTCTACTTATTGTAGGCTTTGTTTGTTGATGTTCCTCTAGTTCTTGTAGTTAATAGGGTTACGTTGCTTATTTGAAAATTTTCTCTTTTTTAGGTAAGCCTGCATTGCTATGAACTTCCATCTCAGGACTGCCTTTGCTGTGTACCATAGTTTTGGATTGTTGTGTGTTCATTTCCATTTGTTTCCAGATACTTTTTGATTTCTTACTTGATCTCATTATCAACCCCTTCATTATTTAATTACCATGTTATTTAATCTCCACGTATTTGAATATGTTTGAGTTTTTTCCTTGAGGTTGGTTTCTAGTTTCAAGCCATTATCATCCAGGAAGATGCTTGATAATATTTCAAATTTTTGAGGCTTGTTTTGTGTCCTACCATGTGGTCTATCTTTGAAAATGTTACATGTACATTTGAAAAGAATGTCTATTTTGCTTCTATGGGGTAAAAAGTTCTGTATATATAAATTAAATCCATGTGATCTAGAGTGTCATTCAGTGCCTCAATTTTCTTGTTGATTCTTTGTTTGGAAGATCTATACCTTGTGACAGTGGGGTGTTGAAATCCTCTACAATGACTGTGTTGCTGTAGATCTCTTTCTTGATGTCCTGCAAGACTTTTCTTATATATTTAGGTGCTCCTATGTTGGATGCATATATGTTTACAAGGGTTACATCCTTTTGCTGGACTACTCCTTCAAGTGTTATCAAGTGACTTTGTTCCTTTATAGGGCCTTTGTTTTGAAGTCTATTTTGTCAGATGTAAGTATTGCTACAACAGCCTTTTGTTCGTGTCCATTTGCTTGGAATATTATTTTCTGTCCCTTCACTTTCAGTTTGTGTAGATCTCTTGTTCTGAGGTAGGTCTCTTGTAGACAGCATATTGCAGGTCTTATTTTATTCTCCATTCAGCTACCCTATGTTTTTTGATTGGAGCATTTAATCCATGTACATTTAACATTGTATTGATAGGTACTAGTTCATTACCATTTTTCCCCTTTGTACCTGTGCCCTCCCCCCAACCCCCATTCTTTTTTCGTCTTCTTAAAACAGTCCTCTTAGCATTTCTTGCAATGCTGGTTTGGTGGAGATGTATTCTTTTAGCTGTTTTGTTTTTGTCGGGGAAACTCATTATTTCAACTTACATTTTAATGAGAGCCTTGCTGAGAATAGTCTTGGTTGCAGGCCTTTGCTTTTCATAACTTGGAATGCCTCTTGCCATTTTCTTTGGACTTGTAGTGTTTTTGTTGAGAAATCAGTCGATAGCTTTATCAGAGCTCCCTTGTGTGTTACTAGCTATTTCTCCCTTGCTGCCTTTTAGATTCTCTCTCTTTAAATTTAGCCATTTTAATATGATGTGTCTCAGAGTGGGCTTCTTTGGGTTCAACTTGATTGGGAACCTCTGTGCTTCCTGGACTTTCGTGACTTTTTCATTCACCAAGTTAGGGAAATTTACTGTCATTTTTCAAACAGGTTTTCCATCCCTTGCTACTCTTCTCCTTTTGGTATTCCTATGATATGGCTATTATCACATTTCATGTTGTCCTGCTGCTCCCATAAAGTATCTTTGTTCTTTTTGAGACTTTTTGTTTTGTTTTGTTACTGTCTGGCTTTTTTTCTACCTTGTCCTTCAGCTTGCTGATTCAGTCCTCTGCTTCATCTAGCCCACTTTTAATTCCTTCTAGTGTATTATTCATCTCAGATATTGACTTCTGTATTTCCTCCTGGCTCTTATTGATAGTTTCTATGTCCTTTTTGATACTGATATAATTCACAGTAAGTTCCTTGCAGCTTCCTTAGGGTCCCCTGTAGTTCTAATTGAGCTCCTTGAGTATCCTTATAACCATTATTTTGAACTCTATGTTTGATAGATTACTTGCCTCACTTTCATTTAGCACTCTTTCTGAAGATTTCTCCTTTCTTTTTGATTGGGGGTTGTTTCTTTGTCTTCTTATTTTACATGACTTTCTTGTTTGTTTCAGCATATTAGATTGATCTGCTTTGACTCCCTGTCTTCAAGAGGTGACCTGTGGTAGGAGACCTGGGACTCCGTGGTGCAGTCTCCTTGATCTCCTGAACTTGATGCTCTTGGGATACCCTTTATGCCATTTATGTGGGCTCTCCGATTGTGATTGGGTTTTTATTGTTGGGTCATTCTTTGGTGTGTTCTTCCCTCTGGCTGGCTGACTGAGAGTCATACCATTCACCACATCTTGAATGCTGTTGTACCAGTGCTGCCAGAATAAACCAAACAACCCAGGACACAAAACCCACACCTGCATTAATAACCCCCACCCACAACTACCCTATCAACAGCAAATTAGCAAATATTAAAAAGTGTAAAGAGATTAAGACTATTATAGGAAAGGGAAAATGAATATGAGATGACTAACTTAAATAAAAATGATTTTGAGAGGGTAGAGGGGGGAGAAATAATAAGTGTGCAGAACAGAAACAAGTCACAGCAAGAGAAAAAGTAAAATTTAAAACAAAAATAAAAGGAAGTAAGAAGGCAAAATGGAGTAAGACAAGGGAGGAGCAAAATATGAACTTTGAAATAAACTAAAATAGAAAACTAGTGAAATAATAGGAACAAACCCAAAGGAACAGAAATGAATGTTAGAAAGCTGTGCAGGAGAGAAAATAATGCACATAATGAAGACCATGGTGGAATTCGTCCAGTGTTTACCACTGTCTTCTTTTTCTGAATCTGCCTCTGGTAATGTCAGATGGTGTCCTAATCTGGCCCTAGGCAGCCTGTTCAAGACTACAGTCGATCCATGGTCTGTAGCTGTCTTGTTCAGATGTGGCTGGTCCCCACTGTTCTGCCCTGCCAGCTTTCCATCAACACAGGGCTCAGGAGTGGTTCATTTAATGACCCTAGAGGCTATCCCAAAGAAGCTAAATACACATTCTTTTCAACTGCACATGGAACATTTTCAAAGATAGACCACATGATAGGACACAAAACGAGTCTCAACAATTTCAGGAAAATAGAAATCATACCAAGCATTTTCTCTGATCACAAGGAACTGAAATTGGAAACCAACCCCACAGGAATAAACCCAAAACACCCAAAATCATGGAGACTGAATGGTATGCTATAAAACAATGAATGGGTCAAGATTGAAATTAGGTAAGAAATCAAAAAGCTTCTGGAAACAAATGAAAAATGAACTCACAACAACCCAAAACTTATGGGACACAGTGAAGGCAGTTCTGAGAGGGAAGTTCATAGCAATACAGGCTTACCTAAAGAAGATAGAAGCATTTCAAACAAACAACCTAACCCGACGCCTCCAAGAACTTGAGGAACAACAACAAAGACAGCCCAGAGCAAGTACAAGGAAGGAAATAACCAAGATCAGAGCAGAACTAAATGACATAGAGACTAAAAGCACAATCCTAAGGATCAATGAATCTAGGAGTTGGTTTTTGAAAAGATAAATAAAATAGACAAACCTTTAAGTAGGCTCATCAAGAAAAGAAGAGAGAGGACCCAAATAAACACAATCAGAAATGAAAGAGGAGAGATGACAACTGATACCACAGAAATAGAAGGGATTGTAAGAAATTACTATTTGGAATTGTATGCCAAGAAATTTGAAAACCTAGGTGAAATGGACAAATTTCTAGGAAAATATAATCTTCCAAAACTCAATGAAAAAGAAGCAGAAAACCTGAACAGGCCAATAACAGCAGATGAAATTGAAGAAGTAATCCCCAAACTCCCATCACACAAAAGCCCTGGACCAGACGGTTTCACAGGAGAATTCTACAAAGCTTTTAAGGAAGAGCTAACCCCTATTCTTCACAGACTATTCCAAAAAATCCAAAAGGAAGGAAAACTCCCCAACTCTTTTTATGAAGCCAGCATCATCCTAATTCCAAAGCCAGATAGAGACACAGCAAAGAAAGAAAACTTCAGGCCAATATCACTGATGAACATAGACGCTAAAATCCTTAATAAAATATTGGCAAATCACATCCAACAATACATCAAAAAGATTATACACCATGACCAAGTGGGATTCATCCCAGGGATGCAAGGATGGTTCAATATTTGTAAGTCAGTAAATGTACTACATCACATAAACAAAAGCAAAGACAAAAACCACATGATCATATCAATAGATGTGGAAAAAGCTTTTGATAAGGTACAGCACCCATTTATGATAAAGGTACTCGGAAAAATGGGAATAGAGGGAGCATTCCACAATATAGCAAAGGCCATATATGAAAGACCTACAGCCAACATTATACTAAGTGGGCAAAAAATAAAATCTTTTCTGCTAAGATCAGGAACAAGACAAGGTTGCCCACTTTCACCACTTCTATTCAGTATAGTATTGGAAGTTCTAGCCACAGTGATCAGACAAGAAAAGGAAATAAAAGGCATCCAAATCAGAAAGGAGGAAACAAAACTGGCATTGTTTGCAGATGACATGATAGTGTACATGGAAAATCCTATAGCCTCTACCAAAAAACTGCTTGAACTAATAAATGAATTTGGCAAAACAGTGGGATACAAAGTCAATATACAGAAATCAAAGGCACTTTTGCATACCAACAATGAAGCAGCAGAAGCAGAAATCAGGAAAAAAATCCCATTC